>NC_061508.1:93914510-93950292 GCF_022539505.1 Lolium rigidum
TGTGGAGAAGTGGAGTGTAGTGAGTGTGTGAGTGAGTGGGCTGGTTGGTGGCTGAAATAACTGCCGGGTTATTGCCGGCGCACCCGGACCATGGTGCGCCGGCAACATATACCCCTTTCGGCTATATCACAACCGGGCCGAGCCCAAGAATCATTGCCGGCGCACCGTCCCGGGGGTGCGCCGGCAATAGCAAATTTTCCACCGGCGCACCACCGGGCCGGTGCGCCGGCAATGATTCTTGGGCCCGGCCCGAATCGGCCGGGGCCATGCCGGAAATAGCGCCGGCGAGCCTTTCCCCGAGGTGCGCCGGCAGTACTCCTTCATCGCCGGCGGCGGCTGAAATGTGGTGCGCCGGCAATGATTTCCACCGGCGCATGCACAAGGTGGTGCGCCGGCACCACTTGCCTCCACCTATAGGCTTTTCCCTAGTAGTGTGTGGACCCCACTTTGTAAATGGGCCGGCCCGATACCAGGAAAGTGGGTCCCACATGTCTTGTGGGCCGGCCCTTTTGCCTGTTGACCGGTCAATCGAGTGCATTCGGCCCGGCCCACATGCTTAGTGGGCCGGCCCATTAAAGTTTTGACCAGTCAACCTTAGAGGTTAGGCCCGGCCCACGTAACTAATGGACCAGCCCAGCTATATAGTTGACCGGTCAAAATAAGTCAGCTGGCCCGGCCCGCAAACTTAATGGGCCGGCCCGCTTAAGACGTGGCAGGCCTCGTGTGGGCCTACCATCTACCACGGGGTTTCAGCCGGTTAACGCCGTTAAGTGCCAGTTAACGGCGTCTGCCACGTGTCAGTTTGCATGACGTCAGCAGGCAACGGGCTCCCGGAAACACTTGGGCAACGGTCCGATTTTCCGTGGCGGAAGGGCGCCCAAGCGCGACGGACCGAAAAAATCGTCGTAGGACTTTGCCTGACGCAGTTTCGACAACAGAACCCATATCGTCGGGTTAGGCCCATAGGCGACGAAAAATACCCCTTAGCGGACGATTTTGAGACGTTGTCTATCAGAACTTTTCTTGTAGTGTGCGATCTTTCCAGGTGCGATTTCTCGGCCTAATCCCCCTGCTGGCTTTACCGTGATGTTCTTATCGTTCCTATATCGAGGTCTTTCGCTTCCCGCTCATGAATTCCTCCTCCATCTCTTGCGAACTTACGAAAACCAACTATGGCAACTCACTCCCAACTCAATCCTCCACGTTGTTGTGTTCATCACCCTTTGCGAGGCGTTTCTGGGTATCAAACCTCATTTCGGGCTGTGGAAAAAGATCTTCTATGTGAAGAGATACAGCAGTAGTAATGGATTCTTTGTCACCGGAGGAGTGGGGTTTGTAGCCCGTTCGGAGGTTAATTACTTCAATTTCCCAATGCGAGAATCTGTGCAAGGGTGCAGGCTGAAATGGTTTTACGTCAAGGACTCCCTGTTACCCGAATCTCAACTTCCTTGCTTTGCCGATGTCTCCGAAGCCAAGCCCAAGAATTCCTGGAAGAACATTCTCTCACCCGACGAAAAAGTAGTAGCCGATGAATTATTTGCCAAATTTCTTCGAATCAAAGAGGCCGATGGCCAAACTATGGTCGGCATAGAGGTGGCAGCGGTGTTCTTGAAACGTCGAGTCCAACCAGTCATGGCTAGAGTGCACCCGATGTGGTTGTACTCAGGCCCAAAGGATGAAACAGGATTAATGCTGCCGAACTGTCGGAAAAGGAGTTGCTTGACGAAGTCCGTCGCCTTACTTCCTTTAGCTAGGAAGACTCGATCCCGTTGATATCTTCTTATACTCCTCTCGATGCTGATCATCCGCCACCAGAGGTAACTTCCTTTTGATGTCCTTACTATGCTATTTTCACTTGGCTAATATGATTGCTTTTATTCTTACTTGTTCTTCCTTTCGACAGGCCCCCTTAGCCTCTGGAAACTTACATGATTCGCCAAATGATACTTCTGAGGGAAGAGGCTCCTCAGTTGCTGTTGATTTTCCCACTGTCGAGCACGCAGGCCCAGAGAGTGAGCGTGACGATCTGATAGACTCTGAAACCGTTCACACCGACCTTCCTCCTTCAACCGACGATGCTTGCGATACAGAGGGATCAGTGCGCAACGATGACGCTGATCATGATGCCTTTGTTAATGCAGCTGTGGAGGCGACCAGGGCTTCGCCTGCGAAGAGGTCAACCGGCGGCTTTGCCGATGAAGACGATCTCTTCGATATGTAAGCACTTTCTTCCCTGGTGCCATAGCTTGTCCCTTTATTCTTCGCAGTTTTTTCATAACTTCTGTCGACCATTCCCTTTTTACAGTGACGAAGGTTTCGCCGAGCCTCCATCTAAGAAGGCCAGATCTGATGCTATTCCGCCGGCCGCTGCTGCTTCCGAAGCTTCAGCTCCTAAGGCAGCTGCCACGGCCCAGGCTTCGACTGCTTCTTCCCTTTCCAAGGGAAAAGATGCTCCTGCCGCCACCACGACTCCTCCTTCTGTAAGTCCTTTTTGAATACGTCGTGGATTTCCTGAAATGTACCTTTTCTAACGATTCTTTGCAAAACATCCCTTTTCCCTTAAGGATCTTCGAGGTGTTATTTCCTCTTTGGAGGCCTTCGCTTCCCAGTTCACTTCTCTGGAGGCAGACAAGGTTCGACTGCAGAAGGAAGTTGAATCCTCTTCCTCGAAGCTGGAAGGCGCAGTCAAGATAGCTGCCAAGGCCCGCCAAGAAATTGATTCCCTGAAGGAGGAACTAGGTAAGCTGAAGGAAAAGTTGAAGGAGGAGGAGGCGTCGAGGTTGGCTGCCGAAGCCCAAGCAGCCGAAAAGGATGAACTCCTTCGCCAATCTTCACTAGCTTTGCTTGGTAATCCTTTCCACACTTTTCTGTTGATTATCATACTTCATGAATTCGATCTTTTGTTAACGATCTTTTTCCTTCCTTTCTCATGCAGAAACTGCCAACATCCCTGCCGCTGCCTTGGACAAAGTTCCAAACAATTCACCAGCAAACGGTGTGTCGACGGCTCTTGCCTCCCACCAGCTTACGCGGGAACTTCTTGAAAAGGGAAAAGGTGCCCTAGCGCGGATGCACTTGATGATTTTCCCCAAGATCAAGCAGGACAAAACCCTGGGGCAGCTAATTGATGCCTTCGCGGTTGACACCAAGGAGGTTATCGAGGTATTCAAGCGTACTTCGCGCACCTATGGTGCCCTCCTTGCCTTCCAGCTTATGATGTGTTACGGCTTTAAGGGTGACATTGAAGAAATGAGTAAGGAGCTACCAAAAGAGCAAGACGGGCAATTTTTTGACTTCAGCGCTTTTAAATCGTCTTCCCTTATTTGCGCTCGTCGGCTCCTTGAGCTAGTTTCGTCAAGGAAGTCATCGGCTCGACCCAGTTTATCGACCCAGACCCAAGCCCCCCTATTTTTGTAACAAACTTATGCTCGAGCTGATGTGAAACATTGTTCTGCTGCAAAACTTATGCTTGTAATAAACTCCGTGCTAGCGATGTTGCTAGCACACCTTTGTTATGATATTTCTACTTGCACTTCTCCCGATGGGAGTTACTTCGGATGCTCGACTTGACTATATCCGTCATCCTTTTCAACGTTGTTTCCTGCAGGTTTTTCCAGTGCCCTCATTTGTCGAAGACTCTTCTGGTGTTCTTCCTGAGGGTGATCGGATCCAGCGTATGAAGGATCGGATCACTCAGATGGAAAAGGACATGCGCAGCACTTATGCTTTAGCTGCTATTGTCAATAAGAAGAGCGAGATTGCAGCCGAAGTGGAGCGGTACGCTCTTACTGAGCTGCATAAAGCTACCGAGAGTTTGAACTGTAAGCTTCCTGATTCCTTTGTCCTTTTGTCGACAACGCCTTGTCTGATCCTTTATTGATTCCTTTGCCAGTCATAGCTTTGAACCGTGCGGAAGAGAACAAGCGGATTCGAGAGCGAGTGCATGCTTTAACCTAGCTTGTCCTCATCCGAAGAGATTTTCTGGCGGGAACACTCGAAGGCTTCGGCTGTCGCAAAATTTCAGGATCGGGTTCAGCAAGTCCACCATTTCTTCGACAAGTGCTACAAAGCTATGAGGGTGGTTTGGAAGACGATGTTCCCTTTAAACGCAGTTCCCCCTACGCTGATGTCTTTGATGTCTGAGTTTGGGAATGCCAAGAAGATTCAAGACTTGGTACGAGCGCAGGTTTTCGCAGGGGCCGGAGTTGACGCTTGCCCTTGTGCTTGCACGGTACCCCTCGGCGGATCTGCTTGCTATTGCCAACGCTGTTGGCGACTTCGACACTTTGTATCCGAAGGTATTGCTTCCTGCCAATATAATCGTCGACAAGCTTGAAGGGCATTCAAGGGTACCTGAAGAAAGAAAAGCTCCACAAGGGTGATTTCGTAGATTAGGGTTGCTTTTGTAAATAGGTTAATTTGACTGGTTTATCCAAGTGTTAGGATTGATGAGCCAAGAATTTTTATTCGGTAGATACATGTATATGTACTTTTACCGTAGTGGTGCCGTTGGCGATTTTTGAAGGAGCAAATCTTAATTGCCCGCTGAAGAATTTTTTGTATTCGTTAGTCAGCAAACGTTTGAGTGATCAGCTCGTGTTGCAGGTCTTGCTAAACCCGTTGTATGTGCAACTTTGCTTTCAACCGATGTATGTTGCGACAGTCACTCCCAAATCTTTCGGGTGTAGTGGTTTTGCCGATGATCCCGTTGTTCATTGATATTTCCATAAGTAAAATATCGAACGTAGGTTGTGTTTATATGTATTTCCACACTCTTGCTATTTACGGCACTCGTAGAGGCATCTATAGCTGAGGGAAGGATTAACATCCTTGTTTGCTTTGTGTCTTTTAGCACTCGTAGAGGCTTTTTTTTATGAAGCACGTTCTTCTGCCGCGTGCTGGTGATGCGGCTTAGATGTTTTGGAGTACTGCAATGCTCAGCAAAGGATCGAAACTTAGGTTCTCATTAATAAGGTAAGCACGAGACTAGAGGGCGAAAAAGGAAGGCCCTGTTTATATAAAGAAAAAAATTAATGCTAATAAATTGCTTAAGCAAGGAAGGGGTTCTTCTCATCTTCTGGCTTTTTCACCACGTTAGTGGTTGCCGCGGCGTTGTTGACTTCACCAGGGGTCTGAGCAATGATTTCCAGCGTCTTGCTGTCTCCTGCACCTTCTATGCCGTCTGCTACCGAAGCTTTTGCTGCCGACGCTTCTGCTGCCGAGGCTTCTGCTGCCGAAGCTTCAGGAGCAAGGTCGGCTGGCTTCTTCTTGGTTTCCCTGACATTTTTTTCCTCCTTGATTTCTCGTATCGACAGCTTGGGCAGAGGGTCAACAATTTCTCGTTGTGGCCCAAACTTCGCAGCAATCCTTTGAAAGTCGCGATCACAATTGTCCGAGCGTGAGAAACTTCCATAGACTGTGATGTTCGTCCCGTTGTTCCCAGGAATTTTCAGCTTGAGGTATGCATAGTGCGGCACAGCCATGAACTTGGCATAAGCTGGTCTCCCGAGTATGGCGTGATACTGTGACTCCCAGTTCACTACCTCAAACTCGATCTTCTCCTTCCTGAAATTGTCGGTTTTGCCAAAGACGACGTTCAGGTAAACTTTGCCAAGAGAGTAGCCCGGTGCAGTTGGGAGAATCCCATGGAAGCGGGTATCTGTTTCTTCTAGCATCTTCATGGTGATCCCCATACTTTTGATTGTGTCGACGAATATCAGGTTTAGTCCGCTTCCACCATCCATGAAAACTTTGCTCATCTTGAACCCCCCCGATTTGTGCCTCGACTACTAAGGCGGCGTGTCCCGGTTTTGGTACGGTCATCGGGTGATCTGCTCGATTGAACGTAATGTTCTGAGAGGACCACTCGACATACTCGGGGATGTTTGCCATGATGCTTTCTGCCAGGTTAATTTCTCGGGTGAGCTTCTTCATCTCTCTTCTTGAGACACCTGTCCTATGGATCATGCTCATCTGCTCCCGTGGTGGTGGAAACGCCTCGTTGGGTTGATGAGGTTGAGCCTGCTGGACTTGGTGCTGCGGTGGAGGTGGAGGTGGTGGTGGTAGCGGTTGCTCGGCCTCCCTGCTGGATGAGTTTATGCATGTCAATGAACTGCCGACAGTCCCTGAGCAGGTGACTCGACTTCGTTTTTCCATCCTTAGAATCGGTATATGAGTGCAGGTAACAGGGAGCGTTGATCTGCTCACCGTAAGGCAGTTCGGGGGCCCTCTGCTGCCGAGGTTTATAATTGCCACGGTTCCCGGAGTTGTTCCGATTACCGTCATGTCGATCGTCTCTTCTGTCGTCATACCGATCATCCTGCCGATCAGAGTACCCTGCGGCTACCAGGTTGTTGTCATCATAGTTGTGGTTCTTCCTTCTCTTGTGGCGATCCCTTCGGCCACCCGAGTCGTGCTTCGGCTGGTCATCGTCTTCATCGTCACTGCGCCGTCGTGGCCTTCGCACGTTGTCCTCGCCATCAGCCCAGCTGTTGACGATTTCCATTAAATTGTTTATGGTTTTAGGATTTTTACGCCCGAGTTCTTCTATGTAACTCTCACGCCGGACGCCGTCGCTGAAAGCGTCAATTGCTCTGTCGACAAACACATCTTCGGCAGTGTTTAGGAGTTTGGTGAATCTCCCGATGTACGAGTGCATCGACTCCTTCTGCTTCTGCTGGCAGTTCCGTAACTCTTCAATCCCTACGGGTCTCTTGTACGTTGCTTGGAAATTGGCAACGAAGGTGTCTACTAGATCGTCCCATGATTTGATGGAACCCTTCGGCAGCCCCCTTAGCCAGGCTCGCGCTGAATCTTTGAGATAGAGCTGTAGGCATTGCATTGCTGCTATTTGGTTCCCCTTATGCAGTATTACAGTCTGCAGGTAGTCGTCTATCCAAGATCTTGGCTCTTGCTGCCCATCGTATTTGGCACCGTCGGTAGGCGTAGGCTTGAACTTCCTGGGCGGCATTGCCTCGCGGATTCTGTGACTTAAACAGTCGGCTTCCCTGAGCTCGCCGTCGTACTCCTGATCCTCATCCGAAGAATCGCTGTCATTCTCGTTCCTAGCGGCGCGTCGTCGCATCGCTTTGTCGATCCTGCTCTGGGTGATTTCATCCCGAGCGTCTCTCGCATGATACTTTGAGCCACTGCCCTGCAGCGTGGTCTTTTCCTTTTGTGGAACTAGATTATTTCCCAGTATCGCGAGACTTTCCGGGGAGCCTCGATGAGCTTGGGCCATGGACCCTTCAGGGCGCTGGTTGATGAGGTATGCAGCAAGGTTGGCAGTTGCTCCTGCAAAGGTTTTCGGTCGTGGCATGCCTGCGGTGTCCGTAGTCATAAAGGACTTGGTCAGGTTCGACGTGATTTCTCTGGCATCATCTTCCGAGAGCCTAGACAACCTCGACCTATGCTTGCCTGCCCCTTGAGTATTTCGAGAGGTGCTCGCCTGTGAGCCTCTTCGCCGCTCACTGGATCGATCTGCCGCAGATAGGCATCTCTCGAGAGAGGCTTGTTCCTTTGACAGGTGCTCCCGGTTTTTCTCTAGTATAGAGCGATAAGCATTGAGGGTTCCAACCGAGGTTCATGCGGGGAGCGGTGTGTTGTTGAGTACGGCAGCTGCCCACTCCTCGTCTGCGATGGTGTAGTCGCTGTCGTGGTTGCTGGCGCTGTTTTCGAAACTCGCCCGCCTACTAGAGCGAGGAGTATGGTATCCGTTTCCTCTGTGCCTTGTGTTTCCTGTGTTATTGGCGACACAGACCTGATGGTGCGCCGTCTTTCGGGTGGTTCCTTGGACGATGCTATCGATACTGTCCTCTCCTGACGAATACTGGGCATTGCAGATGAACGGGGTGTCGCTCGATCCCAGCCCGTGCTTGGTGTCGCAGTTCAAGCAGTAGTACAAGGTTAACTCCAAAGATGTGGGGTCGTCGGATCCTACCGACATGGAAGACTCGGAACGAGGAGTCGAGGGCGCGGGCGAACTTGTCGAGCCTGTCAGACCAGCCGAAAGGTCGAGTGACGATGGCGCGCTTGGACTCGTTGATCTGGAGATAGGTGATTCCAGCAGTCGAAGGATTCCCTCCGCGTTGACGTTGTAGTGGACGCTGCCGAAGGTCATCTCCATGTTTCCTTGTAGATCTGAGAAGTTCGATCGGGAGGAATCGTTGTGCGGGGTGAACTCGTAGGAGCCGAACCGAATCGGGCTTCGCAGGTTCAGCGAAGATAGTGTTGATGAAGTTGCTGGTGAAGTTGCCGGTGGAGTTGCCGGTGTCATGATTGGATCTGCCGATGACCGATCTTGTGCCGACAGGTTTCCCACAGACGGCGCCAATTGTCGAGGGTGCTCCTCGGCAATGCCCTCCGATAGAGGCTTAGGGTTGGTGGAATCCTGCAAGCTGACACGAGACATCGGTTCACAGACAAGCGGGGAGAGCGATTTACCCAGGTTCGGGGCCCTCGATGAGGTAAAACCCTTACGTCCTGCCTGTCTGTTCTTGATTATGATGACAATGGGTTACAATGGGGTGCCGAATAGTTCAGCTGAGATCTCGCCGAGTTTGGCTAAGCGCTAAGGTAACCTAGCTTTAAGCTTCTGTTGGCTAAGATCGCTAAGATTGGTTGTGTGTCCCTCGACAGCCCCTCTCCTGGCCTTTATATAGGAGGCCAGGTCTCAAGAGGTCCAATCGAGTACGACTAGGTTTACAGTAGATCTATCTCTAAGCTTTCCTTATTCGATTCCTTCCGTGTCTTGTACTTCAAGGAACCTTTCGTTGCACCGCTCTAGCGGCCCACCTTGTCGCCGAGTACCTTCATGGGCCTCCAACTAGGAAATATAGGGTAGGGCAACATTGGTTACCCGAAGGGTAATGCCCACGTCATCTGGGGGACCACGTTGTCGCGGATGTTGATTCCACCGGGCCCATGGGGCCTGGTGGTTCCGACTGGACTACGACGGCGAGGAGGCGGAGGAGGTGGCTGGGGCCGCCGCGGAGGTGACGGGTTCCGGTACTTGTCTCTTCCAGTGTACATCGGATCCTTTCCCTTCTTAGGGTCCATCGGAGGTGTTTTCGAGGGAACCATGATTGGATTTTGATGTTCTCTGGTTCTCCTTCTGCGCTCCGTGGATCCGGTGCGCGATTCATCGTCACGGTGATGTCTTCCGGAGGCGTCCTTCTGCGCTGTGGATACACAATGTTCCGGGTTGGATTCCAACCGGCGCGAAGTGTCTGCCTTACTCTGTTGCTTCATTGCTGAGGCCACCAGTGTGCGGAGGTGTACGATGTCGACTTCTTCATCTTTTTTCGCCAAGATTTCTGCGGCCTTCTTCATGTTGTCCTTAGGAGTGGCAAGTGGCTGCTGGTTTGAGGGGGTTGCGAAGTTGATCTTTCGGGGGCCAATGGCCTCCCGTCGGATTCTATCCGCCTCTTTATCAGTGCCCTCCATCATGGTTTCCCATTGTGCTTGGAGTTTCTTAGCCTTTGCCAAACATGTTGCGGCTTCACGTTCTCTCTTGAGGAAGTTTTCCATTACCTCGCATGCTTCTTGCCTTTCCTCCAGCATTGTTGCCGCAGTGTTGGAAATTACCTTGGCGGTGCTCAGCATCTCCTTTCTTGTTGCTTCTAGAGCTTCAGGATTTGCAGCGTCATTCGGAGTTATGGGCTTGTTGAGAATTTCCGAGTGTGCGATGGCACCCCGGCCTGCCTGTTCGACGAGCTCTTCTGCGGACAGGTATTCCTGGCTTCCGGAAACGTGCCCTTCTCCGGAATCCGGCACGGCGCGATAACGAGGACGCGTGGGCGGGGTCTCCGAAGTGGAAGGGCCTAGGAGTCCGACATCTGTTGGAGTTTCTTCCTCGTCGGTGTCCTGCTCCAGCCCAATTATGGTCGCAAGGACCATCTTAGGTGGGGTGGATTCTGCTTCAGCTTCCTCTTCATCTTCTAACTCCTTCGGAGCTTTGTTGTATTCCTCCGTGTTCATGGTTGAAACATCGTCTGAGGTTGGGCTAAGGTTTCCCAGGATTGATTCCTCTTTGTCTCCGGCATCCTCTTGTTTATCCGGGGCTTCGCTGTCTCCGGCAACCTCTTGCTGATCCGGGGCGTCGCTGTCTCCGGTAGCTTCAACCTGCATGGGTCTAGCTCCTTCCTGAGGAGGGGCGTGTCAACACCCGGATTTTTAAGTCAAGATGCCTATTATGCCATACATCTCAATCCCAGGAATATTGTTTTTGCGAGACAAAATAGATTGATATCACAGCACATCATTCATTACAAACCATAATCGTCTTACAACCAGGGATCTCATGATCCAAGTCTTAAAACAACAGTTGATCTAATGATCAATTACAAAACACATAGCGGAAGAAACGTAGTAGCGGTCCATCTGTTCCACAGGCAACGCTTGACGTCAGGAAGTAGTCCTAGTTATCATAGACGTCATGTTGTCCATCTTCCTGGTACTGGGGCTCCTCTTCATAGTCTGGCCATTTGAATAGCCAGGGACAAAGCCATGAGTACTTTTAAAGTACTCGCAAACTATCACTAATAGAAGTATTAATAGCTCTAAGCATGGTTCCTAGGTCTATTTGCACAAAGCTAGTTTTGTTTCAGAAACACTTATTATTCAAGACTCTTTATTTTCCTAGACTTACTCAAGTGGGAACCTTAGTGTCATTCCCACAACTTTGTTGTGATTCAAGTCAAAGTCACATTTCAAGTTCAAGTCACAAGTCACCAGTCACAAGTCACATTTTTTAAAAGTTCTGATGACGGAACAATATGGCCTTTCCAACTGTCCATGACCGCGGACGCGGCTATTCGAATAGTTTTACACTCTGCAGAGGTCGTACTCTTGTGCCACAACTTTTGATTACATCCGTTAGGGATAGCCCTGAATAATCATACTCAGTATGCGGATCATCAACCATTAACTTTTCACTTACATACTCTAGTATAGGCACCTCTCCCTGTGAGCTTGGCCTCCCAGTGAGGGAAAACCGCCATCCTAGGAATTGCACAGGGCTTGGGTAGGACATTTCAACTCTTTTCACGTCATTTCACTTTCAACGGAGGCAGCCTCAGCATAACCTCTATGAAGCTTGTTCAGAGGGAACCCATACTAAGATACATAAATTTCCAGCTAAAGCCTTACCCATAATCAGGTATTGTGGGGGTACTCTAATATTGGAATGGTATCGCATCCGAACCCAACCATCAGTTTTTGTCAAATTCACCATGTCATTCAAAAGTCACATTCACCTTCAAAACTTTCAATAGAATGAATCATCATTCCAAGGTTTTCAAAATCATTTGCTTCACAAGTTCCCATCTAGAGTAGTTAATTTTAGTTTAGCACTAGCAACTAATCATTTTAGCTCTTCTAGGCTAAGTTCGAAACTATTGTAGTATGCTACCTCTAGACCCTCACTAGTAGGGAAACGCTTATAGGTGGAGCTTAGTTCTGTGGCGCACCACTAAAAATGCGCCACAGAAAGCTTTTTTGTGGCGCACCAGAAAGGATGAGCCACAAAAATAGCTTATTTTTGTGGCGCACTACTAAACCATGCGCCACAGAAATTATGTGGGGCCCACATCCTGCCACCACCAATAATTAGTGTAGTTATTTCTGTGGCGCACAGGGCATGTTGCGCCACATATATAAGTGTTATGTGGCGCACTTGTTCTGGTGCGCCACAGAAATAAGTGTTTCTGTGGCGCACTACTTCTGGTGCGCCACAGAAATAGTGCCTCTTATATCACTGTCGTACCCCCTCCCTCCCCCGTACCCCCTCTCTCCCCTCTCGATCCCTACCGCGCGTCGCCGCCTTCCATGGTGAGCGCCGCCGCCACCGTCGCCGCCGCCTTCCTCCGCGAGGGCCGCATGCCGCCACGCTCCACCCATCCCCGCCACCATCAGCAGCAGATGCCGCTGCGGCATGGAGGAGGAGGGGCCGCGGCGTGCAGGAGGAGGGTTCGGTGCCGCATCAAGGAGGAGGAGCCGCCGCATCCTCCTCCTCCATCCCTGCCGTCGTCGTCAACCTCCTCCTCCACCCCTGTTGTGGGTGAGCTCCACCTCTTCCGTCCCCTCCCTCTTCCTCTCCCGCGCGAGCACAAAGTGCTCGATGAAATGCTGCTGTGCTGCTGTTGTGCTCGATGAAATGATGGTGTGCTCCCCTTTTCTTATTCTGTATACCTGGCTAATTACAGAGAGGGGGGAGAAGGTTGGTGTTAATTGATGCCATTTATCTGGTATGTGCACATGGATTGAATTATGATCCCATTGCTTGCAGTTGTTGCCTCGTCAAGCACTCGCATGAAAGCCTTGATTAATTGCTTTACTCGAAGCTTTGGCTTTAGTGAAGTGTCATGTGCGAGTCATGCTGCTATTGCTTGATTAATTGGTGCTATGCTTGTTACTGATGGAGCTATAGTTGATTAATTGGTGCTATGCTTGTTACTGATGCTGCTATATTGCTTGATTAACTGGTGCTATGCTTGTTACTGATGCTGCTATATTTCTTGATTAATTGGTGCTATGCTTGGTACTAAATGGATTTGATTTGTTTTCCAACCTTTGTTGGGAAAAAATCCCAAGTCTGAACCTGTATAAGGTGATGAGGACTTGTTTACTGGTGTGGATTGCTTATGCTGTGCTGTGACCTCATTAGCTCTTGCTACTGCCACTGGTTGCATCTCATAGTTGGATAATTGGTTCGTTTTGGTGAAAATAGAGATATTCACGGTAGGGAATCATGTAAATGAATGCCACTGTGGTATCCTTTGAAGAAAATGGGAAGTTTCTGATGGTTTAAAAGACTATGTGATGCTAGGTTATTAAGTTGGTCGTCAAGGTTGGTTTTATCTCGGTTAACTTGGATAGGCTATGTGTTCTTGCTTACTTATGGATATCCATCTCTACTCGGATTGACTAGCTCGGGCTTGGCCTCTCTCTTGCCAGCATCACTTGGTTACTACCAAGTGATGAGTAATCCCTTATGGTACCCCAGACTTTGTTTTGAACTCAAGCTGAGTAATGATAAATTTCTATTTCTTGTTGGCTTTGATGAAAATAGAGATATCGACAGTAGGGGATCATGTAAATGAATGCCACTGTGGTATCCTTTGAAGAAAATGGACTGTTTCGATGGTTTTAAAAGGCTAGGTGGTGCTAGGTGATTTAGTTGGCTACCAAGACTTGTCTCATCTGGTTAGCTGGGATATGCTATGTGTTGTTGCTTGTTTAGGCATATCTATCACTTATTGGATTTATTGGTTCTTGATTGGCCTCTCTTTTGCCAGCATCACTTGGTCTATATACCAAGTGATGAATAATCCCTTTGGAGCATCTGCTCCATGCATGCTATGTGTGTTTGAGCATCTTGACTTATGTCACCATGGTTGCTGGTTTGGTGGTGTTTTTGTACTTGCCGATGATTAGATGGTTGGTCGATCACTCGTACACTCGGGGTGGAGCAAGTGAGCCTGGTGTGATGGCACAAATATCAATATCTTGTGCATCCTACCTGGCCTCACTTACTCCATCCCTGGATGTTAATATTTGTTTTGACCAACAAAGTATGAGGCATTCCATTTAGTTCATACTAGCTACTTCTTAATTGCATTGGCCTTTCTTCCATTTTAGTGCCGATGATTAAATTGTTTGGTAACTTGTACACTTTGGGGTGGGGCCAGTGAGCCTAGTGGGATGGCACAAATATCAATCTCTTGTGCATCCTACCTGGCCTTGCTGACCCCATCCCTGAATGTTAATATTTCTTTCGACCAACAAAGCATGAGGCATATGATATCTAGTTGAGATACCACTTGGCTCTTTCTTCCATTTTAGTGCCGATGATTAGAATGTTTGGTCACCTATACGCCGCAATATACTTTGTAGACGGGCCCCCCTTTCCCCGGCCGCTGTTCCGTGAACGAGTCCTTGACGAGACAACAACGCCGACCCGCCTCTCTGGCGCAGAACCACGCCAGTCCTAGCCGCCTCCCTTGTGGCCGCGTCTTCTGCGCTCTGCGCTTTTCTCCATGGCCGGACCACGATTGGACACACCGAGGGAATAATTATAATCGCCATCACCACTATCGTCAGAATCCACAGGTGTAGAGTACTTTTCAGCAGATGCCACTTTTTTTCTCTCGCCGTCCAGTGAACGAGTCCTTGATGCAAAGACTGTGCCGGCCTCCCTGATGGCGTGCAAGACACACGTCCGTTGGGAACCCCAAGAGGAAGGTGTGATGCGTACATCAGCAAGTTTTCCCTCAGTAAGAAACCAAGGTTATCGAACCAGTAGGAGTCAAGGAACACGTGAAGGTTGTTGGTGGCGGAGTGTAGTGCGGCGCAACACCAGGGATTCCGGCGCCAACGTGGAACCTGCACAACACAATCAAAGTACTTTGCCCCAACGTAACGGTGAGGTTGTCAATCTCACCGGCTTGCTGTAAACAAAGGATTAAATGTATAGTGTGGAAGATGATGTTTGTTTGCGAAGAACGAGTAAAGAACGAGTTTGCGATAGATTGTATTTCAGATGTAAAGAATGGACCGGGGTCCACAGTTCACTAGTGGTGTCTCTCCCATAAGATAAATGGCATGTTGGGTGAACAAATTACAGTTGGGCAATTGACAAATAAAGAAGGCATAACAATGCACATACATATATCACGATGACTACTATGAGATTTAATCGGGACATTACGACAAAGTACATAGACCGCTATCCAAGCATGCATCTATGCCTAAAAAGTCCACCTTCGAGGTTATCATCCGAACCCCTTCCGAGTATTAAGTTGCAAACAACGGACAATTGCATTAAGTATGGTGCGTAATGTAATCAACACAAATATCCTTAGACAAAGCATTGATGTTTTATCCCTAGTGGCAACATCACATCCACAACCTTAGAACTTTCCGTCACTCGTCCCGCATTCAATGGAAGCATGAACCCACTATCGAGCATAAATACTCCCTCTTGGAGTTACAAGTATCAACTTGGCCGAGCCTCTACTAGCAACGGAGAGCATGCAAGAACATAAACAACACATATAATAGATTGATAATCAACTTGACATAGTATTCCATATTCATCGGATCCCAACAAACACAACATGTAGCATTACAAATAGATGATCTTAATCATGATAGGTAGCTCACAAGATCTAACATGATAGCACAATGAGGAGAAGACAACCATCTAGCTACTGCTATGGACCCATAGTCCAGGGGTGAACTACTCACACATCAATCCGGAGGCGATCATGGTGGTGAAGAGTCCTCCGGGAGATGAGTCCCCTCTCCGGCAGGGTGCCGGAGGCGATCTCCTGAATCCCCCGAGATGGGATTGGCGGCGGCGGCGTCTCTGGAAGGTTTTCCGTATCGTGGCTCTCGGCATTGGGGTTTTCGCGACGAAGGCTTTAAGTAGGCGGAAGGGCAGGGTTGGAGGCGGCGCGGGGGGCCCACACCATAGGGCGGCGCGGGCCCCACCCAGGCCACGCGGCCCTGTGGTGTCGGCGCCCCGTCGCCCCACTTCGTAATCCCTTCGGTATTCTGGAAGCTTCGTGGAAAAATAAGACCCTGGGCGTTGATTTCGTCCAATTCCGAGAATATTTCCTTTGTAGGATTTCTGAAACCAAAAACAGCAGAAAACAGCAACTGGCTCTTCGGCATCTCGTCAATAGGTTAGTGCCGGAAAATGCATAATAATGACATAAAGTGTGTATAAAACATGTGAGTATCATTATAAAAGTAGCATGGAACATAAGAAATTATAGATACGTTTGGGACGTATCAAGCATCCCCAAGCTTAGTTCCTACTCGCCCTCGAGTAGGTAAACGATAACAAAGATAATTTCTGAAGTGACATGCTATCATAATCTTGATCAATACTATTGTAAAGCATATGAGATGAATGCAGCGATTCGAAGCAATGGTAAAGACAATGAATAAACAATTGAATCATATAGCAAAGACTTTTCATGAATAATACTTTCAAGACAAGCATCAATAAGACTTGCATAAGAGTTAACTCATAAAGCAATAAATTCTTAGTAGAAAGCTTTGAAGCAACACAAAGGAAGATATAAGTTTCAGCGAGTTGCTTTCAACTTCAACATGTATATCTCATGGATAATTGTCAACACAAAGTAATATAACAAGTGCAATAGGTAAACATGTAAGAATCAATGCACACAAGTTGATACAAGTGTTTGCTTCTAAGATAGAAAGAAGTAGGTAAACCGACTCAACAATAAAGTAAAAGATAGGCCCTTCGCAGAGGGAAGCATGGATTACTATTTTTGTGCTAGAGCTTTTCATTTTGAAAACATAGAAACAATTTTGTCAACGGTAGTAATAAATCATATGTGTTATGTATAAGACATCTTATAAGTTGCAAGCCTCATGCATAGATTACCAATAGTGCTCGCACCTTGTCCTAATTAGCTTGGATTTACATGGATTATCATTGCATAACATATGTTTCAACCAAGTGTCACAAAGGGGTACCTCTATGCCGCATGTACAAAGGTCTAAGGAGAAAGATCGCATTCGATTTCTCGTTTTTGATTATTCTCAACTTAGACATCCATACCGGGACAACATAGACAACAGATAATGGACTCCTCTTTAATGCATAAGCCTTCAACAACAGATAATATACTCATAAGAGATTGAGGATTAATGTCCAAACTGAAACTTCCACCATGATTCATGGCTTTAGTTAGCGGCCCAATGTTCTTCTCTAACAATATGCATACTCAAACCATTTGATCATGATAAATCACCCTTACTTCAGACAAGACGAACATGCATAGCAACTCACATGATATTCAACAAAGGTGTAATAGTTGGTGGCGTCCCCAGAAGCATGGTTACCGCTCAACAAGCAAGTTATAAGAAATAAGATACATAGCTACATATTCTTTACCACAATAGTTTTTAAGGCTATTTTCCCATGAGCTATATATTGCAAAGACAAAGAATAGAATTTTAAAGGTAGCACTCAAGTAATTTACTTTGGAATGCCAGAGAAATACCATGTAGTAGGTGGGTATGGTGGACACATATGGCATAGTTTTTGGCTCAAGGATTTGGATGCACGAGAAGAATTCCTCTCAATACAAGGCTTAGGCTAGCAAGGTTGTTTGAAGCAAACTCAAGTATAAAATTGTACAGCAAAACTTACATAAGAACATATTGCAAGCATTATAAGACTCTACATCGTCTTCCTTGTTGTTCAAACACCTTAACTAGAAAATATCTAGACTCTAGAGAAACCGATCATGCAAACCAAATTTTAACAAGCTCTATGTAGTTCTTCATTAATAGGTGCAAAGTACATGATGCAAGAGCTTAAACATGATCTATATGAGCACAACAATTGCCAAGTATCAAATTATTCAAGACATTATACCAATTACCACATGAAGCATTTTCTGTTTCCAACCATATAACAATAAACGAAGCAGTTTCAACCTTCACCATGAACATTAAAAGTAAAGCTAAGAACATATGTGTTCATACGAAACAGCGGAGCGTGTCTCTCTCCCAAACAAAGAATGCTAGGATCCGATTTTATTCAAACAAAAACAAAAATAAAAACAAACAGACGCTCCAAGTAAAGCACATAAGATGTGACGGAATAAAAATATAGTTTCACTAGAGGTGACTCGATAAGTTGTCGATGAAGAAGGGATGCCTTGGGCATCCCCAAGCTTAGATGCTTGAGTCTTCTTAAAATATGCAGGGATGAACCACGGGGGCATCCCCAAGCTTAGACTTTTCACTCTTCTTGATCATATTGTATCATCCTCCTCTCTTGACCCTTGAAAACTTCCTCCACACCAAACTCAAAACAAACTCATTAGAGGGTTAGTGCATAATCGAAAATTCATATATTCAGAGGTGACATAATCATTCTTAACATTTCTGGACATTGCACAAAGCTACTGAAAGTTAATGGAACAAAGAAATCCATCAAACATAGCAAAACACAGGCAATGCGAAATAAAAGGCAGAATCTGTCAAAACAGAACAGTCCGTAAAGACAAATTTTTCTGGGGCACTTAACTTGCTCAGATTAAAATGCTCAAATTGAATGAATGTTGCGTACATATCTGAGGATCACGCACGTAAATTGGCAGATTTTTCTAAATTTCCTACATAAGGGGCTGCTCAATTTCGTGACAGTAAGAAATCTGTTTCTGCGCAGTAATCCAAATCTAGTATTGACTTTACTATCAAAGACTTTACTTGGCACAACAATGCAATAAAATAAAGATAAGAAGAGGTTGCTACAGTAATAACAACTTCCAAGACTCAAATATAAAATAAAAGTGCAGAAGTAAAATAATCGGTTGTCTCCCATAAGCGCTTTTCTTTAACGCCTTTCAGCTAGGCGCAGAAAGTGTGAATCAAGTATTGTCAAGAGACGAAGCATCAACATAGGGGTTTGGAGTTTTCTCAACTATGCATTGTATCTTATCTATGTAGGTTTCAGAGGCCCCTTTTTCATTGCTCTTAGGCTTGCTATTCTCATCAAACAAATTTTCAGGAACAATCCAATCATAATTCTTTTCTAGTGCCTCGCACATTCCTAAGAGCTTGCAAGGTATTGATGTCTTAATCTACCCTTCACAATTAACTTTATTAGTGTATTTTAATCTATATTTTTCCATTTTTTCAAGGGTACTAGCAAAGTTGGTATTAGAGCCAAGCATCTTATATTTAATAAAGACTTTTCTAGCTTTTCTTGCTACATCACCAAATTCTTTAAGAAGGGTTTCTAAGACAAAATCTTTTCTTTTCTCCTTCCTCCATATCACAGAGTGTCAGAAACATATGTTGCATTACGGGGTTAAGATTAACAAATCTAGCTTCCAACATGTGTACTAAAGAAGCAGCAGCAATTTCATAAGTAGGAGCAAGTTCTACCAAGTGTCTATCTTCAAAATCTTCAGCTGTACTAACATGAGTGAAAAAATCTTCTATATTATCTCTTCCAATGATAGACCCTCGTCCTACCGGTATGTCTTTTAGAGTGTATTTAGGAGGAAACATGATGAAATAAACAAAAGGTAAATAAAGTAAATGCAAGTAACTAATTTTTATGTGTTTTTAATATAGAGATCAAGACAGTAAATAAAGTAAAACTAGCAACTAATTTTTTTGTATTTTTGATATAGAAAGCAAACAAAGCAGTAAATAAAATAAAGTAAAGCAAGATAAAAACAAAGTAAAGAGATTGAATGTGGGAGACTCCTCTTGCAGCGTGTCTTGATCTCCCCGGCAACGGCGCCAGAAAAAGTTGCTTGATGGCGTGCAAGACACACGTCTGTTGGGAATCCCAAGAGGAAGGTGTGATGCGTACAACAGCAAGTTTTCCCTCAGTAAGAAACAAAGGTTATCGAACCAGTAGGAGTCAAGGAACACGTGAAGGTTGTTGGTGGCGGAGTGTAGTGCGGCGCAACACCAGGGATTCCGGTGCCAAGGTGGAACCTGCACAACACAATGAAAGTACTTTGCCCCAACGTAACAGTGAGGTTGTCAATCTCACCGACTTGCTGTAAACAAAGGATTAAATGTATAGTGTGGAAGATGATGTTTGTTTGCGAAGAACAGTAAAGAACAGAGTTTGCAGTAGATTGTATTTCAGATGTAAAGAATGGACCGGGGTCCACAGTTCACTAGTGGTGTCTCTCCCATAAGATAAATGGCATGTTGGGTGAACAAATTACAGTTGGGCAATTGACAAATAAAGAAGGCATAACAATGCACATACATATATCACGATGACTACTATGAGATTTAATCGGGGCATTACGACAAAGTACATAGACCGCTATCCAAGCATGCATCTATGCCTAAAAAGTCCACCTTCGAGTTATCATCCGAACCCCTTCCAGTATTAAGTTGCATATAACGAGACAATTGCATTAAGTATGGTGCGTAATGTAATCAACACAAATATCCTTCGACAAAGCATTGATGTTTTATCCCTAGTGGCAACAAGACATCCACAACCTTAGAACTTTCGTCACATCGTCCCGCATTCAATGGAGGCATGAACCCACTATCGAGCATAAATACTCCCTCTTGGAGTTACAAGTATCAACTTGGCCAGAGCCTCTACTAGCAATGGAGAGCATGCAAGAACATAAACAACACATATAATAGATTGATAATCAACTTGACATAGTATTCCATATTCATTGGATCCCAACAAACACAACATGTAGCATTACAAATAGATGATCTTGATCATGATAGGAAGCTCACAAGATCTAACATGATAGCACAATGAGGAGAAGACAACCATCTAGCTACTGCTATGGACCCATAGTCCAGGGGTGAACTACTCACACATCAATCCGGAGGCGATCATGGTGATGAAGAGTCCTCCGGGAGATGATTCCCCTCTCCGGCGGGGTGCCGGAGGCGATCTCCTGAATCCCCCGAGATGGGATTGGCGGCGGTGTCTCTGGAAGGTTTTCCGTATCGTGGCTCTCGGTACTGGGGTTTTCGCGACGAAGGCATTAAGTAGGCGGAAGGGCAGGGTTGGAGGCGGCGCGGGGGCCCCACACCATAGGGCGGCGCAGGCCCCACCCAGGCCGCGCGGCCCTGTGGTGTCGGCGCCCCGTTGCTCCACTTCGTAATCCCTTCGGTCTTCTGGAAGCTTCGTGGAAAAATAAGACCCTGGGCGTTGATTTCGTCCAATTCCGAGAATATTTCCTTTGTAAGATTTCTGAAACCAAAAACAGCAGAAAACAACAATCGGCTCTTCGGCATCTCGTCAATAGGTTAGTGCCGGAAAATGCATAATAATAACATAAAGTGTGTATAAAACATGTGAGTATCATCATAAAAGTAGCATGGAACATAAGAAATTATAGATACGTTTGGGACGTATCACTCCCTAGCATCATGCTGACCCCTGTTGCCGCGCTTCAGGCCGTGTCTCCCGCGCCCTGCACTCTTCGCCTTCTTGCCCGGTGAACCAATAGACTGATCGTTGGAATAAGGAAGCCGATGACGGCCGATCGCAATCTAATCTTGCGACCGGCCGTCATCGGTTTCCTTATTCCAACGATCGCCTATTGGTTCACCGGGCAAGAAGGCGAACGCGAGTGGCGCGGACACACGGCCTGAAGCGCGGCAACATGGGCCGGCATAATGCTCGGGCAGGCCGGCACGGTCTTTGCATCAAGGACTCGTTCACCGGACGGCGAGGGAAGAAAAGTGGCATCCGCTGCAAACTGCTATGCACCTGTGGAGTCTGGTGATAGTGGTGATGGCGATTATCATTATTCCCCCGGTGAGTCCAATCGTGGTTCGGCCATGGAGAAGAGCGCAGGAGACGCGGCCACAAGGGAGGCGGCTGGGACTACCGTGGTTCTGCGCCGGAGAGGCAGATCGGCGTTGTTGTCTCGTCAAGGACCCGTTCACGGAACGGCGGCCGGGGAAAGGGGGCCCTTCTGCAAAGTATACTGCGGCGTATACTGCTACTATGGTTTCTGACCATAGTATTTGTGTTGACCAACTATGTATGAGGCACTTATTCCATTTTGTCATTCCATTTTGCTCTGGTATTTTCAAAATGCTGATGATTAAAATGTTTGGTCACCGTACACCTGGGGGTGGCGTAAGTGAGCCTGGTAAGATAGCACAAATATCAATCTCTTGTGCATCGGACTTGGTCTCACTTACGCCATCCCTGAATGTTAATATTTGTGTTGACCAACAATGTATGAGGCATTTATTCCATTTCTCTTGTGCATCGGACTTGTTGGTCTCACTTTCTTCCATTTTAATCATAGTAGGAACCGGATGAAGACCCCGATGCAAGCGAGCCTGGTGGGTAGAGAGGAGGGAGCAAAGGAGGAACCGGATGAAGACTACTTTGTATCTCGAAATTGTGAAATTTGTATGAATTAAGAGTTGTATGCAAAACATTTGACAATTGCCACTATATATGTATCTCGATCGGGCTCTAAGTACTGTGATGATGATGTATAATGTTGCTATGTTATATGTGTACATATTATATCTGTCTATCTGTCTATATTATACCTGTATAATGTGTACAAAACCTGTATAATACACCAGGGAGCACAAAATCGAGTATACCTGTACATTGTTCTGTGGCGCACCAAAATAGAATTCAGTGGCGCACCTATTTCTGTGGCGCAGCTGGTCCATATGCGCCACAGAACACCTTAATTATGTGGCGCATGGTCCGGTGCACCACAGAAACCCTATTTTTGTGGCGAAGTTTCTATGGCGCACCGCCCATGCGCCACAGAATCATGTTTTTAGTGCCAGTGATCTACAATGAATCAAGGGTTGAGACTAATTGGGTTGGATAGAGAATTTCATAATCTTTCCAAAAATATAAAATTCATCAATTTTGGCTCAGTAGATTTTGTTCTATTGAATTTTGAATTGGGCACCAGTATTGAATTTCTATTTAAACGAAATAAACTAATTTGAATCTGTGGGCTCGCGCGGGAAACTGAAATGGGCCGGAGAGAGAGAGAAGCAGGTCGGCCCAGCAGTGCGTCTCGCACACACGGGCCGCCTGACAAGGGGTCCCACTGTCAGCGTGTCATAACACACCGAAACGGTATGCGTGAGGTGAGCCGTAGGATTAGAATCAGATCCAACGGGTGAGGTGCGTCGTCTACGTCGACGAGAGCTAACCCTGAGAGCGGCGGAGCTAGGGGTCGGAGACTCACTTGCGCTCCGGCGAGGCTCGGCGAGGTGGGTAGCTGAACTGGCTGACGATGGCGAGTCCAGCGAGGGTCGAGGGAAGTGCTGAGGTGGTCGGAGTCGTCGTCTCCGTCTTGCTACTGCCGCGGCGGACTCCGGCGAAATTGGGGTGGCTCCAGCGATAATGTGGAAGGGGGAAGGGGTCGAGGAGAGCGAGAGGAAGGAGGGGAGTGGAGTGGTGTGCCGGAGAAGGGTCGGGGCGTGCTCCTTTATAGGGTCGCACGGTGCTGCGGAGGTCACCGGCGGGTGGGTGGTGGTGATGGAGCTACAGAGGAGGAAGAGCATGGGTGAGGGCAGGGGACGGTGCAGCGTGGCCTGGCGGTCCTCTTGCGCGTCATGGCGCAGCAGGGGGTGGAAGGGAGCGTGCGGTGACGTTGGTGCCCGTGCGGTACTGCGGCGGTGAGGCGTCGACGATGACGACGGCTACAACGCTTGGGCGGGGAAATGGAGGTGTCTAGGAGGGAGCTGGTGTCGTGGCGAGTGAGTGGGTGAAAGGAGAGAGCGAGGAGAGGTCTGACGCGACAGTTGGCAGCCATGCTGATCCTGGCGTGTCTGGGCATCGTGGGCGTGGCCATGCTGATCCTGGCGTGTCTGGGCGTCGTGGGCACGTCGCGTTCCAGGTGCTGCAGGTCTCCTTTTCGACCAGGGCGAGTACAAGTGTGTTCAGGGTGCTGAGGCACGTCTAGTTGACAAGGTGAGATCATCAAGAGAGGAGTGGAGAGAGGGGTGACATGGAGGAGTGGCATGGTGGCTCGGCATGGACATGTTCTGGTCAAATTCATCATGGTACTGTGGTACAGGTGCTTGGCTTTGTCCAAGGGGTTCAAGGAGAAGTCAATAATGACATAAGGAGTGATGGTTTAGTCTAAAACCTGCTGGATTATAGAGTGTATGGAGTTGGCAGGTTTGTGAACACAAGGTGCTCGACACAATGGCCGCATGAAGAATATTTTTGAATTTTGCCAAACTCTTTTGTGGGTGTTGTTCAAATAATGTTTGGCACTCATTGATGGCCTTGGTTTGAAATTTGGAAAAGATTTGGGAGAAATCAAATTTGGGTTGATCTTAAATCTGATTCGAAGTTTCCACTTGGCATGCTTATAATAAGCAATTGAAAAAGAATTTGCAAGGTTGGTCTTCACCAAATATGATCACCTTGATGAGTTCTTGGATGAGGTGTAAAGAGTTGAGAAGGTTTAGTTTAGAAATTTCTTAATACAGGGGCTCAAAGTAGGTATCATGTAAAATTGTCACATATGACCATTATCATATGTGACTTGCATTTTTCATTTTCTTTTCTGTTGTTTTGATTTTCTTTGACCAAAATGTATTCTTTTGGGTTTAGAAATGTTTTCAAACCATTTACACCAAGTAAAACATGCCCTAGCACTACAAGAAAAGTTCAAATAGACAGCGTCCCAAAATCGTCCACTAAGGGCCATTTTTCGTCGCCTATGGGCCTAACACGACGATATGGGTTCTGTGGTCCAAACTGCGTAAGGAAAAGTCCTACCACGTTTTTGTCGGTCCGTCGCGTTCGGGCGCCCTTCCGTCACGGAAAATCGGACCGTTGCAGATGTGTTTTCGGGAGCCCGTTGACTGCTGACGTCATGCAAACTCACACGTGGCAGACGGCGTTAACTGGCAGTAAACGGCGCTAACCGGCTGTAACCCCGTGGTAGATGGTAGGCCCACACGAGGCCTGCCACGCCTTAAGCGGGCCGACCCATTTAGTTTGCGGGCCGGGCCAGCTGACTTAGTTTGACCGGTCAACTATATAGCTGGGCTGGTCCATTAGGTACGTGGGCCGGGCCTAACCTCTAAGGTTGACTGGTCAAAAGTTAAATGGGCCGGCCCACTAAGCATGTGGGCCGGGCCGAATGCACTCGGTTGACCGGTCAAAGGCAAAAGGGCCGGCCCACTAGACATGTGGGGCCCACTTTCCTGTTATCGGGCCGGCCCATTTAACAAGTGGGGACCACCACGAAGCAAGTGGGCCGGCCCAAGAAGTTATTGGGCCGGCCCAATTAGCATGTGGGTCCCACTTTTCTGCTATCGGGCCGGCCCATTTTGTAAGTGGGGTCCACCATAGGTCAAGTGGGCTGGCCCACCAAGCTAGCGGGTCGGACCAAAAAAACACAGGTGGGTCCCACTTTCCAGTTAAAGGGCCGGCCCAGTTAGTATGTGGGGTCCACAATAAAGCAAGTGGGCTGGCCCAACAAGATAGTGGGCCGGCCCAATAAGCAGGTGGGGCCCACTTTCATGTAACCGGGCCGACCCAGTTAGTACGTGGGGTCCACCATAGAGCAAGTGGGCTGGCCCAACAGGTTGGCGGGCCGGCCCAATAAACATGTGGGGCCCAATTTCGTGCTGACGGGCCGGCCCAGTTAGTAAGTGGGGTCCAGCACAAAAGCAATTGGGCTGGCTCAACAAGTTAGTGGGCCGGCCCAATAAGCTTGTGGGGCCACAATCGTGCTAACGGGCCGTCCCAGTTAGTATGTGGGGTCCACCGTTAATCAGGTGGGCTGGCCCAATAAGCTTGTGGGGCCCACTTTCCTGCTAACGGGCCGACCCATTTACCAAATGGGCTGGCCCAATAAGCACGTGGGTCCACATTTTTGTTATAGGGCCGGCCCAGTTAGTGGGTGGGGTCCACCTTAAAGCAAGTGAGCCGGCCCAATTAGTGGGAGGGGTCCACCTTAAATCAAGTGGGCTGGCCCAATAAGTCAGTGGGCCAGCCCGTTTAGTTGTTGTTTATATGCCGGCATAATAGGCGCTTTAGGATTTTGCGGACCGGCACATATGTGATTTCGCTTAATTGGGACGTTTTAGGGATGGGAATTTGTGATTTAGATACTGAGAATATTTACGCAGCACATGATTTCTGTCGGATAGCCTCACTTTCCACAAGCACCATAGAAAAAATGCGCGAAAGAACTATAAAAACTAACTAAATATTACATCAGCTGCAAGGCTTTGAAAAAATATTACGGAACCCGGAGAAATTGAATGGTAATTAAACCTAGCAATACAATGAAGCGATTCAACAATCTTTTAAGTTGTCCATGCAGCACCTATATCTGAAACAAAGACATTACAAGTTAAGACAGCAACAATGGGAAGGCAAAGACACTACAATATTGTTTGCCAAAGAATTTGGAACTCATCATTTTGTCGTTATAACAAGATCATTGTAATGCGCACAATAAGCAAACAAAGAGTGCATGCCGCATACCAACAACGAATATAACAGAGCACGTTAGAATGAAACAACAGACTTACTACTGTCGAGTCCCATGCAAACCAACATGTTCAGGGAGTACAAAATTGGCATGAACAACATAGTAGCAGGCTATAAATTTTGTAACAACGGCTGAGCAAGATGAAGTTATGATGGCTACATCTACAGAGCAGGGGAATGTAAACCAAATATAGAAGTTACGATGGCAAAAGCTAAAGAGGAGGGAATGTGAACCAACATGTGCCAAGTGCAATTACTTCAAATTGACCGTGAACTAAATAATACTCCTGAACTTATAGTGAAGGGGATGCAAATCAAGATGTTTCGGGATATAAACTTGTAATGAGCAACACATATAGGATAGTTAATGCTGGAGCTTAGGATGGACCAAATATAGAATATAGTGGGATCACCTGTGAACTTGTATAAGAGGGAATGCAAACCAATATGTTCAGCATTCCATATGTGAGCGTCATGCCAAGTTAGAGAAACAAGTCAATAATGCAGCTTTTGAAGAACAAGATGGCACACAAAATTATTATCTAGTAGTATGAAAAGTTTATTTGTGCTACATGCTAGATAGCAGAGTGATAGCATGCCAAACTAAGTCCTTACTTTGTAAGCTTACAATGAACTAGATACAAAACAATGGCATCACCTGTAGTATAGGCAATGCAAGCCAACATGTTCATGGAGTAAAAAATTGGCACAAACAACATAGTAGCAGGCCATAATTTTTGTAACAACGACTGAGAAAGATAAAATTATGATGGCTAGATCTACAGAGAAGGGAATGTAAACCAAATATAGAAGTTACGACGCCAAAAGCTATAGAGCAGGGAATGCGAACCAACATGTGCAATTACTTAAAATTGGCCATGAACTAAATAATAGCAGGATGTTACTATAATAGCTAGGAATAAAATAGATAGGAGTTATAATGGCAGCACTCATAAACTTGTAGATAAGGGAAACAAATCAATTTGTTTCGGGATATAAAGTTATAATGAGCAACACATAGAGGATAGTTAATGTTACGGCTTAGGATGGACCAGAAACGGAATATAGTGGGATCACCTGTGAACTTGTAGAAGAGCGAATGCACACCAATATGTTCACCATTCTATATGTGAGCGCCATGCCAATTAAGAGAAACAAGTTAATATTGCAGCTTTTGAAGAATCAGATGGCAGACAAAATTATGTTCGAAGTAGCAGCTGTGACGAATTCAAATAAATTTGTACTGCAGGATGGCAAAGCGATAGCATGCAGGAACTAATAGCAGGCAGTTACTTTGTTAGCTTACGACGAAGTAGATAGAAATAACAATGTCATCACCTGTAGTGCAGGGAATGCAAACCAACATGTTCAGGGAGAACACGATTGGCATGAACAAAATAGTAGCAGCCTATAATTTTTGTAACAACGACTGAGCAAGATAGAAGTTATGATGGCTACATCTACAGAGCAGGGAATGCAAACCAAAATGTTCAATCGCTTAAAGATAGCAATGAACTAGAAAATAGCAAGGTATTACGGTCATAGCTAGGAATGAACTAAAAGAGCTTCAGACAAACAAGCATCCGAACCCGAACATGGCGCTAAAACAAGGGACTTACATTAGGAGAAGCACTCTGTGGGAGTCACAGCAGATCTTCCTGGGGTTGATAGATCCGGTGATGAAGTACACTACATGTGCTACTTGGGGTTGAAGAGACGGCCATTACACTTCATGGTTACTCATCTCATCTGCAAAAACGTAACGGTGCGTCGTTAGCACAAACAGGTTCCCCCAAGATTAAACAAGACCTTGCAGGCAAGCAATAGAAAAGCGACAGTAGAAGTGTTTAGATCATGCACGGCGCCGGTAAAGCAGATCCGGTTCATGCACAGCGGTGTCGGTGAGCAAGATCCGATGCGGTGGACGACGGATCCGGCAAAGCGGCTCCGGTGGGGTGGACGATACCGCAGCTGAAGCGATTGCGGTAGACTGCTGGATGAGTATATGGTTTTGAGGTTCGGCGGGGATGATCCGGTCCGGTTGATGACAACGTCGATGAAGCGGCTCCGGCAGGCAGCCGGATGACGAGGATCGCGAGGCCTCGGGTAGGCCAGGGAAGTCCGGCGGGGATGTTCTGGTGCGGTGGTCGTGGAGGTGGGAGAGAGAGGGACTTGAGAAGGTCCGGTGGGTGGTCTCAGAGGAGAGACTGAAGAAAATGTATTTTTTTTGGGAGGGTTTCCGAGGCTAGGGAGGTGGTGATCGAAAAAATGACGGGCAGACCCCCCCACCAACCGACTTTGCTGTCATCTCCTCAGGGGTAGAATGGGAATTTGGAAGCGTGTGAAATTTTTGTATTCTGTGGGCGGGAAGTTTTGCCTCTATGAGATTTTGAATTTGGCTACGGTCCAAGTATAATGATTAAAAATGGTCAGACCGTACTAGTACCTCTGTTCAAGGCCGAGTGCAAAATCAAATCATTATCACATTAAATATCGGTTACTATCATCGTGATCTATCTTCTTATCCCATTCAAAAACACGTCTAAAATATTTCAGGATTAGCGGGAGATTTTGCCGCCCGACTGAGATTTGATTTTGAATATGGCTATGGTCAAGTAATATAATATAATAGGGAGTGCTGTTTTAGAACATGGGTGCATATGCTCCCTATATTTTGAAATACATGTTATGTACATTTTAAATTTAAAAAAAATTGAAACAAAAAACTTGTACGCACATCTTCCCGTGCTACGCCCTCACAAAGTCGTTTCATAAAAAATCGACTTATCATGTGACGTGTGTAAAAAAGATAAAATTCAGTGCTAAAAATAATGCTTTTCACAAGATAAAGTTTCTCCATTTTACATAGACCACAAAAAATATTGGTTTTTCGTGAAACTTAGCGAATACACATACATTATGGAGATGTACATGTAGAATTTTTTATCCAAATTTTTTGACATTTCGAAATATGTTTTTTTGGTAGAAGGAGCATACGCACCCGGGAGCCGAATTGAATTTCCGAATATAATACTAATATAAAGAAGGTACACCTGGTTAAGTACTAATTGCTCTGCTCCGGCAGTTAAGGCCAGCAGCCACATCAAGCCATCATCATTACAAACAAAATCAGTCAAATCTAGAAGCTAGTATAGGATAAATTCACAGCAGCATAATAAATCCAGAAAACTAAGTATAATACTACGTTCACGACAAACTAATCTGAAAATAATACAAGACACAATGTATGGCCAACATGAAGATTAGGATACCCCAGGATGAACGAATCTGTTCTTCATTCAGCATATATTTCTTCGTCACTCCATTCTCTGATCTGAAGGAAATTTTCATTGAACTCCTTCCGTCTGCAGTGTGCAGCCAATACATCCTCCAAACGGTATGGCCTTTGTTCATTTCTCATACCGTAGTCCACACGTATTTGCCGCCCAGGCCTTTATATCATCAAAGTACTCTCAGGTATAACTCAAATCTGCGTAGTAGATGCAGCCAGGTCAAAGTGGCAGGTGCACTCTGGTGTCGACGGAGATACACCGGATATAATGGACGAAGAAGGCACGACTGCCAATGTTATTAACGGCTTGGAGAGAGCGGCTCTCAGTGTCCACACGGTACACCAGTGGTTGACCTTCCTCCAAATGCTTGTTGTCCAACAACACAAGCAGCAGAGCACCATCCGACTTCACAAGGTAGAACTTGTTATTTCCAAGTTCTGGAAATGAAAATAGTGTATCCATGTTGATAGTGCTCGCGCGCTGCTCCAATTGGACATTGGTGGTGCACACTAATTTTCCGAACTCAAAATTCTTCACAGCTATTGCATACAATTCACCATTGAACGGGGTAATTCAACGCAGAGAATGGTGCTCGATCGAATATGTTCATTCTCCCCAATCTTCATCTATACCCTTAGTTGGAGTGCTCTCATCGACCCAAGCAATTTCCGCCGGGTAATCATTGGAAACGAAGACCATAGTTGGGGACTTCATTACAACGACTGACTTTAGAATAACATATGGCATATGCGCCTCAAACATAGTATTCAATGTCTTTGTGAGTGGGTTCATAAGCCGTATCTTGTGCGGCTGGTTCTTCTGGGCAAGCACGATGACGCCACGGCAAAAGCCGTCGAATTAGTATCTAAAATATATTGATGAAGATAACATTCAGCACTAAGATGTTTACGATTGAAAATAAAAATAGATTAACTCTATAGATATGGAGGAATTTGGACCTTGCATGAACTTCCTTTAGATCGATGGTGACGTAGCGGGATGTGCGGAGGTGGAGGAAGGTGAAATCAGCAGCGCATGGAAGGGCGTGTTCTACCATGATCCATTCGTGCGAGTGCACGTCGGGCTCGAGTAAACCTGAGCGCCAATTTCTACAAACTTGCCTCAAAGCAGAGTAGGTGTCCATGTACTCCTCGTTCGCCAGTAAGCAGTCCCCGATCTTGTGAAGTGGTCCGTCAGCCCTGAGAGAGGCCCAGTTCACGGAGGCACCGCGCTTGGATGTGCCGCCCTCGGAGGCGACAGGCTCGGGGGCGACGGCCGCCGGCGCATTCTTCTTGTCCATCGCTGCCAAAGAGCGCGCGTAGGGTGGTTGGTGTTTTTTCCTTCGATTTAGAGAAGTTGATGGGACGTGAGAGGCGTGGTTGCGTGTGTGAGTGAGAATGAGACTGTGTGCAGAGGGAGGGATAGAGGGGCTTTGTACAGGCAACGTGACGGTTGGTCTCGGCAGTTTCTCAAAAAAGCTAGACGTTTGGTCTCAACACGCGCACCGTCTAACCGCTACGCACCGCGACACGCGTCCGTGGTACTGCACGTCTGCACCGTTACATGTACTCAGTTCTACCGTCGAGCCTTACACTGGAAAAATATTTGTACTCAGTTTTCCCCTCGAGTACTAATACTGGCTAGTGCAATATACTCAGTTTTAGCCTCAAGTGGCTGGTTGACAGAGAGTCAACAAAGGAGAATAAGCTATCTAATTGAGTAATTTCATGCGCAAAAAATTAAAATCATAGTGCCTCCTACTCATGGAGTCTTGTTAAGAAGAGGAGGTCTAACACGTGGAAAACAGAATAGCACAACACAGGTCCGAAATGATGGAAAGGGCTAGGCAATCCACTTAGAGCAAGTCCAACAGCTCCCCAATATTTCTCCCCCTATATCTTCCTGTAGGGGCTTCCCCCATAAAGATTCTTCCCCTAAATTTTGTTCATCTCCAATATCTCCCCTATACTATCTTCCCTATACCACATTCACCTATATTTTAAGAATATTTTGTACCTAACTTCACAAATAATAGATGATTGCGAATAATTTTCGTCTCTCATCCTTCCACGAAAGTTGATCCTTTCGAAGAGGCAGGGGTGGCGCCGTATGGTAACGTCACGTTTGGTACATTCATGATGACCATACCAGTGGTCGTTGATACGCTTGCATGTGAATCTTCTCAATTATGGACTTGCTCGATTTCCCCCAAATATTCAATTTTTTCAAAATGGGGACCCAGCCTCTGCATCAAAGAGATGCAAACAACTATTATTGAAACTTTAATCAACATGGATATGTCAAGATCATGCATCACAAGATCCGAAGCCACCAGTCAAAACCTACAAAACCGACAATGGGTAAAGTAACATGCCGTGAGGGCCTCTGCCCTAAAACACAGAAACAAACGCCCACCAACTAAAAACCGGTGACAACCCTAATTCACCCTATGGCGAGAACATGATCTCAAAACCAGTTTAGCTGACCCTTGGCGAGCACCTTTGTCCTCGCTTCAGAAGCCGTTACCACCATCGAACCGCTGGACCATCTTCAGAGAAGATATCCGCATAGGCCTTGCCAGTCTAGTTGTTAATACCACCATGGAAGATCTTTCGTGTGTAGCACCTGCCGATAGGCATGACTCAGCGTAGCACTCGTCGACCGGGCATGACTTGACATCTCATCATCCAGCCACTAATTCCACCATCTAGTCGGTACTCCCAAAGACAATGCCCTCATGAGGGAGAGAGACGCCAATAGCGCCACCATTGTCCGATCCGTGAAATCAAGATCAAGGGTTTCCCACGGAAGCGGCCCGAGTGAAGTAGAAGTAGGCCGGCGGGAAGATGCCCTCAACAGGGGAATGGTGCGTGCACACAACCATTGTCCGCCATGGCCGGAGTCAAAGCACGGATTTCACCGGCGGCTACTCCACCCCAACTCTCCGCCGGGGCTAGAATAGGGACCAGATGGCCGACCACCTCCGTTAGAGGAAGAGACCACCAATGAACATTCCCAAGCCGACTAGCTCACCGCCACCATCGCCCAACACCGAAGCAAACCCTAGCCCCGCCATGACAGAGAAGGGAGCCACCGGGGATGGAGGGGCGACAGGAACCCATCAGCAACCGCCAATCTCGGCCGTACTGCAAAGGTCTCCAGAATCGCAGCAACCAGGGTCTCTCCCGCCACCAACTGTGGCCCTAGAAGCCACCTGATCTCCACCAACCTCCACCATGGCGGCCGCGTAGCCAGGCGCATGACGCCACAGACCACCAGCCTGGGGCCGCCGCCTCGGATCCCGCCCTAGATCCCAACGAGCTAGCCCCGTCACTAACCAGAGAAACGCCACCGCCAATCCAGCGCTGCCCTCGCGCACGCGGCACAGAAGGGAGAAGCCGCCACCAAGAGAACTGAGCTTTGCCTAGGCAAGCGCGCTGGCGTCGGAGAGGAGGAGGCGGAGGAGGAGCGGGTCGAGGGAGTGGCAGCTAGGGTTCCTCCCATGTCGCCTATGCGGGAGGCGACATGGGGGCCGAGAGAAGCGCAAAAGTGTTGTGACTTGAGAGAAGCCCAAATCTTCATTTCTGACATGATTTCCTTCAGCAATCGACTATTTCCTGATTTTTTTCATAAAAGCATAAGGAAATGCAACGTTCGTTCTATTTTTGCACTTTGCATGTTAATTAGAAAGCGATAGCCAACGAATCTAAATAAAATCCGTATAAAATCACCTCAGAAAACAACTCACTCACTGTTTGGATCTATCAGTGCACGACACTAAATTTTATGTCGTCTATTAATGTACCGAGGCGTGTGGGCGTGGTGACATGGTAGGAGAATGCGCGGCGAATCGGAAATACTGTGAAAAAAAAACGTTGGGCTATAGAATCCCTGATGCAATTATTCCTACCAGCTTTTATTTATAGGGCCAGCGCGAGCGTGGATATTAGCGGCCTGCCTCGCCATTTAAAACCTCTAGGGCCCGCTTACGGCATTTTAGTGTATACAAAATAATTATATAGTAGTTTTATAAATCTAACTAAAATAGATAGAATGTGCCATTTATTTTACCTTAGTAGGATACAATATCTTACAATAGTATTTTGCTATCAACATTGATGTGAGCAAATAAATGTAACATATAGTGAATGCATCAGATTGGACCATTACTGAATCAACATGATCACAAGCATTTAATTTGAAATCTTCGACTATGAAATTAATAGTTTATATAAAATTGGGTGTACATAAGTTTAGATCAATAAAGACAAGTGAACATTAATTACAAGATATGCATACACTGAGTTGCATTGTCACTTATTTTATTATGGATTTATTTAGAATAACTGTACAATAATAAATATGAAATAAATAGACGGTACAAAATAATATCATATATATATATATATACTAATTGTGTAAGATTTTATTACATCCTACACAAGCACCATCAATAAATATGATGCCAAAAAACTAGAATAGTGCTTGTACAAATCTTGAAAATTAAAATTGAAGTCACATTTAAAAAACCTAATATAAATCTATTCCATTATAATAATATTCACTATCAGTCTTATTTGTGAGGAAACAAATCCATGGTACAATCAATGCATGAGATATAATGGTGTTTGCTCCTACATATATAAAACAGCGTCATTAAGTGCCATATAAAGGAGTAAATGAGAAATATAGTGTATACAAACTGGGAGTATATCAGTTTAGAGCTACAAAGATATTTGAACATTAATTTAAATGTTCTCATAAATGTAACCTTGAAATGATGGTGGGTCTATAAAAGTACTCTCAAAGGAGAAAGGACCCCAAATAGGTGACCAAAGAAGCATCAAAACTACCTGTAGTCTCTTCTCGCAATATGGCACTCATCAGTAGCAAAACAAGGTCGATTGTCTGCAAAACTGCAATTGCTCTCTTTGTTGTTGTGATGATATGTTCTATGTTGCCATCCTCTGATGCACGTGGTGCAGGTAGGCAACAATTTCCTTGTTTACTTTGCATTTTGTATGAATACAAGAAAATATTTTTTTCCATTCTTGTTTTTGTCTATGTACACGAGATAACTAAATTATTTATGTTTTAATGTATTGCATTTGTAGTTGGACCGTGGAGATGCGAATCTTTAAAAAATTGCACTCGTCATTTGTGCCACTCTCATTGCAAAAAAGGAGGATTTTTTGGTCACAGGGGTGGTTCCTTATGTTTCGACAAGAATGGGTGTTGCTGCGAAAAAAAGCTTGCGATGCAAAAATGACATCACCGAGGGTGATCATGCTTGTGTAAAGCAATGTTGATGAATAAAATCCTTTTTTGTAATTGATCAATATGCATTTTATGCATTAACAAATCTTAATTGAATAACTTTTGTTTTTTATTGGACTCTTTTTTACTAGTTTCGCTTCGTATGCCCAAAAAAAATATGTTGTACTTCATCATGTTCACAACATATGATTAATAGTTCAGTACATTCCTGTAACACCTTCTTAGTGGTATGCATGTCGTACTCAAGACCTAAAGTTAGTGCAACCATGATAACCCCTAAAACTTCTTAGATTTAGATGTTATGCTACATAGATTAGCAGAGTAAATTGTCCAGAATACGAACAAGAGTAATATATGTACAGATGCTACATAGACATAGACGTTATTTTTAACTTCCTGGTGGAAATTTAGGCTGCCATATAGCGTCTATTGAGTGTGCTGCCTATTGTCTGATGGTTGGATGTACAACTTACGTGTTTGCTGCAAGCCGCCGTTAGTTGTGGGGTTGAACTGTGTCTAGATTAGGACAATAAATTGTCCAGAATACGAACAAGAGTACCCTGGAAACAACGAGCTCCCCATGGTTTTCATCTTCCTGTTAGATTCGTTATTTGTGAAGATTCGTTATTTGTTTCTAGGAATTTATGACATTATGTAAGACAAATTTGGTTTGTCCTGTTTTAAACCATCTTATCTTTTAAGGCTAGTCATAGTGGAGAGTAACTTAGACTAGTAACATGACATATGTTACTAGTCTAAGTTACTACCTCCATAGTGGGTAGTAACTAATATGTGGTGTCATGCATTGTGTCATTTACTATGGTGTAGATTCAACTTGTCTTGGGGTGTGTGATGTTATGGTAATATAGCTAGTTACTACCTCACTCTCTTCCTTCATTCATTGTCATGCCATGTCACCAAAATGCCTTGGGTTGTGTGATGTTACTAGCTAAGTTACTCCCACTATGAGCAGTCTAACCGAACAGCCACACTCGCCAACTTTTTCATTGATGAATCCGCTTGCGCGGCTGCCGACTCAGCGATCAGGGTGACCATGATAGGGCGGACGGTGAGGAGGGGAAATGGAAAGAGAAGCTTTTTATGTGCCTCATAATATGGACCATGGGGGATGGGGCCATCCCTCCACGAGATTCACGTCCGCGCTGTCGTCTTGGTCGGCATGGGGAGGCCATCACCC
>NC_061508.1:93950392-93974579 GCF_022539505.1 Lolium rigidum
AATATAATACTAATATAAAGAAGGTACACCTGGTTAAGTACTAATTGCTCGCTCCGGCGATTAAGGCCGCAGACCACATCAAGCCATCATCATTACAAACAAAATCAGTCAAATCTAGAAGCTAGTATAGGATAAATTCACAGCAGCATAATAAATCCAGAAAACTAAGTATAATACTACGTTCACGACAAACTAATCTGAAAATAATACAAGACGCAATGTATGGCCAACATGAAGATTAGGATACCCCAGGATGAATGAATCTGTTCTTCATTCAGTATATATTTCTTCGTCACTCCATTCTCTGATCTGAAGGAAATATTCATTGAACTCCTTCCATCTGCAGTGTGCAGCCAATACATCCTCCAAACGGTATGGCCTTTGTTCATTTCTCATACCGTAGTTTCCTAATCTATCCACACGTATTTGCCACCCAGGCCTTTATATCATCAAAGTACTCTCAGGTATAACTCAAATCTGCGTAGTAGATGCAGCCAGGTCAAAGTGGCAGGTGCACTCTGGTGTCGACGGAGATACACCGGATATAATGGACGAAGAAGGCACGACTGCCAATGTTATTAACGGCATGGAGAGAGCGGCTCTCAGTGTCCACACGGTACACCAGTGGTTGACCTTCCTCCAAATGCTTGTTGTCCAACAACACAAGTAGCAGAGCACCATCCGACTTCACAAGGTAGAACTTGTTATTTCCAAGTTCTGGAAATGAAAATAGTGTATCCATGTTGACAGTGCTCGCGCGCTGCTCCAACTGGACATTGTTGGTGCACACTAATTTTCCGAACTCAAAATTCTTCACAGCTATTGCATACAATTCACCATTGAACGGGGTAATTCAACGCAGAGAATGGTGCTCGATCGAATATGTTCATTCTCCCCAATCTTCATCTATACCCTTAGTTGGAGTGCTCTCATCGACCCAAGCAATTTCCACCGGGTAATCTTTGGAAACGAAGACCATAGTCGGGGACTTCATTACAACGACTGACTTCAGAATAACATATGGCATCTGCGCCTCAAACATAGTATTCAATGTCTTTGTGAGTGGGTTCATTAGCCGTATCTTGTGCGGCTGGTTCTTCTGGGCAAGCACGATGACGCCACGGCAAAATCCGTCGAATTAGTATCTAAAATATATTGATGAAGATAACATTCAGCACTAAGATGTTTACGATTGAAAATAAAAATAGATTAACTCTATAGATATGGAGGAATTTGAACCTTGCATGAACTTCCTTTAGATCGATGGTGACGTAGCGGGATGTGCGGAGGTGGAGGAAGGTGAAATCAGCAGCGCATGGAAGGGCGTGTTCTACCATGATCCATTCGTGCAGGTGCACGTCGGGCTCAGGTAAACCTAAGCGCCAATTTCTACAAACTTGCCTCAAAGCAGAGTAGGTGTCCATGTACTCCTCGTTCGCCAGTAAGCAGTCCCCGATCTTGTGAAGTGGTCCGTCAGCCCTGAGAGAGGCCCAGTTCACGGAGGCGCCGCGCTTGGATGCGCCGCCCTCGGAGGCGACGGGCTCGGGGGCGACGGCCGCCGGCGCATTCTTCTTGTCCATCGCTGCCAGAGAGCGCGCGTAGGGTAGTTGGTGTTTTTTCCTTCGATTTAGAGAAGTTGATGGGACGTGAGAGGTGTGGTTGCGTGTGTGAGTGAGAATGATACTGTGTGCAGAGGGAGGGATAGAGGGGCTTTGTACAGGCAACGTGACGGTTGGTCTCGGCAGTTTCTCAAAAAAGCTAGACGTTTGGTCTCAACACGCGCACCGTCTAACCGCTACGCACCGCGACACGCGTCCGTGGTACTGCACGTCTGCACCGTTACATGTACTCAGTTCTTCCGTCGAGCCTTACACTGGAAAAATATTTGTACTCAGTTTTCCCCTCGAGTACTAATACTGGCTAGTGCAATATACTCAGTTTTACCCTCAAGTGGCTGGTCGACAGAGAGTCAACAAAGGAGAATAAGCTATCTAATTGAGTAATTTCATGCGCAAAAAATTAAAATCATAGTGCCTCCTACTCATGGAGTCTTGTTAAGAAGAGGAGGTCTAACACGTGGAAAACGGAATAGCACACCACAAGTCCGAAATGATGGAAAGGGCTAGGCAATCCACTTAGAGCAAGTCCAACAGCTCCCCAATATTTCTCCCCCTATATCTTCCTGTAGGGGCTTCCCCCATAAAGATTCTTCCCCTAAATTTTGTTCATCTCCAATATCTCCCCTATACTATCTTCCCTATACCACATTCACCTATATTTTAAGAATATTTTGTACCTAACTTCACAAATAATAGATGATTGCGAATAATTTTCAGTCTCTCATCCTTCCACGAAAGTTGATCCTTTCGAAGAGGCGAGGGGTGGCGCCGTATGGTAACGTCACGTTTGGTACATTCATGATGACCATACCAGTGGTCGTTGATACGCTTGCATGTGAATCTTCTCAATTATGGACTTGCTCGATTTCCCCCAAATATTCAATTTTTTCAAAATGGGGACCCAGCCTCTGCATCAAAGAGATGCAAACAACTATTATTGAAACTTTAATCAACATGGATATGTCAAGATCATGCATCACAAGATCCGAAGCCACCAGTCAAAACCTACAAAACCGACAATGGGTAAAGTAACATGCCGTGAGGGCCTCTGCCCTAAAACACGAAACAAACGCCCACCAACTAAAAACCGGTGACAACCCTAATTCACCCTATGGCGAGAACATGATCTCAAAACCAGTTTAGGCTGACCCTTGGCGAGCACCTTTGTCCTCGCTTCGAAGCCGTTACCACCATCGAACCGCTGGACCATCTTCAGAGAAGATATCCGCATAGGCCTTGCCAGTCTAGTTGTTAATACCACCATGGAAGATCTTTCGTGTGTAGCACCTGCCGATAGGCATGACTCAGCGTAGCACCTGTCAGCCAGGCATGACTTGACATCTCATCATCCAGCCACTAATTCCACCATCTAGCTGGTACTCCCAAAGACAATGCCCTCATGAGGGAGAGAGACGCCAATAGCGCCACCATTGTCCGATCCGTGAAATCAAGATCAAGGGTTTCCCCTGGAAGCGGCCCGAGTGAAGTGGAAGTAGACTGGCAGGAAGATGCCCTCAACAGGGGAATGGTGCGTGCACACAACCATTGTCCGCCATGACCGGAGTCAAAGCACGGATTTCACCGGCGGCTACTCCACCCCAACTCTCCGCCGGGGCTAGAATAGGGACCAGATGGCCGACCACCTCCGTTAGAGGAAGAGACCACCAATGAACATTCCCAAGCCGACTAGCTCACCGCCACCATCGCCCAACACCAAAGCAAACCCTAGCCCCGCCATGACAGAGAAGGGAGCCACCGGGGATGGAGGGGCGACAGGAACCCATCAGCAACCGCCAATCTCGGCCGTACTGCAAAGGTCTCCAGAATCGCAGCAACCAGGGTCTCTCCCGCCACCAACTGTGGCCCTAGATGCCACCTGATCTCCACCAACCTCCACCATGGCGGCCGCGTAGCCAGGCGCATGACGCCACAGACCACCAGCCTGGGGCCGCCGCCTCGGATCCCGCCCTAGATCCCAACGAGCTAGCCCCGTCACTAACCGGAGAAACGCCACCGCCAATCCGGGCGCTGCCCTCGCGCACGCGGCACGAGAAGGGAGAAGCCGCCACCAAGAGAACCGAGCTTTGCCTAGGCAAGCGCGGCCGGCGTCGGAGAGGAGGAGGCGGAGGAGGAGCGGGTCGAGGGAGTGGCAGCTAGGGTTCCTCCCATGTCGCCTATGCGGGAGGCGACATTGGGGCCGAGAGAAGCGCAAAAGTGTTGTGACTTGAGAGAAGCCCAAATCTTCATTTCTGACATGATTTCCTTCAGCAATCGACTATTTCCTGATTTTTTTCATAAAAGCATAAGGAAATGCAACGTTCGTTCTATTTTTGCACTTTGCATGTTAATTAGAAAGCGATAGCGAACGAATCTAAATAAAATCCGTATAAAATCACCTCAGAAAACAACTCACTCACTGTTTGGATCTATCAGTGCACGACACTAAATTTTATGTCGTCTATTAATGTACCGAGGCGACATGATAGGAGAATGCGCGGCGAATCGGAAATACTGTGAAAAAAAAAACGTTGGGCTATAGAATCCCTGATGCAATTATTCCTACCAGCTTTTATTTATAGGGCCAGCGCGAGCGTGGATATTAGCGGCCTGCCTCGCCATTTAAAACCTCTAGGGCCCGCTTACGGCATTTTAGTGTATACAAAATAATTATATAGTAGTTTTATAAATCTAACTAAAATAGATAGAATGTGCCATTTATTTTACCTTAATAGGATACAATATCTTACAATAGTATTTTGCTATCAACATTGATGTGAGCAAATAAATGTAACATATAGCGAATGCATCAGATTGGACCATTACTGAATCAACATGATCACAAGCATTTAATTTGAAATCTTCGACTATGAAATTAATAGTTTATATAAAATTGGGTGTACATAAGTTTAGATCAATAAAGACAAGTGAACATTAATTACAAGATATGCATACACTGAGTTGCATTGTCACTTATTTTATTATGGATTTATTTAGAATAATTGTACAATAATAAATATGAAATAAATAGACGGTACAAAATAATATCATATATATATATATATATATATATATATATACTAATTGTGTAAGATTTTATTACATCCTACACAAGCACCATCAATAAATATGATGCCAAAAAACTAGAATAGTGCTTGTACAAATCTTGAAAATTAAAATTGAAGTCACATTTAAAAAACTTAATATAAATCTATTCCATTATAATAATATTCACTATCAGTCTTATTTGTGAGGAAACAAATCCATGGTACAATCAATGCATGAGATATAATGGTGTTTGCTCCTACATATATAAAACAGCGTCATTAAGTGCCATATAAAGGAGTAAATGAGAAATATAGTGTATACAAACTGGGAGTATATCAGTTTAGAGCTACAAAGATATTTGAACATTAATTTAAATGTTCTCATAAATGTAACCTTGAAATGATGGTGGGTCTATAAAAGTACTCTCAAAGGAGAAAGGACCCCAAATAGGTGACCAAAGAAGCATCAAAACTACCTGTAGTCTCTTCTCGCAATATGGCACTCATCGGTAGCAAAACAAGGTCGATTGTCCGCAAAACTGCAATTGCTCTCTTTGTTGTTGTGATGATATGTTCTATGTTGCCATCCTCTGATGCACGTGGTGCAGGTAGGCAACAATTTCCTTGTTTACTTTGCATTTTGTATGAATACAAGAAAATATTTTTTTCCATTCTTGTTTTTGTCTATGTACACGAGATAACTAAATTATTTATGTTTTAATGTATTGCATTTGTAGTTGGACCGTGGAGATGCGAATCTTTAAAAAATTGCACTCGTCATTTGTGCCACTCTCATTGCAAAAAAGGAGGATTTTTTGGTCACAGGGGTGGTTCCTTATGTTTCGACAAGAATGGGTGTTGCTGCGAAAAAAAGCTTGCGATGCAAAAATGACATCACCGAGGGTGATCATGCTTGTGTAAAGCAATGTTAATGAATAAAATCCTTTTTTGTAATTGATCAATATGCATTTTATGCATTAACAAATCTTAATTGAATAACTTTTGTTTCTTATTGGACTCTTTTTTACTAGTTTCGCTTCGTATGCCCAAAAAAAATATGTTGTACTTCATCATGTTCACAACATATGATTAATAGTTCAGTACATTCCTGTAACACCTTCTTAGTGGTATGCATGTCGTACTCAAGACCTAAAGTTAGTGCAACCATGATAACCCCTAAAACTTCTTAGATTTAGATGTTATGCTACATAGATTAGCAGAGTAAATTGTCCAGAATACGAACAAGAGTAATATATGTACAGATGCTACATAGACATAGACGTTATTTTTAACTTCCTGGTGGAAATTTAGGCTGCCATATAGCGTCTATTGAGTGTGCTGCCTATTGTCTGATGGTTGGATGTACAACTTACGTGTTTGCTGCAAGCCGCCGTTAGTTGTGGGGTTGAACTGTGTCTAGATTAGGACAATAAATTGTCCAGAATACGAACAAGACTACCCTGGAAACAACGAGCTCCCCATGGTTTTCATCTTCCTGTTAGATTCGTTATTTGTGAAGATTCGTTATTTGTTTCTAGGAATTTATGACATTATGTAAGACAAATTTGGTTTGTCCTGTTTTGAACCATCTTATCTTTTAACCGAACAGCCACACTCGCCAACTTTCTCATTGATGAATCCGCTTGCGCGGCTGCCGACTCAGACTGCTCATACTGGAAGTAACATAGCTAGCAACATCACACATCTCAAAGCATTTTGGTGACATGGCATGTTAATAAATGAAGAAATAGAGTGAGGTGGTAACTAGCTATGTTACCATAACATCACACACCCCAAGGCAAAATGAGTCTACAACATAATAAATGACACAATGCATGACACCACATATAAGTTACTACCCACTATGAAGGTAGTAACCTAGATTAGTAACATGACATATGTTACTAGTCTAAGTTACTTCCCACTATAACCAGCCTCAGCGATCAGGGTGACCATGATAGGGCGGACGGTGAGGAGGGGAAATGGAAAGAGAAGCTTTTTATGTGCCTCATAATATGGACCATGGGGCCATCCCTCCACGAGATTCACGTCCGCGCTGTCGTCTTGGTCGGCATGGGGAGGCCATCACCCAACTAGGGATGTAAACGGATCGGATCGGATCGGATATTGCTCTTACCATATCCTTTACCATATTTTTGTAACGGATTCGGATCGGAGCGGATAATGATCGGATGCGGATTATATCGGATTACGGATATGGAGCGGATTCGGACCGGACTCGGATCAGAAACGGATTATTAAGAAAATATACACATAAAAATTAAAACTATGCTTTTCTTTGTAAAATATGCTTGTAATTATAGAATATAGCTAAATGTACGCACTATTTCGTACAACAAAGTAATTTGTGTACTAATAGCATACATATGTTGGCAGATGAACTAACTATATTGTCTAAATATTTAGGGTTGGGCTAATTTTCTCGGATTATCCTCTTTGTAGACCTCGGATAATCCGCAAAAAATGGCGGATAATCCGTATCCGTCGGATAGTATCAATACCATATCCTCTACCATATCCGCCGGATATCCGCTTGATCACTATCCGCATCCGTATCCATATCCGGCGGTTTTTTAAAAATGCATACCATATCCTCAAAAACGGATATGGAAGCGGATTCGGAGCGGAAATTATCCGTACCATTTACATCCCTACACCCAACTCACCACTGGCGGAGTTTATGGAGGTCATACTGGGCTCCGGTCCAGTTTTCTCAAAGTGCAAAAGAAATTACTACTGCATCTGGCCCAAGCCCAATCGGCCGGCCGGCCGAACTCGACACGTTGTCTGTACTCGTATACTCAGCGTTCGTGCTCCAGCGCTCCTCACGTCTTCCCAAATCTCCCTCAAATCGCCACCTCCTAGCTGGCTACTTTTTTTTTTTGATAAAGGAAATATATTATTAATATCAAAAGATACTAATTACATCTAGCCTCTGCAACAACGTCCCATCCTAATGGCAGTACGGATGCACACAGCCAAAAAAAGTAAAGAAACTAAGAAAAAAAGTCCCGCTAGAGCCTTCTAGACCTAGCAACAGCAATACAACCACCACCGTGACAACACCTGAGTACAGACTCTCTAAAAACGACGCCTCCAAGAAGGAAACAGTGCACCAGCGCCGTCGTCGCCCGACCAAAGGTCTTAGGATTTCTCCCTGAAGATAGTCTCCACTCTCAAAACAATGCCTCCAACAAGAACATTGCCAGGCACAACCAGTTAATGCCAGACCTTGGGTTTTCACCCTGAGAGGTAAGACTCCGAACTTCGCCTGTGCTGCCGCCCCCACACTACTAGGAAAAGGCCTATAGGTGGAGGCAAGTGGTGCCGGCGCACCACCTTGGACGTGCGCCGGTGGAACATGTTGCCGGCGCACCAAATAAGAGCCGCGCCGGTGATGGAGGCTTACTGCCGGCGCACAAGCAAAAAAGATGCGCCGGCGATAAATTTCAAAGAGGACCAGACCAGGCCGGAAAAATCGAGCCCCTTACTGCCGGCGCACCACCATGTTGTTGCGCCGGTGGTAAGTTTCTTATTGCCGGCGCTGGAGTATAATGGTGCGCCGGCGGTAAGGACAGCCATAATTTTCCCTCTACACCCCCCCCCCCCGTGGACCGCCTTTTCAGTTTTGAAAAAAATAAAAGAAAATGATAAAAAATTCAAAAAATAAAATCCTTTGAACTGCCCATGTATTATGTAATCTAGCTTTCATCAAAATTGGAAAAAATGAATTTCGATATATTATGCAAAATGGCGTCATCTTTCGGTAAAACGGGATTTCTGGTTGCATACGACCTCCGATGAAAAACTTTTTTATACCAAAATCGATCTACTCGAAATTTCCTATTCGAATTCAACTGCCTACGGCCGTTTGGAGAAAAATGGATTCGTCAAATTCAAAACAGAAACAGGATTTTTTTCAGATTTAAGATTTGGGAGAAAAAAAGAAAAAAAATACCCCCGGCGCATCACCCTACTTGGTGCGCCGGCGTAACTCACACTATATAGTCAAGCCGGCCCTCATCCCTCTTCTCCTTCCTCACTTCTTCCCCTTCTTCTCTTTCCCTCCTACTCTTCTCCTTGCAATACTCACGCCGACGGCCTCCGAGAGACGACTACTACTCCGGTGACCTCCTCCTACTCCGGTGACCTCCACCTACTCCGGTGAACTCCTCCTCCTCCGGTAACCTCCTCCACCTCGGGACTCTACCTCCATCTCCGTCTTCTCCTTCTCCTCTTCCACCACCTTCACCTCCGGCCATCTTCTCCTCCTCCTCCTCCTCCTCTTCCTAAACCACCACCATCTCCGGCCTCCTCCTCCTCCTCCTCCTCCTAAACTACCACCTCCGGCCTCATTCTCTTCCTCCTACACCGGTGCGGCAACGACGACACGGCAACGCACGGCCACTGTTTTTAAGGTCCCGAGCTAGATGAACCCGAGCTAGATGAACCCGAGCTAGATCCGGATCTAGATCTAGATCTAGATCCGGCTTTTTTTGAATTTCGAAAAAACATACCGCCGGCGCACCAGGCCCGGTTCGCCGGGGATAATTCATCTTGCTCGCTGGGCGCACCTGCTGGTGCGCCGGCGGTAACTCATTACCACCGGCGCGTTCCCACCGGCGGGCTCGTGGTGCGCCGGCAATAGCCGTTTTTGGTGCGCCGGCAATAAGGCTTTTCCTAGTAGTGCCACATGCATACCACTGCTGCAAGCCTGGAACGCCAAGCAGATCCCTCAGCATCACGTTGACTCGAACCTCCTCTAGTCAGTCCACCAATCCGGCCTTCATGATATTCCTTCTTCTGACTTCACCATGGACCAAAAAGTCACCTGATGTCAACACAGAATATAGCTTCGCGGCGCTCCCTCCGGAACCAAACGGTCGGAATAAAAACATGGGTGCGCGTGACCGAATACCACCCGATCTAGCAAACTGCAAGCAAAATATGCACTGTTCCATTCGCCTGCGGAGCTTTCCGGAACTCATCTCTCCAGCCAGATCAAAGCAAACTGACCTTCGGTAGATCTACATCTTCGCTTGCGAGAAACCCGAGGACCGCCACCAAAAACAAAGCAAGACCAGCAGCCCCCACGCCGCCAGTCCCTCCTGCCGGATCACCAGCGAAGAAGACGGCGGCGCGGATCATGCGTACCACCGCTGAACCGTCACCGGGGCGGAGGCCGCCACCGCTCCACCGAATCCTCCATGGCTACCGACGGAGAGCATCAGGCCCCGGCCAAGTAGCCGTGCCGCCCGGCTTCCTCCACCGGCGCTTCATCACCTCCCATGGAACGCCACCGTGGAAACCATCTCCTCCCCCTCGTCGTTCGACGGAAGGGGCGCCGCCACCGCCGCCGTGGCCGAGGCCGGGGCCGGGGCTGTGGCCGGGCCGGGGCCGAAGCCGGGGCCAAGGCTAAGGCCGGGGCCGGGGCCGAGGCCGGCAGCAGCGGCGGCTGAGGTGCGGCGATCCGGGGGCGGCTGCTTGGGGCGGGGCGGGTAGATCCTCCGCCGCCGCCCGGGAGGGGGGCGGGAGAGGAGGAGGCCAGCTGGCTACTTTCTATTTCTTCCGATCCGTGTCGAATCCTCATCTCCTAGCTGGCTGGATGCTGTCTATTTCTCCCTCAATTTTTCAGATGGTGGTCTGAGTGCCCATGGCGTCGTCCGCCCAGCGTGGTCGTTACTAGTGGAGAATCAAATCGAGAAAGGTATGCAATAAATCAGGTCATGGAGTAGTTTGTTGGTACAAGTAGAACGAGATATAATGGCAGACTTCAAGGCTCGCAAGAACAGGATAGTAACTCTGTAGTTATAGTTAGTATCGAATTAACTCCCATATATAGCTTGGTTTGCTTGTAGTAGATGGTCTTTTGCTTTGGAGTATTAAATAAACTAGTGGTTGGGGCGCCATAAGCACACAACACATAACCAAACCGAACAACAAGGATGTGCAATTTTCAGCACAAAAACGCTGACAACAGCGGAGGAAAAGGACAATACACTTATGTTGCTCTTTGTTTCCAGCACATATGTCTACAAGCGGGGACTCAGAATGAGTGCTTCTATTTGCCAGTGGATGCAAATGAAGTCAATGGCTGCGTCCGCACGGAGCGCCATAGGCTTCGGGACACTCTCCGGGTCGATGGCCTGCCCTTGAACACAGGCCACACGGTCCCCATCGCATGGCCGGCAGCGTCAAGCCCTTCAGTCCTCGTTGCAGCAGCTTTATCTTCGTACCTTTAGGAGAAGAAGAAGCACAATGTAAGGGAAGATTCTAGAAACTATGGCCCAAGTAGGAGCAGAAACAAGGATGTGCGGTAGAATAACAAGGTACTTGTGAGACTGAGACACAAGACCGGTCGCCACGGTCGGTGATGTGGACAGTCCTTCCCGGCGGCCACTTCTACAGCATCACAAATCCTTCCTGTAGACACCAGTAAAAGATAACTGAAGAACTGGGCTTTGGCGGAACTTCCACTTCTAGAATAACGGGGCATGGAGGCAGGTGAAGGCTTGTGCTTCTTCCTCTAGGGCTTGTTTCCGGCTACCTTGCTGCACCATAAGAAGAGTAAGTCACTTAGCAGTTTTTTAAAGATAGTTTGGAAAGGTTTGGCCGGAGATCAAGTTGCTACCCAGGTTTGAGAAAGAACTGCTAAATGCTGCCTTGTTTGCTGCTGCCGGTGTCGATTTCCTTGAGTCGGAGTTTTTCCCTCTCAAGTTTCTTGGTGGCATTGGCGCTGGGGCTTCACGCGCACGCTTGGCCGCCGACCCGGAGGTTGCCGCTCTTTTCCGTTTTGCGGTAGGAGCACCTTCAGGAATTTCCGCCTCAGATGCGGCTTCCGGGTTCAATGTGCCGGTATGCGGGATCCGGGTCAAGGTCCCAAGATCCTTCTCCTCGAGGGAGTCGAGCTACAAGTACAAGATGAAGTCCTTAGGAAAATTTGTAGGCATAAAAGGGAAATAATGATCACTGCAAAGCTTGTCGCAGGCCCAGCGCCATCCATGTATATGTTGAAATAACACACATGAGTGTGAACGTCACGCGGAATCTTGATCAGAACCCGGAGCCGTTTGTCCAAAGCGTCAGAAGAAAGGTTCTCTTTGGTGGCGCGCATTGTGTCGTCGCGGCCACTGTACAGATACATTACGCGATCACGATGTTGGAGGGGTTGGATCTGCTTGGTGAACCAAGATAGAGTCAGGTCCTTCCCCGACAACCTGGTTCCGTCAGCTTGAAGATCCGCCTCACCATCTTCATGAATGTTGGTGTCTCAGAGATGTGGGGCAAGCGGTCCACGCGGAGGTCTTGCTGGCAGGTCCGTCCCTGAACGCCGGCAAAGTCTTGGGGCTGGCCGGATCCGCAACGTCTTTCACGTAAAAGAAATCTTCGGACCAATACCTCACGGATTCTTACCGATCCGTGTGAGGGTAGATCCGGACGGGGCGGATCTTGAAGGTGATGCTCCCGCAGTTGGCGAGCGAGGAAGTCTGCGGGACGGTCTCCTTCTTGATGGAGAAAATAAATTGAAAGAGGGCCAAGTCAAGTTTTACCTGGAGATGACCGTCGCAGACAACGACGTGGTTGGCGATGGCGGGGATGCTGTTTGGTGAGATGTTCTGGGGCTGAAGCTTATAGACCTCGAGGATTTCCGAGAAGAAATCGCTCAGAGGCAGCGAGAATCCGCGCTCCACCAGGGCCCTCGTCAGTACTCATTCTCCGGCTTCGGTTCCGGTCTTAGACCACCCGGAACTACTCTCCAGGATCCGGGTCGCAGGAATCCTTCCGCTTCTAAGCTGCGGAGCTCATCCTCGGTGGTGGTGCAGGACCACCATTGCCCTTTGACTTCGCCTTCGCGAGTTCGAGCTTTGGATTTTTTTGGCGGCTACTTCGTCCACCTTCTTCTCCATTCGCTCCTTTCCGGCTAGGTCCGCCGGATCAATGTTGGCTCCTTCAATGGATTTGTCGAATCCTTGAGCAGGATCTAGCCTAACTGGGACGAGTGGCGAAGGAGCGGAAGAGATGAGCGTGGCCGCGATCGGCTCCGACTGCGAGGGAGGCAGAGTAGAAGACATCTACGTTGAATGGAAACAAAACTTAGTTGGAATCACCACTACACTTGGATCATCCCTACCAACACCAATGAAGAACTTGAGGCCGGAGTACTTACCGGCAATAGATGATGCGATGGTCGGAGTTGTCGGCAGTGAGGTTCGCTGCGGTGGCTCGTCGGACTTAAGAACACCGAAGAACATGGTGCGGCGATGCAAACTCCGGCGAAGCTCCTGTAGACTCCGGCACGGCGGAAGCAGAAGCTCGGTGGCGGCGCTCAAAGGAGAGGTGAATCAGGGGGGGAGTGGGTGATTATGAGTGAGCGGTGGTGATATTTATAGGCGCGGGATGAGATTCGTGCTCTGCATCCTGTGGTCGGAACGCAAGTGTCGCAGCATTGGATAATTGACACGTGTCCAAAATCCTAGCGGTAAAAATGGCTAAGGATCAAGTTACTGTTTTAATTACCTGAGAATGGTGCCAAGATCGGCGAAACCTTTAGAACCTTTCGAGGATCCGGGTAACAACATTAATTTTTAGGGATTTCTATTTTCGTGCCCCCGCTTCGTTAGTTGTACTCAGTTTTCCCCAGCCCCTTAGTTTTTCCTCAGTTTTCCCCAAGCCTATGTCTGAAACCCGCAGAAGGAGCTCAGACGGAAGGAATCCGTCGATTTGGACGTTCGTGGCCGACGTGTTGCGCCACGTCGTCTGTGGGGCCGCGTGGGGCCGCGTCGCGTGGGGCTGGTAGAAAGGGACCGCGTGGGATAGGACGAGAAGCGTTTGGTTGCACGTGAGCAGGAGCTGGGTTTTGTCTCTCTCGGCCCAAATTGGCATTTTTAAGAGCACCTTTTCCCCTCTTTTCTCTCTCTGTATTTTTCACTAAATTAGTATCAAATCTAGGGAAGCTTCTATTTCTGTCTTTCTTCAATATGGCAGCAAATCTAGTAGCAAATCTCTGGGGTTATTTATGCCTTTTGGCCCTCATTTTTTGCCCAATATGGCAGCAAATCTAGAAGCTAGTATATGATAAATTCACAACAGCATAATCAGAAAACTAAGTATAATACATAAACTGCATACAGCAGCCAAAAGCAGCCAATAACGTTGTTAATGCTAACGACAAACTAAACTGAAAAATATACAAGACGCACGCAATGTATGGACAACAAGAAGATTAGGATAGGGACCCCGGGATGAATGAATTTGTTCTTCATTCCTCCCCATATATTTCTTCCTCCCTCCATTCGTGCATTTCCCCAAGGAAATATTCATTGAACTCCTTCCGTCCGCAAGTGTGAGGCCAATACATCCTCCAAACGGTATGGCCTGTGTTCATTTCTCAAACCGTAGAGTCCTATTCTATCCACACGTAGTGGCCACTCATCCCGGGCATTTGTATCATGAGAGTACTCTCTGATATAACCCAAATCCGTGTAGTAGATGCTGCCAGGTTGAAGTGTCGGGTACACTCTGGTGTCGACGGAGATACACTACCGGATATAATTCACGAAGAAGGCATTACTGCCAATGTTACTGACCGGATGGAGAGAGCGGCTCTGAGTGTCCACACGGTACACCAATGGTTTGCCCACGAAAGCCTCGCTGACCAACAACACAAGCAGCGAGATCACCATCCGACTTCACAAGGTAGAACTTCGACGTCCAAGTTCTGGAAATGAAATTAGTGTCTCCATCTTGACGAGTGCTCGCGCGCTCGCTGCAACTGTACATTGGTGCACACTATTCTTCCGATCTCAAAATTGTCCGCAGCCTACCGCATACGGTTCACCATTGAACGGGGTAATGCAACGCAAACAATGGTTCTTGATCGAAAATCTTCCTTCTCCCCAATCCCCATCTTCATTTATATCCTTAGTTGGAGTGCTCTCATCGACCCAACCAATTTCCGGCGGGTAATGTGCGGCAACGAAGACCATAGTCGGGGATTTGATAACAGCGACTGATTTCAGAAAAACGGATGGCATCTGCGCCTCAAACATAGTGTTCGATTTCTTTGTGAGTGGGTTCAGCAGCCGTATCTTGTGCGGCGGGTTCTTCTGGGCAAGCACGATGACGCCACGGCAAAAGCCGACGAAGTAGTATCTAAAATATATTGATGAAGATAACATTCAGCACTAAGATGTTTAAGATTGAAAATAAAAAGGTAGATATGGAGGAATTTGAACCTTGTATGAACTTCCGATAGATCTATGGTGACGTAGCGTGATGTGCCGAGTTGGAGGAAGGTGAACTCAGCGACGCGTGGAAGGGCGTGGTCTAGCATGATCCATTCATCCAGGTGCACGTCGGGCTCAGGCAAACCTGAGCGCCAATTTCTACATACTTGCCTCATAGCGAGTAGGTGTCGGCGTACTCCTCGTTCGCCGCAAGCATTCGCCGATCTTGTGAAGTGGTCCATCAGCCGAGAGAGAGGCCCAGTTCATGGAGGCGCCGCGCTTGGATGCGCCGCCCTCGGCGGTGACGGGCTCGGCGGCGACGGGCTCGACGGCGACGGGCTCGGAGGCGACGGGCTCGGAGGCGACGGGCGCGGAGGCGACGGGCTCGGAGGCGACGGGCGCGGAGGCGACGGGCGCGGAGGCGATGGGCTCGGAGGCGACGACCGCCGGCGCATTCTTCTTCTCCATCGCCGACAGGGTAGCGTGCGTACGGCGGTTGGGGTTTTTTCGATTTGGAGAAGTTGATGGGACGTGAGAGGGGTGGTTTCGTGCGTGAGCGAGAATGAGACGACTGTGTGCAGAGGGAGGGAGGGAGGGGCTTACGCGTCCTAAATGCGGCCCGCGTCCAATATTTGCACGTCTGCATCGCGACACGCGTCAACAATGGCACGTCTTCCACTTCTGCATCGCAACACGCGTCCTCGGGTCTAACCCTGGAAATTTAGATATACTCAGGTATACCCTCGAGTCATATACTAGCATTTTTTGTGTGCTCGGTTTTCCCCTTGAGTGCTAATACGGCTAGTGCAATATACTCAGTTTTACCCTCAAGTGGCTGGTCAACAGAGAGTCAACAAATGGGATTAACTAGTTAAATGAGTTATTTAATGTGCAAAAAATTCCGAAAAAGAGTGGCACTTACTCATTGAGTCTTTACCACAAATTGCCACTTCTCAAATCATAGATAAATCATAGATAAATCAAGTTTCACCACAAATTTCCACTTCTCAAATCACCTAGTAGCTATTAAGGTGCATGGTTTTCCATAATAAGCCCTACCCAAAACAGCTTTCCCCAAAACATACTTTGTCTGAATGAGGCCATAATTTTCACACTCATGTAGATTTGTATTGCAAATAGTTTGAGGTAGGCCAAGATGGGTTTCATTGTACAAAACACGCATTTTCCATTTTTTAAATCTCATATTTGAATCCCTTAGTCCGTTTACTACTCACTTGCCCTTGGTTTCTTGATACTACTCAGTTTTGCCCTCTCCCTTCACAAACTCTCACAGTACGCCCAACATTGCCCTGATTGGTCTAGCCCATGTCACGTGGATCGTGCCCGCCGACCGTTGATCGTATGATCTAACGGGCGAGGATAACCCCTATCTCTCTCTCTCGGTCGGGGCCACCACCCTCTCTCTCTCTCTTTCGTCGGTTAGCTTCACGCAAAGTTTGGTTTTCTCGCATTATTTTTCACGAGCTAAATTATAAACTCTTTTTAGGCATTACGTTTCACGCAAAAAATGATAAACCATCACCGATTTGTTGTAGCCATTACTTTTCACGCAAAAAAATGATACACCATCACCGATTTGTTGTAGCCATTACTTTTCACGCAAAAAAATGATACACCATCACCCATTTCTTGTAGCCATTACTTTTCACGCAAAAAACGATAAACCATCACCGATTTTGTTGTAGCCATTACTTTTCACGCAAAATGATACACCATCACCCATTTCTTGTAGCCATTACTTTTCACGCAAAAAACGATAAACCATCACCGATTTCGTTGTAGACATTACTTTTCACGCAAAAAATGATACACCATCACACATTTCTTGTAGCCATTACTTTTCACGCAAAAAACGATAAACCATCACCGATTTTGTTGTAGCCATTACTTGTCACGCAAAAAATGATACACCATCACCCATTTCTTGTAGCCATTACTTTTCACGCAAAAAATGATAAACCATCAACGATTTGTTGTAGCCATTACGGTAAATGATAAACTATCACAAATTACCATTTCTTTTAGGCATTATTTTTCACGGTAAAATGATAAACTATATCACGAAGTTCCATTTCCATCAAGATAGTCTGCATTACTTTTTAATTTTGTTGAGATATATACCCCCACAACGGTCGTCTCCTCCTTAATTTATTGTGTAAACCCCCACAACGGTCATCTCCTCCTTAATTTATTGTGTAAACCCCCACCAACGTTCACCTCCTCCTTATTTTATTGTGTAAACCCCTACAACGGTCATCTCTCCCTTATAAACACCCACACGGCCATCCCTTGTGTCAATAGGTTCTGCCTCTCTCTTCTTCGTTCACATACACTTGATCCATTGCCATGGCTTCCACGTCTCGGACGCGGACCGGAAGGGGAAGGGGAAGGGGAAGGAAGTGGATCATCACCATTGCCACCACCACCGTCAACACTGCCATTGATCATAGAGGAGTTCTTCATCGTCGTCTATGAAGACCCTTTGGTCAAGAAGGTACGTACGCGTTCTCACATATATGATGCATGTGATTAATTATGGGCATGTTCTAAAAAACCTTTAATTTCAAACGATCGGCGCTCGATCTCTTTGCAGGCTCTCCAAAAAAGTTTGCGGACTATCTTGACGGCCAGGAGCCAGCTAAAGTGTATCTGCGAGCAGCTGACTCGTGGTCCTCGTCTCCGGACCGTGGAGGTCCTATTTGACGGTCAAGGCCGGATGTACCTCGACAAGGGCTGGGAGAAATTCGCCATCGCGCACGGTGTGGATTTCGGCTGCTTCGTACACTTCAAATATGAAGGCGATGATGTGCTCACGAGTGAAGGTTTTCGACGGAACAATGTGCGGAAGTACTACTACTCGGACGACGAAGATATCGACGATGAAAGCGACGACGACGTGAAGCCATGCATCCATCCCCTTTAGATAAGGGGATTATGACCAAGAATATATATGTAGCTTCATATGCATCGATTTAGAGATCTAACTATTTTCTATATATTATGCACATGTAAAAGATAATGTCGCATTTCCACTATTATTCGAGCACCACATCCTCCAAACGATGCCGATGCCGATACCGATATCGGCATGGTGAGAACGGCTATGCTCGCCGCCACTGCTAGGTCAACGTCGGGATGCACAATGTTTAGCATAAGAGTCACTTTAGATTAAGCTGCGAAAATAGTCACCTGCCACAGCGGTCATTGGCTGCGGAGGCCCCACAGAGCGGCAATATATAATTTTCTATAAATAAATAGACGACCCACCGGTCATTGGCTGCGGCAGCCCCATAGAGCGGCCCCATTTGTCATTGGCAGCACCGCGTATACAATCAGGAAATAAAACGGCCCACGCGTCAGCGGTAGATGGATGGCTAAGAGCGGCCCCATTTGTCATTGGCAGCACCGCGTATACAATCAGGAAATAAAACGGCCCACGCGTCGGCCGGTAGATGGATGGCTACCCGTCGGCACGAGACGGTCGGAGAGGAACTGCCCTCTATGCAGCCCCACCTCCGTGCAGCCCCACCCGTCGGATTAACGGTAACGGTAAGGCCTCCGACCCGACGGCAACCCGCGTCTTCGAGGGGTTTCAAACTAGAGGGAGGGGAAAGCTGAGGAAAAACTAACGAGCTGGGGAAAACTGAGTACAACTAACGAAGCAGGGGCACGAAAATAGAAATCCCTAATTTTTAAGTAAGCATCTTTGCAGGGGAGTAACCCGGAGACTTGTTGTAACGATATGGTCGATGGATGAAGTCCCGCAGGATGAAAGACTTTCCGGCATGCAAGCTGGAAAGAGGTTTCATGAAGTCAGAGTTCTTCAAGTTTCCCCAAATTTCCGGGAAGCTTGCCAAATGTGAAGATGGTGCGAGCAAGGCGGAAAATAAGGTGAACCTCGGAGAACTCTGGGGACTAATGTTGTGGGTATACTTCATGGGTGTACCATCGACAGTGGCCAGATCCGGCAAGCCCGGGTGGCCCATAGATGGTGATGGTGGCATATGGCCCATCGGGCGGCCCAGTTGTTGTTGATCAAGATGGAGGAAGTCCAGCCCAGGAACAAGGAGCCGGATCCAGCCGACCTACTCTGGAAGTTGGATCCGGCCTAGCCCATCAGGGGTAGCCGGATCCAATACGACGTATAGGGACTGGTGGATCCTTGACATGCATGGCAATGTAATATTTCGTAGTTAGGCAACTTGTATTCAGGTAGTACTCTCCGAGTAAACCCTAGATCCTGGCGCCTTTATAATCCGGATCCCGGGAGCCCTAGAGGCACAACCACAACTCATTGTAACAACGCGAAAGCTCCCAGATAATTTCAGACAAGCAACATTAGACCCTGTCCTTGAGCAGGTGTTCCGAAGCTGGGTAAATCGCGTATCACCGTCCCGAGGACTCTCTGCCCAATGGCCCCTACTTCTTTTTCCCTCCATGAGGATCTCTCCTCCGGAGTACCGTCGAATAGGCATCGACACACGCGCTCCTCCTCCGCTGCTGCTCGCTCACCTCATCATGACACGTGCACGCCATGGTTTGCGGGAATGCCTCTTATCTTTTTATCACACATAAATTGAATTTAGGCGTTTGCACGCAAAACTGAAACTATTTTGCTTAGTGGACAATGAATACTGATGTCTATTCATCTTCCAAGGTACCCTGTTCACCTCCTCCTATGTCTATAAAAGAGAGGTCGCTCCTATCCAGGGACACACAACACCACACACATCATATGCGTCTGCCACTTGGTTCCAGAGCTTTGTGCTGCCAAGCCTTTTCCATCCTGTCTGTCGGCGTCGTTGGACGGGATAACATGTCTCCGAAACCCCATCTCTTATGATCTTGTACGGGAGAGAGGCGATAGGGTTTTTGAGGAGCGCTCTACCGTGACTGCTGGTTTGTTCATCAACACTGACATCAACACGGAGACGGACGACTACTTCCCCGACATTAATAACCTCTTCGATGACATGGCTCTCAACGGTGATAACATCAATCCCAACTCCAACACTTGTTTCTCTTTTGGACCGTGCTATCTACTGCTTATAGTATTATGCTTCGGTTTCTTTTTTAGCATTTTGTTTGGACATGCTGCTACGTAATATGTGTCTACTAGCAATATGGCTAGATTTTTGAGAAACACGGTATAAACATAGACGTTCACATACACGCGCATACACTCATCATTATGAACGCATACACGCACACCCTACCCCTATGAGCACCTCGGGACGACTGAGCCGGTGGATTGGATCTTGAAATTGACGAAGTCACCACAGACACCTCGTTCTCGACGGGAACGTCGCCTCCCACTGAATGAATATTCCGCCTTTATGAGACACACGTATGTCAAACCTAGGATTTAAACTCTGGTGGGCTTGGGGTACAACCACCCTTCTAACCTCAGGTTGGTTCTCCATTATGCCTAGATTTGTTGTTTATCTACCCACAATTATTTTGTATGACTAGTTTCAGTTCAATTCCTTTAGTCATATTTTATCTGCTATTTTCATCAGTTAAATCTTGCGGAAATTTGCTAATATTTCCAACATGAACTAGCCGTTACTTAATCACAGTTTCAGAAGCTACATCATACACTCATGCTGGCACATCATCGAAGTATTGGAACTCTCTGTGTTCATCTTTTTCCGGAAAAATATAGTGACTAATTGACAAAGCTCACAACGCCTACATACATTCGCAAAGTTCTGAACTTATCATGGACCGGGAGCTGCTTTATATGGAGTATATACTTTCTCTTCTCCGTTGATATTCACGTCTTGTCGTGCGATCAACTTCTTTTTGAAGGCGCCTCACCTTTTCACGTGAACTTGAATGACTTGACAGACTGCAAATACATGCCGAACAAAAAAAAAACGGTCAGTGTTCCAGCAGCAACCAGAAAAATCATGAGCTAGGAGGAGGCAGAATTAACCCAAGAAGGCCTCACCTTCTCGATTGCAGGCCTGTACTTGGCGGATTCCTCGTCGTCGTCGAAGTACTGTAGGTAAGCAAATGTGAGTGGAGTGATCAGACAAATGTGAGCGACGAGGAGATGAAAGTGCTGGCATGGCATGTATGCTCACCTGGCCAGTGATGGTGTAGAGCCGGTTGTACCAGCCGTTGAAGGCCATCCCGATGGCGGAGACGATGTGGCGGCGCTTATCGCCGGGGTTCTGCAGCGTGTACTCGATGTAGTACATGCCGTTGGACGCCCTGGAGTCGAGGAGCTTCGCTTTGACCCCCGCCGGCCTCTGCCAGCTCCTGTCCAGTCCGGTCACCTGCTCGGTCGAGGGCAGGAATTTATTCAGTCGTGGACGCTTGTAAATTGTAATGCACATCTGTGCAATTCATGGACGATTATGCAAGGAGAGAGCACATACCAGATTCTCAGCGAACTCGTCGACGTTGCCGAAAGATTTGAGGCTGGTGAAGTCCGGCCCGATGCCGGTGATCACCACGCTGACTGAACAGGGCAGAGAAGCTCGTGAATTCTGAGAGGTATGGTGTGGTTCATGGTTGGGTGATCGAAGAACTCGTGCGTAGGTACGTACCGCTGGAGTTGGCGTCTTGATCGGGGAAGAAGGCCGTGACGTTCTTGAAGCCGCTGCCCTCGCCTGCGCCGACCTGCCACCCTGCACGACGCAGCAAACAAAATTTGGCGGCTCACGCTCTGTCTCCCTTGCGAATTGTCTGTCACTCTGCCGCGCAGAGTTCAAAAAAGAGCTGAAAGCCGTTCGGCTGAGTGCCTTGGGCTGAAACTGTTTCTCATTTCTCAGAAGAAAATATCATCAATCACCTTGTGGAACCACGATGGTGAACTTGTTGGCCTCATCCTCGTACGCGGTGAATCCCTCCTGCACCTCTTGAAACCGCACGAAATTCACGGAATAGTAAGTAGCAGTGTAAACACCATTGGACAGCCAAGCCAAGAAAACGTGAAACGGTGGTTGCCCATTACCGGCGGTCTCGGCGAAAGCCTCGGCGGGTGCGAGCAGCGTTGCCGCCGACGTCGCCGCGGCGGACGAGAAGAGAACGCCGAGCAGGGCGTCACGCCTGTTCAGCACCTCCTCCGTCCGCCGAGCAGGGAGGCAATGGCAGACAGTCGATCTCGGCAACTTCGCGTGGCCTTGGCGGGGCTTGCCGAGGCCGGGGCAGAGGGAGGCGGTGGTCACGGCAGCCATGGCGCACGGCTCTCAATGTTTACTCGGCTGCGACGGCAGCTGGGTTCGCTTGGTTTTCGGAGGATATTTTTTGCTTCAGCGTGTGTGGATTGGTGGCCGACCGCCGTCTGGGACGTGTGGCTCGTCCTCCTCCTCGCGCCACGACCGGTCCCCGTGCCGTGGCCCGCGTGAAGCAGCAGAGCCAGAGACGAGGCTTTGGCCCGTGAGAGTCCGGTTTCGGCATGGGCTGCCCGCGCGGAAACTCGCTGAATGTTTGAGGTCGTAGTAGCATCTGCACCGGCTCATTCCAAATACTACGTAGACGGCAACAGTTGCGCCGGCAGCGATGCCTCGGCATTTGCTTCCTAATTTAGGGGTGTTTGGTTTGTACCCAAGATTGCTCCACCAAAATTTTGGCTAGCCAATATTTTGGTTGAGCTATTCTTTGCCCACAAGTTAGCTAATATTGGCTAAAAAATGAACTAGAGTTGGTAGTGGAGCATTGGTAAGCCAAAAAATTGGCAACTATCCAAACAACAACCAATCTTTTGGTCATGACCAAAAAATAGGTAGGGTATGATTTGGTAGCAATCCAAACACACCCACGCATAGGTGATTCCGATACGACATCATAAAAAAACAATTTTTTATTGAGATAATAATATTATATAGGCTTCATTTTGAGATAGAAATATTATATAGGCTTTATTTTACATAGTTGCAAAAATGCAAAATATCGATGAAACCTATACTAGAGGTTGTTGATGGGCTTCGCCTTCTTTGCTACGAAGAAAAAACACACAACCATCCAAACTAGAGTGTTATGGTTCACGCCTTCATCGCTGCAGAGGAAGAACATCCAAAAACCTACACTAATGGCTTCAACTGGCACTCGCCATTTTCGCCGCAAACAAAGAACATCCGGAAACCTAAACTACATGCTTTTGCTCATCGTTGTTGCCGTCGTTGCTATTGTCGTTGTGGTAGCGCCTATGACAGGATGTGTCGTCAGACAACTTCACCCTGAGCTTGTTGTCGCTTTCCCACTTGAAGTTCACCAACCAACCGATCTTGAGGTTGTGGGTGCGGGCAAACTTCTTCCAACCAGTGTGGAGGAACATGTGGCCTTCCTCGTCGAACAACACCTCGATAGGACACCGGCAAAATCCGCACCTGGCTTCCCACAAGTCCATGCTAGCCGGCTCCTGGTCGACGAGATATTGCGCGAACTTCTCCGGGAACCTTTTTGAACTAAAAGGGTCCTCCTTGATGAGGACCTCTAATTCGAAGAACTTGTGGAAGCAGTCTGGTGACGACGAGCATTCAGGGGGTGGGGATCCTACACCTCGGCGGCCGCGGCCCGTAGAACCGGCCATTGAACGCTCGGTGGAGCTGGTGACCGGCGGCGTTAGGGTTTGTGTGAGGAGGAGCCGGTGCCGAAGCACCCCGTTTTATACCCGAAGGTAGGCGTGTGGGGGGTGGTGCGCAAATATTGCTTGGTCGGAGGTAGGCGAATGTAAAAGGGTGGTGGCACCATTAATCTTTGGCACACATGGCTAGGTCATTACGCCTGGCGCTCATTCAGCGGTTGTCAGGAAGGGCCGAGGGCTTCCATTTGACGTGGCGTGAGGCACCGCGTGCCCATTCACCACCCCACGCAAAGGGGATGGCACGGGGTTGCCGACGATTGTATTGGGCTCCAAAACTGGCTGGCTACTTATTGGGCACGCTGGTGTGGCCCACAAAAGGCGTCGAAGCCCAAAAAATCGCTATTGGGGTCACTATGGGTGATAACCCACAAGTATAGGGGATCGCAACAGTCTTCGAGGGAAGTAAAACCCAAATTTATTGATTCGACACAAGGGGAGGTAAAGAATACTTATAAGCCTTAACAACTGAGTTGTCAATTCAGCTGCACCTGGAAAAGCACTAGTAACAGGGGTGATGTGAAAGAAGCAGTAATATGAGAGCAGTAGTAATAGTAACACAGCAGCAGTAGCAGTAATATGAGAGCAATGGCACCGTAAAATAGTTGATACTACTTCCAATGACATATAGAACGAGTATATGATGATGAGAGATGGACCGGG
>NC_061508.1:93974679-94065638 GCF_022539505.1 Lolium rigidum
TCCAACATTCACATAGCATGAAGGAGTGTCTATTTGCAAAATTAAGTTGCTTACTGATGAATCAGGGCAAAACACGTGAAGAGAATTATTATTAGTGAAGGTTAATTAATTGGGGCTGGGAACCCCGTTGCCAGCTCTTTTTGCAAAATTATTGGATAAGCGGATGAGCCACTAGTCCATTGGTGAAAGTCTGTCAAGAGTAAATGACAAGGTTGAAAGATAAAACACCACATACTTCCTCATGATCTATAAAACATTGACACAAATAAGGAGTAATAAAGTTTTGAATTGTTTAAAGGTAGCACATGAAGTATTTACTTGGAATGGCGTAAAAATACCACATAGTAGGTAGTTATGGTGGACACACATGGCATAGGTTTTGGCTCAAGATTTTGGATGCACGAGAAGCATTCCCTCTCAGTACAAGGCTTTGGCTAGCAAGGTTGTTTGAAGCAAACACAAGTATGAACCGGTATAGCAAAACTTACATAAGAACATATTGCAAGCATTATAAAACTCTACACTGTCTTCCTTGTTGCTCAAATACTTTTACCAGAAAATATCTAGACCTTAGAGAGACCAATCATGCAAACCAAATTTCAACAAGCTCTACGGTATTTCTCCACTAATAGGTTTAAACTACATGATGCAAGAGAAACATGATCTACTTGAGAGCTCAAAACAATTGCCAAGTATCAAATTATCCAAGACAATATGAGGCATTTTCTGTTTCCAACCAAATAAGAATAAATGCAATAGCTTCCAACTTTTGTCATTGAACATTAAAAGTAAAACGAAGAACACAAGTGTTCGTATGAAAAAGCGGAGCGTGTATCTCTCCCACACAAGGATTGCTAGGATCCGATCTTATTCAAACAAAACAAAAATAAAAACACACAGACGCTCCAAGTAAAGCACATAAGATGTGACCGAATAAAAATATAGTTTCAATAGAAGAAACCTGATAAGTTGATGAAGAAGGGGATGCCTTGGGCATCCCCAAGCTTAGACGCTTGAGTCTTCTTGAAATATGCAGGGATGAACCACGGGGGCATCCCCAAGCTTAGGCTTTTCACTCTTCTTGATCATATATCATCCTCCTCTCTTGACCCTTGAAAACTTCCTTCACACCAAACTTCTCATAAACTTCATTAGAGGGGTTAGTACTCAAAAAACTTTAATCCAATTTAGTCCTGTAGTGACACATTGCAAGAACTCAATAAAACATTAGCTACAGCTCTCCATGTCTAGAAAGCCTTGCTTAAAGTCCACAAGAGACAATGCAAAAAAAAAACAGAGACAGAATCTGTCAAAACAGAACAGCCACTAAACACGAATTTTTAAGAGGTACTTCCGTTGCTCAAATCAGAAAACTCAAAACTAATGAAAGTTGCGTACATATCTGAGGATAACTCACGTAAATTGGCAGATTTTTCTTAGTTACCTACAGAGAATCCTACCCAAATTCGTGACAACAAGAAATCTGTTTCTGCACAGAAATCCAAATCTAGCATCAACCTTCTATTAGAGACTTCACTTGGCACAACATTGCAATAAAATAAAGATAAGGAGAGATTGCTACAGTAGTAACAACTTCCAAGACACAACAAAACAGTAGCAAAATAAAGACATGGGTTATCTCCCAAGAAGTTCTTTCTTTATAGCCATTAAGATGGGCTCAGCAGTTTTAATTGATGCACTCGCAAGAAATAAGAGTTGAAGCAAAAGGGAGCATCAAGAAGCAAAGTCAAAACACATTTAAGTCTAACCCACTTCCTATGCATAGGAATCTTGTACACAAATAAATTCATGAAGAACAAAGTGACAAGCATAAGAAGATAAAACAAGAGTAACTTCAAAAGTTTCAGCATATAGAGAGGTGTTTTAGTACCATGCAAATTTCTACAACCATATTTTCCTCTCTCATAATAATTTTCATTAGCTTCATGAATAAACTCAACAATATAACTATCACATACAGCATGCTTTTCATGATCCACAAACACATAATTTTTATCAAGCTCAAAAATAATAGGATCAAAACTTTCAGACTCACTTTTATCAATAATATAACAAGATGATTGATCAATCTCAAAAGATATGGGACTCATAGATAAAGTCAAGACCTCTCAAATCCCATTTTCATTAGTAGTACAATTAATATTATCAAGTAACATAGGACCATCATCTAGAGATTTATCATAAACATTTACCAAGCAAAACTCTTTAGTACCATGCATTTCGATATCAGGCACAAGCAAAGCATTATCATAAGATTTATCAAAATAGCATGGATTATCATAGATAACAGGAGCATAATTATTCTCACAAGTTTTACTCATAGGAAATATTTCAAGAGAATCCACAGGAACATAACATTCATCCTCTTTTGGTAAGCATGGAGGACAATCAAATAGTGTAAGAGATAAAGAGTTACTCTCATTAGAAGGTTGGCATGGGTAGCTAATCCATTCTTCCTCCTTTTGTTCATCACTCTCCTCTTCTTTTTCATCCAATGAGCTTTCAGGTTCATCAATTTCCTCCTCTTTTTCATCCAATGAGCTTTCAGGTTCATCAATTTCTTCTTTCACGGGTTCCTGCAAATTGTGAGTGCATTCTTGTGCATTAATGAGTCTCTCTTTATAATCAATGATATAAGGATTATCACTGTAGCTTTCTATGCAAAAATTAAGGATAGAAGAGACATAATATTTAAGGTCCTTACAAACAGCACAAGTTTCATAATTTTTAGCAATGAAGGATTCTATTTCAGAAGCTCCCATAAATAAGACAAATTGTTCTACTTCTTCGAACCCAAAATGAATATAGCTATTCCAATTATAGTTCTTAATTAAAACTTCCTCACTAAAGCCACATTGAAATTTAAGATGTTTAGTATCCTGTTTAGAGCAACAGTTTATATCATGGCGTTTAAGCAAGATTTTAGCAATTGTAATCAGTTTTTCTATCACAGCACTCATAACTTTTCCCGTTCTTGATTCTCCATAATTATTATATAATTCTATAAGCTCCAAATAGGTTGTAGGTTCTCCCATAGCAAAAGTTTTTAATTTTTCGGTTTTTCAAATTTTTATGGATTTTTGGGTATATGAGGAAAATAAAACAAGACAAAAAGAAACTAAGTAAAAGTAAACTAAGCAAAATAATACTAGACAGAAATAAACTAAGCACAAATAAACTAGACAAAAGTAAACTAAGCAAAACAAAATAAAATAAAACAGAGAGAGAGGTAGAGTGTACTCCCCAGGTGAACTTATGAGTAGAGCTATGCCTCCCCGGCAACGGCGCCAGAAAATAGTCTTGATAACCCACAAGTATAGGGGATCGCCACAGTCTTCGAGGGAAGTAAAACCCAAATTTATTGATTCGACACAAGAGGAGGTAAAGAATACTTATAAGCCTTAACAACTGAGTTGTCCATTCAGCTGCACCTGGAAAAACACTAGTAACAGTGGGTGATGTGAAAGCAGCAGTAATATGAGAGCAAAGTAGTAACGATGAACACGACAGACAGTAGAGCGTAATATGAGAGCAATGGCACCGTAAAATAGTTGATACTACTTCCAATAACATATAGAACGAGTATATGATGATGAGAGATGGACCGGGGTTCCCAGCTATCTACACTAGTGGTAACTCTCCAATAACAAGTGTTGGGTGAACAAATTACAGGTTGGGCAATTGATAGGATTGAAATAGCATTAAGACGAACATCAAGATTATTAATCATGTAGGCATGTTTTCCATATATAGTCATACGTGCTCGCAATGAGAAACTTGTACAACATCTTTTGTCCAACCAGCCGGTGGCAGCCGGGCCTCTAGGGAATCTACTGGAAATTAAGGTACTCCTTTTAATAGAGCACCGGAGCAAAGCATTAACACTCCATGAAAACATGTGATCCTCATACCTAAGCCTTCCCCTCCAGTTATCCCAGTTGCTGTCACTCTGGAGCCTCGGGTTCCGGACATAGACATGTGCAAACAACTTGTAGATACAATCTAAGCAATAAGTATAGAGCTTAAATCTAAGATCATGCCAGTCGGGCCCTAGTGACAAGCATTAAACACAACAAGATTGCAAGCAACAATAACTTCACAAACTTTATAGATAGACTAATCATAATGTAACAATCCATCGGATCCCAACAAACACAACACCGATTACATCGGATGAATCTCAATCATGTAAGGCAGCTCATGAGATCATTGTATTGAAGTACATGGGGGAGAGAATACCAACTAGCTACAGCTAGAACCCGTAGTCCATGGGGGAACTACTCACGGAGCATGATGGTGGCGGTGGCGTCGATGGAGATGACTTCCGGGGGCACTTCCCCGTCCCGCGGCGTGCCGGAACGAGATTCTGTCCCCCGAATTGGAGTTTCACTATGGCGGCGGCGCCCCTGGAGTCTTTCTAGAGTTTCGTCAATTGGTATCGAAGATTTAGGTCAGGACGGCTTAAATAGGCGAAGAGTCGGAGCCGGAAGGGCCACGGGCCCCCCTCACAGTAGGGGGCGCCCCCCTAGGCCGCGCCGCCACCATGTGTGGGGCCCTCAGGGCTCCCCGCTGGTCCCACTCTGGCTCTCTGGAAGTTTCCGGGAAAAATAAGGTTCTAGGCGTTGATTTCGTCCAATTCCGAGAATATTGCCCGAACAGCCTTTCTGGAACCAAAAACAGCAGAAAACAGGAATTGGCACTGTGGCATCTTGTTAATAGGTTAGTTCCGGAAAACGCATGAAATCGTCATAAAGTGTGAGCAAAACATGTAGGTATTGTCATAAAACTAGCATGGAACATCGGAAATTATAGATACGTTGGAGACGTATCAATGGGACGCTCCGGTGGAGATGCTCTAACAGCCGGGGAATTTGCCGTGGCATGTCGCCGCCCTTAACTCATGTCGCCGCCCTTAACTGCTACATTATTTATTATACTATTTTAAAAGTATTACAACATTTGGGTTATCTTAAGTAATGCAAAGTGTTGGTCTTGAAGTACTGATCAAGGAACGTGAAAGTGGTATTGTAGCGTCATGGTTCAGATTTTTTTTCCAGCTCCCACAGGTGTCTCCTGAAAAAAAGTAAAGTGATTTCTTGCAAATAAAGCACAAACAAGATATTATTTCTTAATAGGGATCTTAATTGCGGGGAAGAATCAAAACTGGAAGGGGCAAACTCCTCCATCGAGGAAAGACAAAAAAAGATAAACGCGTAAAATTACTTATTTGAAATATCTTAAAAATAGCATTCGCTATTAGATAAAAGTTCTCATCTTCATTGGCGGTGGCATTTACTTCCTCTTCATCATTAGCTTGGATCATCATTTTGTCATCGCTATCCATAGCTATGAAAGAAATAATCAAGAAATCAAACTACAACCATCACTGATATACATGGATTCCTCTTCCAAAATAAGCATGCATACCTAGGAAAATAGTCGAACCCCTTACTTGCAAGATGGACGCGAGGTGGGAACACAACCGCCGCGAGTCAACCAATGTTGACGCGAGCAACGAACCATTGGTAAAGGCAGAGAAGGGCGCCGACCTCCAAAATCTCGGCAAGAAGGAAGGATCACCCATTTTAGAATGTGGTGGAGGCGGCGATTTGGTAGGGGTGGAACACATTTCATGCGTGGGAGAGAGGTTTTGGTCGGGCTGGAAGCGCCGGACATTTTATTAGACACGTAGGCATGAAGCGAGTCTTTGGGAAGCACGAATGGACACTTTTTTTGTCACACATGCTCAATAGGCATATGGAGAGGTATTTGGAGGCGTCGACTGAGGTACTGAAATGTCGGCCCTTGGAAGAGGTAGATGGCTACGACAAGTGCTGCTGTTCCATGATATAGGACATTTTGGTAAGCTATTATGGCTTACCAAAACATCTTCTACCCAGTCTCTCAGCCAGTCCGTTCTCGCAGGTACAAGACTCTTTTCCCACGCCACTTCGTATGTATATATTTTTTTTTTGTATATATGAGCTACGCTTAGAAAAAATCAAGCAATCTCTACCAACTGTAGAGGCAGGTCAGGGAATGGAAAAGAAAGGGTTGTGCTGGATGGAGTGTGAGCTAAGGGGGTTGCCATGAGGCCAAAAGCGTGAAGTTCTAACCCCAATATGCCTCGGAGTTCACCAGTATGTTAAATATCGGTGTGTTGTGGGGTTGCCGACCCCTGTTTGCCTTGCGTTTATTCTGTTCCGTGCTTGGCTAAGAGCACCTCTAGCCGTTGGCGCTCCCCACGGTCAAATCCGGCGCTAATAACGTCAGATTGGATAAAACTTTGGCGTGGGGAGCGTCGAAGTTCCAGCTGTCTCCCGTGTAGACGCCCGGTGATCGGCGTTTTTGTCTTAAGTTTCACAAATAAACATTTTACAGTTCGGTGAATTTAACAAATTTTGCCAACATTTTGGCTTATTTTACAAATAAACGTTACAGTTCAACAAAACAAGCAAATAATTTGACAAGTTTTCAAACAAATCAAATGGAAACTAGTTGGTGTTGCCTCCAAGCCTCCATATGTGCTCCACCAGATCATCCTGCCGCTGTTGATGCATTGTGGAGTCTCGAATCTCCTGACACATAGCGATGAACGCAGCCCACGATGCTGGCACCTAGTGATTAGGTTGTGCAAGAGGACCCTCTCTGTCATATGGTGCAGCTTGTTCGCTCGGAGGAACCGGATACTTTCGCTCATTCTCGATAATCATATTGTGTAAGCGCACACAACAGTTTATCACCTCCCACATCTGATCTTTGGACCAAGTCAAAGCGGGGAACCTGACTACATCAAATCTCTGCTGGAGGACACCAAATGCACGCTCGACGTCCTTTCGGCAACCTTCTTGTTCCTTGACAAACTCCACCTCCTTCGGGAGGACGGGGCTTGAGATAGTCTTCACAAATGTTGCCCACTTTGGATAGATACCGTTTGCAAGATAGTATCCCTTGTTGTACTGCCGACCATTGATCACAAAGTTAACCGGGGAGCATGACCCTCAACAACCTTGGAGAAGATCGGCGAGCACTGCAAGACGTTAATGTCGTTGTTGGATCCCGGCATACCAAAGAGGGGGTGCCAAATCCAGATATCATGGGTAGCCACTGCCTCAAGTATCACAGTGCGGCCTTTTTTGTGACCCTTGTACATTCCCTGCTAGGCAAACGGACAGTTCTTCCATTTCCAATGCATGTAGTCAATGCTTCCAAGCATCCCTGGAAATCCTCGAGCTTCATTGAAAGCGAGGATTTGACCAAGTGTCTTCGACAATGGGTGATCTCAAGTAGATGTCCCCGAACACTTCTAGCACCGCCCGCGCGAACCGGTAGAATCAATCAAGGGCGATTGACTCCGCCATCCGAAGATAGTCATCGGCAGAATCACCAGGAGCTCCATATGCCAGCATCTGCATAGCCACGGTGCACTTTTGGAGGGCGAAAAACCCTGCCATGCCGGTGCAATCCAACTTGCATCTGAAATAGGAGTCGTACTCTCGAAGGGCATACACAATTCTCATGAAGAGCTTCCAGCTCATCCTGAAACGACGCCTAAAAACAACCTCACCATGCAATGGATTGTCGGCGAAGTAGTCGGCATAGAGCGTGCAGTAGCCCTCCATTCGCTGCCTCGGCTTGCACTTCCGGCGACCTGGTGCCGACCCACCACGGCGACCAATGGCCTTCTCGGCGTACAAGCCGGACAGGCAAGTTAGGATCAACATGTGCTCCTCGTCTTGGGCGGCGGCTGCCATCTCTTCTTCAAAAATCTCGGCGAACATCTGCTCCTCCTTGTCGTCGGAGTCCATGTCTGGTTAGGCAATTGGACGAACACATGTCGGGCGTGTCGACGAGACGCGACGCGAGGGAGTTTCCCGACGGTGGAATATAGGCAGACGGCACGACGGACGGCGGAATATAGGCTGCTGGGTGGAGGGATGGCAGGGTTCAGGCAACCGGCCGGCGGATTGGCAAGGGGTGGTGCCGGCGGCGACAGAGCAACGAGAGGGGGGGGGTTTGCGACGAGAAAGTGGTGGGGTTCGTGTGTTCTCTCGCCGACATAGCGGGCCCGTCCCCGCTTTTCTCTCGTCCGGAGTCCCCGAGCGTACCCGGGAGGACTGGAGATGGCCCGGGATCTCCGGATGGATTAAGGGCCTATTCGGGGGGTGGGGGACCAGAACCGGGGGTGAGGCTGGGCCGAATAACGCCGTCCGAATGAAAAAACGCATGTCGGGGGCCTAGTCGGGGAGACAGCTCGAGATGCTTTAAGCTGTAGGCCATAGCGTTTCTGTGAGTTGTAATTCTGAGGCTTTATTAATTTAAAGGGAAAGTGCCTTTTATCTATTAAAAAAAACTGTAGAGGCAGGAAAAACACATAGGGACCGATGGAATAAAACAAAGAAATTTTTTTGGTTGGGGAGAACCAAAAATAAAATATTTTAAAGCTTAAGGAGGCTTCTGCTCAAAATCAGGGGCCTGGCCAAGAAAATCTATGTGCTTGTCCCCTGCTTACCCGGCCAGTGATCTCTGCCAAATCTCATAAAAACAGATTAATTTTTTAAAGTTTGTACTCCATCCGATTTATAATAAGTATTGAGGTTTATTTTTAATTAGCTTATACTATTTAAAATAAATCTTTGATCTTACATAATACTCTATCCATAAATAAGTAACTTAGCTTTGTTTAGATTCTCTTATATCTAGACGTATTTTTAGTATGTTAGTGTGTAGATATATTCGGTATTATTTACTTTCTTACGGAGGGAGTATAATACAGTAGATCGGATGGAGCAGTACTCCAAACAAACGAATCAATTAGGAATAACTGGAAAGTGCAGGAGAGGGACTACTCTAGCGCATGCACGGCCATGGCCCATTGATCGTCTATCTCTCCCTTTGAGCGCTTGCATTTACTGGATCAAGGCCCTACATTTGGCCGGACTCGGTACAACAGCATTCAAGTCAGACGAGCACGGGAGCTCTCAGCTCAGGCATTTGCCTTTCCCCGTCCACATAAAAATCCCACGTCAAGTTGGCCCCAACTGCTCAAAACATGGTAGACATTTTATCATGCCGGAAAAAAATTACATTTCCACGTAGAAATCGAATAGAAATTTCTGCCAAACTTAGAATTGACGAAGCTTTCAAAGGCATGGTATAATGTTTAAAAAATTAGGTGGTAAAAATATATACTCCGTCCGTTTATAATTAGATCACGTTCTGGATTTAGTCAAAATTAAATTTTACAAAGTTTAACAAAAAAAAATAAACATCCAAAATAGCAAATACAAATAATATAAAATTATATTTTATGACGGTTCTAATACAATAGATCTTACGTTATTGATGTTTATATTTTTTGCTAAATATTTGGTCAACCTTTAGAATATTTAACTTTGACTAAACCCAAAACGAGAGGTAATTGTGAATGAAGGAAGTACATGTGGTCATTAAACTAGGGAGAGACTCTCTTATTGGTGCGCACTAGGTGTCAGACATGCGAATGGAGCCCTTCATGGGCTATCTCCCTGCAGTCTGATTTCACTTGCATGCTACATATGCAACATCGTTTCATGTTTTCCTAGGCGCTGTCAGAATAGGTGCAGACATGGTGCAACAATGTAAACACATCCATGCGAAAAAATGTTTACATGTATGCAATAAATCCCGATTGAATGCAACAGATCACCGAAAGGATTGATCCATACATGCAACATAGAAACCAACATCAGCGACAACTAGATTTTTTTGCAGCATGAAAGATACATGTCAATGGACACCTAGAATAACTGCAACATTTATCGCCCTTGATACGTAGAAAAACATATGTGAGCTTGCAATATGTTAGGACAACCTATGCAACATTGAAAATCTAAATAGCTAAACCTTTACAACAAACATTTCTAGGGCATATACAACATTGTATTCTGCTGGTCGATGACAAACAGGACTCCCCCGAGCCTCGTTATTCATAGATCTGGTGAGCCTGAACTAGTTCCTCCGCACCCCCATCTTCTACAAGTTCAACGATGCAACGAAGTTCAAAGTCGAGTTCTACTCATGAAGCCATCCATGGTAGAAGGCTTGTGGCCTCCATTCGGAGTGGAAGAGGGAAAACCAGTAGCGAGGAGGAAAGGATGGTGAAGATATAAACATTTATGAGGAGAAGCTTCTCGTAGGAAAGTGGAGGAATTGACTAGAGGGGTATCAGAACAAACAAAGCATAAGGGATGGAGATCGTATTGGGGAGATAGAGCAATACCCTAACTATTTAGTTGATAATTGCCTTGGAATGGTCATAACTGATAGTACTTTGTATTTGTGATTTTAATTTATGGATCCGATTGATCACATGTGCAAATCGCACACTTGATCGTAGCATGGTTTTATGGCACATGGGAACACATGTGGGTTTACAGAATACTTGATATGGTAGAGTTGATTTTTATTCTATATACTTGGTAAAATTGTAAAAGTTTGAATTTTATCAAAGGTATTTGGAATAGAGTGAGTATCTTAACCGAAAATAGCTCGGTGGAACCCGGGTGTAGGTGGATCTGTTTTCAAAATATCAAAAAATGTTGTTTGAATGTTTTAGAAAGTTGAAATGATTCACACACGTACATATTATGGTGATACTTACTCATGCAAAATTTCAAGGAAGAATGCCACAATATTGACCTACACAAAAAGAGAAAATAAAACTCCATATTTCTTTACATTTCTTTAAATAGTACAAATCCACTCCATATATTGTTACCTGAATATTTTGTCTTATTTACACAAGTTAAATGCTTTCTAAGATGACATGCACCAGTTTGTACACGCATGATTTATCCTGTATTTTATTTGTTTTAGTACTCCCTCCGTTCCTAGATATAAGCCATATAGTTTTTTGAGAATATTTTCATAATATAAGGTATATTGCGTTCCACCACTTCTATGGATCATATTATTAGGGATTTGATTACGTCTCCTTATCTTATGCAAAGTCCTCTGTTAGATTACGTCAATTGTCGAGGGTTAACCCCGTTCAAGCATGGTGTAATTTTTCCTCAACGTGCGTTCTTTAATATTCGTGCCAAAAACTATATGCCTTATATTTAGAAATGGAGGGAGTAGTATTTTTTCGATTTTATTGTTCAGAAAGAGTTCACACGCACCCTGGTTCACTAAATTCATATCAGTATCTTAACTATAAATAATACTGAGATACTTGTAATTTTTTTTTACTAGAAAGAGTACCATGAAATGATGCAATGATTGAAGAAGAAGAGAGTAAAAAATCTTGCGTGAGATTATATTCATGGACCCCTCGACTGGAGTAGCAGAGAAAAAAGGGTACCACGACCTTAATTATAGTCACGGTGTAGTGAAGAAACATAGGAGGAAACGGTTGGGACGTCTTTCTGCGCGAGCAATCAAGTGGTTTGCCGAAATGGATTTATCTTGTGAGGATCCGATGCCGCTACTGCATGCTGCAGTGCCAAATGGACCGATTATTGTTAGGTCACGCAAGGATCCAAAGGCTACGCCAATAAGCCATCAAGAAATGGCTGTTTCGCGGGCAGGTGAGCCGGATTTTGATCATTTTGGAGAGGAGGGTCACATGGGGAGTGCCTTCTTTTTCTGCCCGCCCTTTTTCCTCTTTTCAGCAACAGCCGTGCTCTTGTTTTTCTCCCTCCTGTGATTTTCTTTTGAGCAACCTACTGTGTTCTGGCAGGTCTTAGTTGCAAAGATGACTCAACAAAAGTTTGTATTTTCTGTTCCGATGTTAGGTCATTTATTGTGTAGCTAGCTTGGTGCATTTTTCTACCACTTTGACGCATTTGGCTCCACCAAAACGATGTGCTCCTGCTTGCAAAAATGAGAAATTGCTAATGTCAATGATTGGACACCTTTTATGTTTTCTGTTGTGGTACTAGATAGTCTAGATAGACACATAATTCCTTTTCTTTCTGCGGGGAAGTTTGGCACGTAATTCTGACTTGATGCTCTTGTGGATTCATATACTTTATCGCTCTCTTCGAAAAAATATATACTTTATCACTAAGTTGGACTAGACATTTTGTAATGTGAAAGCTTGATTAGTTCCTCTACTTATGTGCGCATGTATGCAGTTGAGCCGCCGATCAGACATGGACAGGTTTTTCAACTTGACTCTGCCTACCAGCCGAAAGCATCCCCATGCCGGCGTCTGTTTCCACGAGAGATGGAAAACGGATGAACACAAGATGCCAAGAGAGGGAGATGATCTCTAATTATCTTCCATCGACACATCAGTTATAAAACGTTTTTATAATTACGACATGTAAAAAGGAAGAAGGCAAATCAAATCAACACAGGACACAAATATTTTAACTTGGAAAAAACCCCTCCAAAAAAAATGGTAAAAACTCACAGAAGGCCCATGCTCTACCTTGCGACTATGAGGTTAATGGTCACAAATATACCAAAGGGTACTATCATGCCAATGGCATCTTCCAAAATGACCGACATTTGTGAAGACAATCAGCAAGAATCTTTTTGGTGGAAAGCTCACTTAAATATTCTAGACAATTATAAAGCTCTTGCAAGATGTAATATGGGAGATGGAAAGTCTGCATTATTTTGGACAGATTTATGGGAAGAACAGTGTTTGCACCAAAATTTTCCACACTTGGTCACCTTTGCGGAGAATACAAATCTTTCTGTTAATGAGGCAGTTCTTACTGAATTTACCGAGGACCTATTCAACCTCCCACTTTCATAGAAAGCTTATGAGGAGTTCAATGAGCTGGAAATTATTTGTCAAAGTGCATTTGAAAAGGTGCTATTGAGACAAAAGGATAATTGGGGTTACATTTGGGGAAATTCACAGTTTTCATCTCAAAAGGCTTACAAGGTGCTGATAGGTTCTCAACCCAAAATTCCCCATTTTTCATGGTTATGGAAGTCTTCATGTCAATCAAAACACAAGTTCTTCTTCTAATTGCTGCTTAGTGATAGATTAAATACAAGGATTCTCCTTGGAAGATAAAAGATGTTTATGTAATTCTATAATTGTGCCACTATGAAATGTAAGAGAGAAGAAACTCTGCGGCACCTCTTCTGGACTTACCCTTTTGCTGCTAATTGCTGGGACTTCATCTGTCCATAAAGGTTGATGAATCTTTTAGTGAATGAGTCGTTCCAGGACTTGAACATTAAATTGGAAGTACCTTTCTCAATGGAAAGAATCATTATTGCTTCTTAGGCTAACTGGATTTCCTTAAACAATGAGATCTTTAGAAATCAGAACCCAAGCTTCCAATGTTGGAAAGCTATTTTTTTGAAAGAAATGAGGATGCTCAATTACAGAATGAAAAGAAAAAGAAAGTTCAGTTTGAAAGTTGGCTTAGAGATCAGCATTACATAGATCTTGTTTTTTAATTTCTCTTTTCCTTTCCTTTTTATATATACCCCTGTACAGTTTGGTTGCTTATATATATATAAATGCAGTGGGAGCCTTTCCCACTGATTCCCTTCAAGAAAAAACTCTGCATACACATCTTCTGGGAAATGTGCCCTCCACTGTTCCATGGCCCTCTCATCTACCTCGGCGATGGCAAGTCGTTGCTGCACCCGGCAGTGTGGCCTCTAGTCCTTGCGCGTCACAAGAGGAGTGGCGGCGCTAGCATCTCGGCTTCGGCCTGAGACTCTCACTCGGGTAAGTTGAGCTCGAGGAGGCTGTGGCCGAACCTCCACGCCGCAACGTCGTACGCGGATGCGACCACGTGCATAGTGTGAAACGTGTCGAGCCACAGGCTCATCCCGGTGGCCGAGATCTCAACCGCAAATGTGCGTGACGCCACACACTCTCTCCACGGAAGCCGGTGGAGCTCAAGGGAGAGCTGCGGCACGGCAACATCCCGATGGCGGCTAGAGTTCGGCTAACCAACACAAAATCGTCAGGGAAACCTCTCGGCGGGGCTTGCGGGCAAACGTGGCTTCATGGGGTCTGCGTATATGGGGGCGGAGCAGTGGCTAGGGTGGCGTGGCTCAATGGGGGGCGTGCGGTGGAGTGGAGTGTAAGAGACGTGTTGTGTGCACGCCTGTGTGTGTGCATAATTAGGGCACCGGCTATGTATGTGGCTGTGCTGTGGTGGGCTGGGCCGGGGGTAATTCGCGGTGTCACCATATGGCTATGCCGCAGATGCGCGGTATCGGCGGAGTGGCACACCCTACAACGTCGCCCATTATTTGGTGCGGCTCGGGTCGCTGGGACCCACCATAGCAGCGGTGTTCTATGTTTCCTCCACGCCGCCGATAGCAAAATAGCAGTTGCTTTAAAAGAAGTTGAGTGTACAGTATTTTGGCCAAATTCGATGGCGTGATCTTTTCATAGTGCGTTGCTACCATTTTTCCTCCTATAAATTAATTCCTACCAGTGATATGAGTTATTTATCTTATTTCAACTATTACATATTGTAAAACCATTTATTATTTGTGTGCTACAACTACTTATTTATGTGCTACACTATTTATTTTTATAAACATGATTGAAATTAGAAAAAATAGTGCAAAACCACTCGCTGATCGGTTGGTTGGGGGACCTGAGGCATCCTCCAAAAGCGAACCAGAGCGGCACCACCAAATAGTGTGTCCGACGTGTTCACCAGACGCCGTTTGAAGGACGCGGCTCGAATGCTCATAGCATAACAAATATTACTACATCCTGTAAAAAATAAATAACATTTTTACTAAAGACTCCACACAACCGGAAATATTATCTCATTTTATTGAAAATGGAAAAGAAAATTAATCAATTAATTAGCCACAGATAGACCTAAAACCACGCGAGTTCTCAATGAATTCTGCATCGGTGCACATGAGCTCATCGGGATATTTTCCCCGCTAGCAATTCAATTTCTGAGACAGCAACGGCGCAACACCCCAACCCTGAATTCTGACCATAAACTGCAAAACCAGCAGCTCTCCTATTTTTCAGGAGAAGATAACAGAGCAACATGACATAAGGAGCCAATAGTGTTTTAATCAGCTGCTTAAGAGCAGCAAAAAAGAAGTCCATAGTATATTTGGCCTAAAGACACCTACGTGTTGTTCTCATCTCTTGTGTGTCCAAAAACGCAATTTGTGAACCTTTTTCCGCGTTATTTCAGGATAGCTCGATGGATCCATGATAAAATAATAATCTGAAAGAGGCAGAGGATATGTCCGTCGGAAATTTTGGAGGTACGCACCGCTGGCCATTAACAAAACCAGTTCCATGATACACCTGTTTTTCTCTTTTATTAAAAAACCTCAATACACCTGTTTCTGTATGCGTCACAAGGGCGCGCGAAAACAGGACGCATGTTCCCGGCAGACGTGTCCATTGTTTCGACCTGGTGTGTGTCCCGCCAACTGCAGGCAATTAGACAAAAAGTATTCTAGTTTAGAGTCACGGCAAACCATGATGCTGAATGGGTCGTGCTTCATGCAGCAATAGGGGTGCTCGCAAAGTATGCTTATTTATATTTTACTTTTGTTCTTTCGTGACTAGTTTTAACATGTATGTGCATCATTATAGGTTGCATGGAATATTTCAACATTCTTGCTGGTACTCCTATGTGTATTTTTGGTATTTTCCGAACTTCATTTCGCTAAATATGGGTAAGTCTAGAGCTCATCCAATTTGGTGCACATCGATTTCTCACCGTCCAAATCAATGTGCCCACCAATCACCCATCGCAACAAGAAGCAAATAGAGAGAACAAAACAAATGTTGTAGCCAACTGCAATTTGGTTTAGGCTCAAGTTATCGTAAGTGGAGAGAGCTATCAAGCTTGTATTTGACCAACCGGTCGATGTAAAACTAAATTTGGTCGAATGTCTTCTTTTGGTTGTCAAGTTGGACTTTTTCTATAAGTAATACTTCATGGATTGATAGCTTTGAAAATGGTTACAAGCACCAAAACTCCTGAACAAATATGTGACACATAATTTGGATCAAATGGAGTACAAAATTATAACTTACAAAGCTACAAAAGTTTTTAATGATAATACTTCCTCTATCAAAAAAAAAATACCACGGATTTATCTAAATTTAATTAAATTTAGACGTGATTTAGTGTATAGATACATCCAAATTTAGAAAAGTTCGTGACATCCTTTTTGAGATGGAGGGAGAATAATAATAGTAGTATTTTGAACCAATTCAAATACTTCTTTATATACTAACAATCAAAGTTTGAGAATGCATGATTTTAAGGAAATCATTTATTTACAAGCGAGTGGACCAAATATGATATCAAATGGAAATGCATAATCGAAAATTGAATGAAGCAAGCAGAGAGAAAAAAGCCGTGAAGACGCATGCAATTTGCTAGTTAGTCAACATAAGAATATAGAATGTGAAAAGCTTTATTAGTTCTGTTAGTTCAGACTACAAAAAATCCACATCATCTTTTATAGCTGGGCTGGCAAGTGGTGAGGGATGAAGCGGATGCGGGCGAAAGTTTTCGTTAATCATGCTTTAATTTTGATATTATTCCATAATTCATTTTGCTTTAATTTGGTGTTTGCGGGATGCGGATGCCACTGCCAACCTATTTGTAGCCCTTTAAGTTTATAAAACAAACACGCTAGAGTTTTCAACAAGTACTACCATACATTGTTAAAAGAGAAAAAAAAAACAAACTTTGCAGTGGAAGGTCAGGTGTAGTTTCATAAAAAATGTTGATGTTTTGGGTGTTACGATGTATTTGTCTCAAGCAAATTGACAAACTGGGCGATAAATGCAATCATAACTCTACTTTTTTTTTGCACGATAACAATACTTTATCACAAAATTGACACAATTTAACAGTAAACATCACAAACGCATAATTTAAATCCAACATTCACCGACAGAACGGAATACAGAATTCCATTAAAAATCAGAAAACAAAAACATTGAAAAATCAAGATTCCTCGTGCCAATCTGGTCAAACAAAAACGTGCTCATAGTCTTGGACTGTGCATGCCAACTTGGTGCATTGGTGGGAAAATAGGCCAAGTGGCCACAGTGGAAAAGAGCAGAGGTAGTAGCCTAGGCAAGTGAGGCCAAAAGCAGACAGGAGGATCTCAAAGCAAATACCACATATTCATGGGGGTCAGATCAGATACTCACCTGCATCAATCCATGATCCATCTACTACTTCCCCCTCTCCTTCTTATCTGCTACAGCAGCAATTATATATTTCCCCCCGAGGCATTTTCAGCGTGCTTTACTTACCAGCTGCCTATTTTTCTTCCCCTGACAGAAAAAAGTTAATCCTTTTTGTTAATTAGGAAAAAGAAGAAAGAGTGCGTGTGAACTGGAGAAGAGGTGGAAAAAAAGGGGATATAGTGGAGGCTGTAGACAGGAAATTATGGGAGCTGGGTAGCCTGGAAATCCCTCAATTTGTTCTTTGCTCCTCTTCTGATCTTCTCCTTCTGTAGCGCTGGAGTGAGCTCGTGATGTCTCCATTTTAGGACAGAGGAGTGTGCAAGTGTGCTTCTTTTTATTTTCTTTTCTGTTTTCACTCAGATATTTCGTTTCCTTTTGCTGCAACTGTTGAGCTCCAAATCTGTTGTGGTTTATTTCATCTTTAAATCCGGGGGAAAGAAGGGGATCTGCCATTTCTTTGCCCACTTAAGCTTGTTCTTTCTCTTTTCTAAGATTTTACCGCTCCCCTTTTCAGTTTCTTGGGAGTAATTTCTTCAGCTGTAAAACTCGCAAGAAGGATCTCATCTTTGACTAGCGATGGGTTTATGGGTTTTTGCAGCTTCCTAATCCATCGTCCTAACCTCGCTTGAGCGTTCGTGAGCTCTAGTTTGCGGTGTAAAAATCGCAGCGTTTCGTGCTTTCGTCCAAGAATCGGTTGCTGCCAGCCATGGAGGTGAGGTCCGAGCAAGGGCTAATGGCGGGAAGGGATCTCTTCGGCTTGCCGAAGAGCCAACCAGCGCCGGCGCCGGCGCCGGCACCGGCAGCACCGCCATCTTCGGCTGCCATGCAGAGCGTGCGCATGGCGTACACCGCCGACGGCACCCCTGTTTTCGCCCCGGTGAGCTCTGCGGCCGCGCCGCCCGGTTACCAACCGCAACCGGTTGCTGCGGCGCCCCGCTCTAACATGCCCACCGCCGTCGCCGCTGGAGGCAATGGCGTGGCGACGCTGCCGGGCATGGGCGAACCATTGGGGAAGAAGAAGCGCGGGCGGCCGAGGAAGTACGGGCCCGACGCGCCCATGTCGCTCGCACTGGTGACTGTGCCGACGGCTCCTGGATCGACAGTTGGGCCACAGGATGCTCAGGGTGCTTCTGGGCCGTTCTCGCCCACCCTACCGGCGAACTTCGTGCCATCTGCGTCGCCGCCGGACGGAGGGAAGAAACGCGGCCGGCCTAAAGGATCTACCAACAAGAAGCCCCGCATGAGTGTTGCCGGTAACATCTCGATTCCCTATCAATATTCTGCGTCACTACATTTTGTTTTATTTGGAGTGTCTTGGTTTCATGTTTTTTTAGTTTTGACCATGTTAATTAATGAGAAATGAATGTCTATTGACTTAACCTTTGTTGAGTTTCCCCTAATTTCAACCTATTTTGCAGGGCCGCCAGGAGTTGGATTCACACCTCATGTTATTACAGTTCAAGCTGGAGAGGTATAATAACATTTGAACTTGTCAATATTTTCATTTTGTTGTTTGAAGGAATAACTTATATGATTCAAGTTTGCCGGAGACTGTTTGAAGCATGAACTAATTTAAACCTGTTAAGCTTATCATGTTGCATTTAGATACCTTTCTATGATATATCGCTGATGGTTATTCTGAGTGCGTCATAATGCTTTGGCACAAAGTCCCCTCCTGGCCATGTGCAGTTTTTCTATTTTATCCTCCCATTTTTACCCTGTAAATCTCAATCGACCTTTAGTAACATTTCTCTAGGACCTCTTATGATAATTATATCAAATTACTTTTACCTGGTCAAAGAGCACAAAATTCAGTCTGCATTAAGCCAATGTTACTCTGGCCTGGTTTTCATGTTGTGCTTTAGGACATTTATAATTTGACCAAAATATTTTATTTCTAATTGATGCTATATACACACAGTTTAGGTCTCTTTAATTAACTTGGATGCTCCATCATATTCTTCTAGAAAGTGTTAAGGAAGCGAGTTCTGAAAGTATGAACAATGATTTCCTTTAATTAATGGAGAACACATTGAACTCTTCACTTCTTGAAACTATTAAATGCTATTTTCCAATTTTTGAAAAAACGAGCTCCATGTAGCTCGAGCTACAAAATGCCACACTCCAGTTTACCTCTTTAATTAACTTGGATGCTCCATCATATTCTTCTAGAAAGTGTTAAGGAAGCGAGTTCTGAAAGTATGAACAATGTTTTCCTTTAATTAACGGAGAAAACATTGAACTCTTCACTTTTCAGGATGTGTCAGGAAAGATTATGTCATTTTCTCAGAATGGAACTCGTGCAGTTTGCGTTCTTTCAGCAAATGGCACCATATCAAATGTAACGCTTCGCCAAACTGGTACATCAGGTGGAACTGTAACATATGAGGTTTGTATTTTAACTAGTGGAAGCTAATAGAGTAGAAGGCAACCACTCTGAAATAGATACCTTATCGTGGGATGCTAATAATAAAGCACCTAAGATGGTATAATTAGTGGTGCGAATTCCTGCAAAGTTACGTGATACCAATAACCGATTGCAAATGCTGATTACTTTTTGTTTGCTCGACAGGGCCGATTTGAGATATTGTCACTCTCTGGGTCGATCTTTGTAAAGGACATTGGAGGCCAGCGTACCCGAACTGGAGGGCTCAGTGTATCATTGGCTGGTCCTGATGGTCGTCTCTTGGGTGGTGGGGTCGCAGGACTTCTCATAGCTGCTTCTCCAATCCAGGTATTATTTTCTACCCTGCAGCAATCCCAAGCTCGTCATTAGAAACATCTCAGCTGTAGAAATTTCATTCATGGGTTTTGATTTGCACTGCAACGTTTACACTCAGTAATCAAACTACAGTTTCGTTCTGGACATGGTTTGATGTCAATTAGTTTTGACATCATCACAACATTTTTCATGTCCTAAGGAAAAGCTTTAATTGCACGGGATGCTCTAACAGCATGCAAAACAGTCATGTCACTTACCAGCTTTACTCGTGTCTGCAGATAGTAATAGGAAGCTTTGATCCTGAGGGGAAAAAACAGCCAAAGCAGCAGGTTCATTCTGAACCCGTACCATTGAAGATCGTTCCGGGCACTGGGATGGGGGGCAACATTCCAAGCACTGGGATGGGGGCCAACAGCCCCCCGTCAAGAGGTACATTGAGCGAATCGTCAGGTGGCACCACGAGCCCGCGACATCAAGGCTATGCCTCTACCAACAATAACCAACCACCTATCTTGTCCAGCATGTCCTGGAAATGAACTGAGCATCCTTGACCAAATTCAGACTGCGATAGACTGTCAGGGAACTGCCTTGCTAGCAGGAAGTAGAAATGTCACTTCTGTCTAACTAGCTCTTATGTAGTATAAATCAGAAGTTTAATTATGTTGCATTGTAGCTGGTAAATGGTAACTGCAGCTGTTGTGTAGGTCGTTTCAGTTTGAATTTCTACATCAGGTAATTGTTTGTTGTTGTCTTGAGATGATGTATTTAGATATGATAATGTGACCCTATGAGGAGCTATCAGAATAATAATGTTCTTATGTTCAGTCAATTGTTATGTATTTTCCATGTATGCCCTGCAAAAGTTGTCTCGCTGTCTCACATGCCTGGTTTTACCGAAGCACATAGTTTAGTGACCAGAATCTCCGAGAATTCAACGCACAGTTGCCCAAGCAATACAAGAATTTGACCAAAAATGTATCGTAAGAAGTCTATCAAAACTGGCAGGTGCTGGAGCAAAATATTCTTACAAAGTATGTCAACCATTGTCTTCAGCTACATTTAAATTGCAACTTAAGTTAGTAAAAGGTGTGCAGTCAACTAAGACATGTTCGTAACAAATACAATTCCAACAAGAGACTGTTGACAGAATTTGAAGTAGATTCTACACCATTGAACATTACACTCTTTTACAGAGCCAAGTGTCCAAATTTTCGGGTATACATGAGGTCAGGAATGAATCATCAACATTCAACGGTCATTCTGTCGAGCAGATCTCATGCATGTAATTTACTGCTGTTTGCTCAAGAAAATTCGGTTGACAACATCCAACGGCAGTGCATAGGCAGGATCCATAGGCTTCACTCCAGGGTACTCCATCAATGAAAGCCCTGCTTGCAAGATGCTACACTAATTCAGCAAGGAGTTTATATGGCTTCGAATTGTTCAAGTACCATACTACAAGATCCGTATAATAAAATACCATACCGAGGGGAAAAATGTAAATACCTGCAACTCCAAAGTATGTGTGGTAGATGTCTACCGCATTATCCGGTCTATCTGAAATTCCACCATTTTCCTTATCCTGATAATGAATACGATTTATGCAGTATATGACCTTCTAGTTAACAGGGGATTAAAAGAATATCTTATAGTTGATGGATACATACTTATCAAAATTTCAGGGCAAGAATCACGAGCAGTTACCTGACAGTTCAGTATAAATTTTGCAAGTTTTTCCTTGTCAATCCAGTGCACTCTATCAATCATTATCAAGCTTGACAACACCCACCATGAGTAGCACACCTATTGCGAGCAGTTCAACTAGTTATATGGTACAGTTCGAAATGCAAAGGCGCATAATCTGAGAAAAGAAAAGTAAATCTCACATCGGCAAGTTTCTCAGGTCGCCCATTGAGCCCTCCGTCTCTACACTGGCGCTCACAAAGCCACCATCCAAGGAGGTCTCTATCAATGTGATGCAAGGAGCCGGTGATTGCGAGAGCACCAACACAACAGAATACTGCATGAAGTATATGCTTTCAGGTTATCTGACAGCTTGAAGAGATATAACAAGAATAAGGAAATAATCTTGCGAGCAAACGTAGATTTCAGTTCATCATAGGAATAGCTATCTTGTATTTTGAGGCTACAATAGTAGATGATGCGATGAAATATTGAAGTGCCGCAGTAATAATTACTCTATATTGTTAGGCTACAATTGTAGATATCTTGTATTTTTCAGAAGGAAATGTTTGTCAAGCCGACAATGCAACCAAGAATTAGCAATTCTATGCCTCTTCTTCTGTCACAATATGAATTGAATTACAGATAGAAGATCTTACATGATCTGATAAGGTATAATACTAGAACACTCGATTAAATTCCAGTTCTACTCTGGTACCCTAACAGTATGATTTAAGAGAAAAATCTACACAAAACATACTCTGCCCAGCATGAGACTCCCCTCCTGGCATAGCTCCAAATCCTCCGTCCAAGTTTTTACAGCTAACAATATACTCTACAGCCTTATCCACATTAATTTTGTGCAGACGATGCAGTAATGACAACGTGCATATGGAAATATACGAGAACCTACAAGATATATATTAAGTTTGTATCAGTATCTCACATATAAGCGGCATTCAAATAGAACACATAGGAACTCGGAAGAAATAGTTAAGGGTTTTACCTAGTGTCAACTTCTCCCCACATATCACCAGAAAATGATCCATCCTCATTCTGAAGTCCAGTAACATCTGTTGCAATTTAGATAGGAAAACTAACAGGATACCCGGCTTTGAGCTCAGAATGCGGCTACATCAATTCATTTAGACAATTAAGGGGCTGCAGAAACTTACAATATAAATAATCTTTTATTTCATGACATATAGCATGCAATTTAAGTTAAGACCGGAAGATAACCAAATACCTAGAACTGGGTACCGCAGTGAATTAATGTTCCCAAATTTTACTGTGGCACAGCCACACAAGATCGATCATCCAGCAAGCACTATCTTACATGGTGTTGTATTCTGGATGGAGCAGTAGACTAAAATTTTGACATGCTGCAGTTACGGAGGAAATCCGTGGATGCGAGATCTAAGCTGCAGATTTAACATAACTCTATAAAGCCATCCATATTTCAAGAAGCAATATTCTCTCCTGGGCTGCTGAAAGAAAAGGAAATGTAAATGCATCACAATGTTTCAGCTTTCTTACTAGCAAAATTTTAGTATTCAGGGAAATCAAGCAGCTCGGAAAACAAGATGAGAGATTGGCTGTAAACGTTAATTAGGACACTGGCAATTTAACATTTGCAGAACTACTGCTGCAGCATGAAGCTCACTCAAGAACTTGAGAAGGATACAGTCAGCAACTTTTTCCACATCAAGAACATCGAGCCGATCGAAGAGGCAGAGGACCTGCACGGCGCTGAGCGTGTAGAGGACATGCGGGTCGTGCCCCACGTTGCCCCCGAATCCACCTGCACAGCCACATCCCGAGAACACACAAACCGAATCATTCAAGAACCAATCTTTCGAGGAGCCTAGTGAGGAAAACGGGAGATTTGTCCGGCTGTGGCGGTACCAGATTCCGGGTGGTAGCACGACATGATCCAGTCGACGACCTCGGCGGAGTCGACGGCGTGGAGCTTGTGGAGGAGGTCGAGCGTGGTGAGCCCCCAGTACGCGCCGCTAGCACGGAGGTGCTCCATCACCAGCGACTCGAAGGAGTCCTTCTTCTGCGGCAAAACGGCGCGAGGGGCACGGATGAGTGGTCGCCGGAGACGGTTCGCGTCCGGGCGGGCGGTTGCGTACCTTCTCCGCTGTGACGATGTAGCGGACGTGCTGGTCCGCGGCCAGCTCCCCCTGCTCCCCCATGGCTTCCTCCTCCTCGCTTGATCCGTGCTGCTCCGTCGACGGCTGCTCTGCTCTGCTCTGCTCCGCCGCGGGTTCGCGTGGTGGGATCGGGGAAGTCCGGAGGCCGGGCCGAACGGGATATAGAGATGGGCCGTTTGGAGCGTGCAGGGCTAGAATCTGGCCATGGAATAACAAGATATGATTGGGCCACAAAACTACAGACTCATGGGTACAATATTATCGAATTCGTTAGAAGAAAAAAAAAGATTGGCTTATTTACTTTCTATTTACCACATGTGGCACCTGACATGTTCGATAAGTGTCCTAATGAGAAAACCGAAGCATTTTCAGCATTGGAAGAACAAAAGACTGGTTAAAAGTTTAACTGAAAGGAAGGAAAAAAAGCTTAAAGTTTAGGGGATCTCTTCTCACGAGTATGATTGGTTTGTTGTCGCACAATTTTTTTCCAGATTCAAAATTTAAGATAAAATATCTATGAAACCGACCGTTTACATTATGAACTTCACCATTGTGTTGCTTGCGTCAAGATATTTGAAATTAGGTACCATGTTGATAGGTCTCAGTGAATTATTTTAAGTACTTATTAGAAAAATAGTATACTAGTACTTCGAAGTGTACTTTTGTTTTTCTATGTTGAAGTGTATGTGTGCTTAGTATGTTAGCGTACATGTACTGCACCACGAAGTACGTGGGCGGTTGTGGGCTACATTGTGGAGTAAACTTCTGGCTTCCTACAAAATACTATTTGTTATATTTGCACACAATGTACTTCAATTTTTTGTGAAATGTATTCCACAATATGACTTCGTGTATTCGGTGTGTGCTTCAAGCATTTTTGTGGGAGAAATATTCACAGTACCTCGCTCCATGTACATCGTGCATATGTACTCAATAAATTTTGAAAAAAAAGATAGAGCAAAAAAGTAGAAAACAGAATAAATATAGCAAAAGTAAGCATAAAAGAGTAAAAGAGGAGAGGGCCCAATGGAAAGGTACAATTGGTATGCACGTTCTGCTCGTCCGGATGAGACATGTCAATCCAACGGTGGTTAAGCACTAAGGGCTGACCTCCTGGTAGGTTGGTTTTCTGCTAGTCTTACCCTATAAAATTTAAAGGTATAATTTTAATCATTGCATTTCGAAGAATGATAATGGATTGAAATAAATGTGATCGATTTCTTTTTGTGAAAAATCTAATAGTAAGAGGTTGTACATTCTGAGGAATAGTGAAGAACAAGGCGGAATTTAGGGACGGGCCTAGTGAAAATGCATGGAGCACCATGTATGATTTCGGTATTTAACCCAATGTACTAATGTTTTTACTTAGTCATACTTGAAGTGCCTTTTCATAGGCAATGCTTGAAGATCATATGGTGGTTTCAAGGATGAAAGAAAATGACGTTTTTTTCGCGGGACTTAAACGAAGTCATGCTATAGCTTATAAGTTAAGCCATGAAAGATCAATACATTGAAAAGATGACTACAAGAGAAGAATTCATGATTTGTCCCTAAGTCACTCATAATGATCACATGTGTGAGCCATGGTTGGCCAAGGTCGGGTTGGAGCATGCAATAAAGTGAATGAGTTTAGTCTTGCATCGGCTGTGGTAGGAGATCATAATCGTCTTATAAGGGTGAGGGTGTCCTCTCCTAAGAGGATAGTCATTTAGGAGAAGAGTTCTCAATACATCTTATAAGTCCACGTGGTCTCCAGTTGAGCTGGGTTGGTGGGCCGAGACACTCGTGCAACGGGCAGGACGCATGTGGGTCAAAACACCAGTTAAGTGGACCCGAGATTGCGATAACAACCAGAACACATTGTATGCCTCTAGAGATTGTGATAGAGCATTAAGAAGATCAAGTGATGAACAAGACGATGTTAAAGGTGTGATTCGATGAATGATCAACGTGAAGGACTAAAAACAACAAAAGCATCAACGCCCACAAATCTATTGTGTTCTACTCGTGCAACAGATCTATGCATAGACACGGCTCTGATACTACTGATGGGTTCGTTGCATGGAAAACAAAAAAATTCTACCGGGAACATGAACAAAAACCAAGATCCAATCTAGGAAGAAGCAAGATCTAATCTATGAAGATCGAGGCAACGAGATGTATGAAGACTAACCCTCGAAGATCCAAAGCCTTACGAGATCAGATCTCGTTGTTGATGTAGTCGATCGTCCCGGTGGTGCAATCCGGCAGCACTTCCGTACTCGGTCGCGCGTACGGTGTCGGTGAAGTCCTTCCTATCCCTGTTCCAACGGGCAGCGGAGGTGTGGTAGATCCCCTCGGAATCCTGATACGTCTCCAACGTATCGATAATTTCTTGTGTTCCATGCCACATTATTGATGTTATCTACATGTTATATGCACACTTTATGTCATATTCGTGCATTTTCTGGAACTAACCTATTAACAAGATGCCGAAGTGCCGGTTCTGTTTTCTGCTGTTTTTGGTTTCGAAATCATAGTAACGAAATATTCTCGGAATCGGACGAAATCAACGCCAAAGATCTTAGAATCCCCGGAAGCATCCGGAACACACCGAGAGGGGTCGAGAGGGGGCCACGGGGCCACCAAACCCTACCCCGGCGCGGCCAAGGGGGGGGCGCGCCCCCTAGGGTGTGGGCCCCCCTTCGACCTTCCTGCGCCGCCTCTCCGCCTATAAGAAGCCCCTGGATCAGAAAACCCGATACCAATTGACGAAACCCACAGAAACCTGCCAGAGCCGCCGCCATCGCGAAGCCAAGATCTGGAGGACAGGATCTCTGTTCCGGCACCCTGCCGGAGCGGGGAAGTGCCCCCGGAAGGCTTCTCCATCGACACCACTGCCATCTCCACCGCCATCTTCATCACCGCTGCTGCTCCCATGAGGAGGGAGTAGTTCTCCATCGAGGCTCGGGGCTGTACCGGTAGCTATGTGGTTCATCTCTCTCCTATGTAGTTCAATACAATAATCTCATGAGCTGCCTTACATGATTGAGATTCATATGATGATGCTTGTAATCTAGATGTCATTATGCTAGTCAAGTGAGTTTTACCTATGTGATCTCCGGAGACTCCTAGTCCCACGTGTGTAAAGGTGACGAGTGTGTGCACCGTGTGGGTCTCTTAGGCTAGATTTCACGAATACTTATTCACTCGTTGAATGGTGTAGTGAGGTGCTTATTTATATCTCTTTATGATTGCAGCATGTTGTATCACAATTTATCTATGTGCAACTCTAGTGATTTGTTATTAAAGTAGTTTATTCCTCCTGCATGTGTGCAAAGGTGACAGTGCGTGCACCGTGTTAGTACTTGGTTTATGCTATGATCATGATCTCTTGTAGATTATGGAGTTAACTATTGGTCTATTGCTATGATATATTGATGTGATCTATTCCTCCTACATATGCATGAAGGTGACAGTGTGCATGCTATGCTAGTACTTGGTTTAGTCTATTGATCTATCTTACACTAAAGGTTACTTAAACATGAGCATTATTGTGGAGCTTGTTAACTCCGGCATTGAGGGTTCGTGTAATCCTACGCAATGTGTTCATCATCCAACAAAAGTGTAGGGTATGCATTTATCTATTCTGTTATGTGATCAATGTTGAGAGTGTCCACTAGTGAAAGTGTAATCCCTAGGCCTTGTTCCTAAATACTGCTGAGTTACTACTGCTTGTTTACTACTACTTGCGTTACTACTGCTGAGTTACTACTGCTTGTTTACTGTTTACTGCGTTACTACTGCTGCAATACCACCACCATCAACTACACGCCAAGCACTTTTCACGGCACCGTTGCTACTGCTCATACTTATTCATACCACCTGTATTTCACTATCTCTTCGCCGAACTAGTGCACCTATTAGGTGTGTTGGGGACACAAGAGACTTCTTGCTTTGTGGTTGCGGGGTTGCATGAGAGGGATATCTTTGACCTCTTCCTCCCCGAGTTCGATAAACCTTGGGTATCCACTTAAGGGAAACTTGCTGCTCGTTCTACAAACCTCTGCTCTTGGAGGCCCAACACTGTCTACAAGAATAGAAGCTCCCGTAGACATCAAGCACTTTTACGGCGCCGTTGCCGGGGAGGAAAGGTAAAAAGGCACTCATACTACGGTCCCAGGTAAAGTATTTTTCCGGCGCCGTCGTGTGTGTGCTCAAAGCTATTTCCTTTAGATCCTGCAATTGCATCTTGTTGTTTCTTGTTTACACTAGTTTGGCATAATGTACAAGAGTGAGCTTCTTATTCTATTTCCTGATTTAAAACATGGATTGTTTGATGCGAAAATTAAAAAACATATGAAATCTTCTTTGCATGCTGGTAGTAATATTAGTATGAACGCTTTGAACACCATTGTTGACAATAATATAGAAAGTTCTAAGCTTGGGGAAGCTGGTTTTCATGATATTTTTAGTCCCCCAAGCATTGAGGAGAAAATTTTCATTGATGATACTTTGCCTCCTATTTATGATGATAATGATAGTGGTCTTTTGGTGCCACTTACTGCTGAGAGTAAATTTTGTTGTGATTATACTATGCCTCCTACACTTGATGAGAATAATAATGATAGCTACTTTGTTGAATTTGCTCCCACTACAACTAATAAAATTAATTATGCCTATGTGGAGAGTAATAATTTTATGCATGAGACTCATGATAAGAATGCTTTATGTGATAGTTATATTGTTGAGTTTGCTCATGTTGCTACTGAAAGTTATTATGAGAGAGGAAAATATGGTTGTAGAAATTTTCATGTTACTAAAACACCTCTCTATGTGCTGAAATTTTTCAAGCTACACTTGTTTTATCTTCCTATGCTTGTTACTTTGCTCTTCATGAACTTGTTTATTTACAAGATTCCCATGCATAGGAAGCATGTTAGACTTAAATGTGTTTTGTATTTGCCTCTTGATGCTCTCTTTTGCTTCAAATACTATTTCTTGCGAGTGCATCATTAAAACTGCTGAGCCCATCTTAATGGCTATAAAGAAAAGAACTTCTTGGGAGATAACCCATGTGTTGTTTTGCTACAGTACTTTGTTTTATATTTGTGTCTTGGAAGTTGTTTATTACTGTAGCAACCTCTCCTTATCTTAGTTTTGTGTTTTGTTGTGCCAAGTTAAGCCGTTGATAGAAAAGTAAGTACTAGATTTGGATTACTGCGCAGTTCCAGATTTCTTTGCTGTCACGAATCTGAGCCCACTGCCCTGCAGGAAGCTCAGAAAATTATGCCAATTTACGAGCATGATCCTCAGATATGTACGCAACTTTCATTCAATTTGAGCATTTTCATTTGAGCAAGTCTGGTGGCCTAATAAAATCCATCTTTACGGACTGTTCTGTTTTGACAGATTCTGCCTTTTATTTCGCATTGCCTCTTTTGCTATGTTGGATGAATTTCTTTGATCCATTAATGTCCAGTAGCTTTATGCAATGTCCAGAAGTGTTAAGAATGATTGTGTCACCTCTGAACATGTTAATTTTTATTGTCCACTAACCCTCTAATGAGTTGTTTCGAGTTTGGTGTGGAGGAAGTTTTCAAGGGTCAAGAGAGGAGGATGATATACTATGATCAAGGAGAGTGAAAGCTCTAAGCTTGGGGATGCCCCGGTGGTTCACCCCTGCATATTCTAAGAAGACTCAAGCGTCTAAGCTTGGGGATGCCCAAGGCATCCCCTTCTTCATCGACAACATTATCGGGTTCCTCCCCGAAACTATATTTTTATTCGGCCACATCTTATGTACTTTGCTTGGAGCGTCTGTTTGTTTGTTTCTATTTTTGTTTGTGTTTGAATAAATTGGATTACATCATGCTTGTGTGGGAGAGAGACACGCTCCGCTGGTTCGTATGAACACATGTGTTCTTAGCTCATAATATTCATGGCGAAGTTTCCTCTTCGTTAAATTGTTATATGGTTGGAATTGGAAAATGATACATGTAGTAATTGCTATAATGTCTTGGGTAATGTGATACTTGGCAATTGTTGTGCTCATGTTTAAGCTCTTGCATCATATACTTTGCACCTATTAGTGAAGAATACATAGAGCATGCTAAAATTTGGTTTGCATAATTGGTCTCTCTAAGGTCTAGATAATTTCTAGTATTGAGTTTTGAACAACAAGGAAGACGGTGTAGAGTCTTATAATGTTTTCAATATGTCTTTTATGTGAGTTTTGCTGCACCGGTTCATCCTTGTGTTTGTCTCAAACAACCTTGCTAGCCTAAACCTTGTATCGAGAGGGAATACTTCTCATGCATCCAAAATACTTGAGCCAACCACTATGCCATTTGTGTCCACCATACCTACCTATACTACATGGTATTTTCCCGCCATTCCAAAGTAAATTGCTTGAGTGCTACCTTTAAAATTCCATCATTCACCTTTGCAATATATAGCTCATGGGACAAATAGCTTAAAAACTATTGTGGTATTGAATATGTGATTATGCACTTTATCTCTTATTAAGTTGCTTGTTGTGCGATAACCATGCTTCTTGAGGAACGCCATCAACTCATTGTTGAATTTCATGTGAGTTGCTATGCATGTTCGTCTTGTACGAAGTAAGGGCGATCTACACCGAGTTGAATGGTTTGAGCATGCATATTGTGAGAGAAGAACATTGGGCCGCTAACTAAAGCCATGATTCATGGTGGAAGTTTCAGTTTTGGACAAATATCCTCAAGTCTCTAATGAGAAAAGAATTAATTGTTGTCAAATGCTTAAAGCATTAAAAGAGGAGTCCATTATCTGTTGTCTATGTTGTCCCGGTATGGATGTCTAAGTTGAGAATAATCAAAAGCGAGAAATCCAAATGCGAGCTTTCTCCTTAGACCTTTGTACGAGGCGGCATAGAGGTACCCCTTTGTGAAACTTGGTTAAAGCATATGTATTGCGGTGATAATCCGGGTAGTCCAAGCTAATTAGGACAAGGTGCGGGCACTATTAGTACACTATGCATGAGGCTTGCAACTTATAAGATATAATTTACATGATGCATATGCTTTATTACTACCGTTGACAAAATTGTTTCATGTTTTCAAAATCAAAGCTCTAGCACAAATATAGCAATCGATGCTTTTCCTCCATGAGGACCATTCTTTTACTTTCAATGTTGAGTCAGTTCACCTATTTCTCTCCACCTCAAGAAGCAAACACTTGTGTGAACTGTGCATTGATTCCTACATACTTGCTTATTGCACTTATTATATTACTCTATGTTGACAATATCCATGAGATATATATGTTACAAGTTGAAAGCAACCGCTGAAACTTAATCTTCTTTTGTGTTGCTTCAATACCTTTACTTTGAATTATTGCTTTATGAGTTAACTCTTATGCAAGACTTATTGATGCTTGTCTTGAAGTGCTATTCATGAAAAGTCTTTGTTTTATGATTCACTTGTTTACTCATGTCATACACATTGTTTTGATCGCTGCATTCACTACATATGCTTTACAAATAGTATGATCAAGATTATGATGGCATGTCACTCCAGAAATTATCTTTGTTATCGTTTTACCTGCTCGGGACGAGCAGAACTAAGCTTGGGGATGCTGATACGTCTCCAACGTATCGATAATTTCTTGTGCTCCATGCCACATTATTGATGTTATCTACATGTTATATGCACACTTTATGTCATATTCGTGCATTTTCTGGAACTAACCTATTAACAAGATGCCGAAGTGCCAGTTCATGTTTTCTGCTGTTTTTGGTTTCAGAAATCATAGTAACGAAATATTCTCGGAATCGGACGAAATCAACGCCAAAGATCTTAGAATCCCCGGAAGCATCCAGAACACACCAGAGGGGTCAGAGGGGGGCCACAGGGCCACCAAACCCTACCCCGGCGCGGCCAAGGGGGGGGCGCGCCCCCTAGGGTGTGGGCCCCCATTCGACCTTCCTGCGCCGCCTCTCCGCCTATAAGAAGCCCCTGGATCAGAAAACCCGATACCAATTGACGAAACCCACAGAAACCTGCCAGAGCCGCCGCCATCGCGAAGCCAAGATCTGGGGGACGAGGAGTCTCTGTTCCGGCACCCTGCCGGAGCGGGGAAGTGCCCCCGGAAGGCTTCTCCATCGACACCACTGCCATCTCCACCGCCATCTTCATCACCGCTGCTGCTCCCATGAGGAGGGAGTAGTTCTCCATCGAGGCTCGGGGCTGTACCGGTAGCTATGTGGTTCATCTCTCTCCTATGTAGTTCAATACAATAATCTCATGAGCTGCCTTACATGATTGAGATTCATATGATGATGCTTGTAATCTAGATGTCATTATGCTAGTCAAGTGAGTTTTACCTATGTGATCTCCGGAGACTCCTAGTCCCACGTGTGTAAAGGTGACAGTGTGTGCACCGTGTGGGTCTCTTAGGCTAGATTTCACAGAATACTTATTCACTGTTGAATGGTGTAGTGAGGTGCTTATTTATATCTCTTTATGATTGCAGCATGTTGTATCACAATTTATCTATGTGCAACTCTAGTGATTTGTTATTAAAGTAGTTTATTCCTCCTGCATGTGTGCAAAGGTGACAGTGCGTGCACCGTGTTAGTACTTGGTTTATGCTATGATCATGATCTCTTGTAGATTATGGAGTTAACTATTGCTATGATATATTGATGTGATCTATTCCTCCTACATATGCATGAAGGTGACAGTGTGCATGCTATGCTAGTACTTGGTTTAGTCTATTGATCTATCTTACACTAAAGGTTACTTAAACATGAGCATTATTGTGGAGCTTGTTAACTCCGGCATTGAGGGTTCGTGTAATCCTACGCAATGTGTTCATCATCCAACAAAAGTGTAGAGTATGCATTTATCTATTCTGTTATGTGATCAATGTTGAGGGTGTCCACTAGTGAAAGTGTAATCCCCAGGCCTTGTTCCTAAATACTGCTGAGTTACTACTGCTTGTTTACTACTATTGCGTTACTACTGCTGAGTTACTACTGCTTGTTTATCGTTTATCGCGTTACTATCTGCTGCAATACCACCACCATCAACTACACGCCAAGCACTTTTCCGGCACCGTTGCTACTGCTCATACTTATTCATACCACCTCGTATTTCACTATCTCTTCGCCGAACTAGTGCACCTATTAGGTGTGTTGGGGACACAAGAGACTTCTTGCTTTGTGGTTGCAGGGTTGCATGAGAGGGATATCTTTGACCTCTTCCTCCCTGAGTTCGATAAACCTTGGGTATCCACTTAAGGGAAACTTGCTGCTGTTCTACAAACCTCTGCTCTTGGAGGCCCAACACTGTCTACAAGAATAGAAGCTCCCGTAGACATCAAATCCCAGCAACACGACGGCGTGGTGGTGGTGGTGGAGGAGAAAAGCTGCAGGTCTTCGCCAAGCCGGAGCAGACTTGCGGTGGAGGAGAGAGGAGGGCGGCAGACTTTGGTGTAAGAGGTGGGCTGCGCCCCATGCCCCCTCCCCTCTTTATATAGGGGGGAGGTCAGTTGGGGTGGCCCCCTGCACCCCCATCCCATCAAGGGCCAGTGGCTAAGAGGGGGGAGGGGATTAAAGGGGTGGCTGGCCTGGGCCTTGGGGCTTGGTGCGCCTGACCCATTACGGCAAGGAAGCACCCCCTCGGCCCATGTTGGCCCTCCTAGGGTCGTGGGCCCCATGGTGGACCCCCTCGGAACCTTCTAGAACCTTCCCGGTCTTCAACCGGAAAAATCTCGAACTTTTCCGAAACCTAGAAATCAACTTCCCTTATATGAATCTTATTCTCTGGACCATTCCGGACCTCCTCCTGATGTCCTGGATCCCATCCGAGACTCTGAACAAACTTCGGTCTCCATCTCATATTCCAAATCTACTTATAGGACATCGAACCTTAAGCGTGTCACCCTACGGTTCGTGAACTATGCAGACATGATCGAGACGCCTCTCCGACCAATAACCAATAGCGGGACCTGGAGATCCATAATGGCTCCCACACATTCAGCGATAACTTAGTGATTGATTGAACCATAAACATATGATACCGATTCCCTTTGTCACGCGATACTTTACTCGCCCGAGGTTTGATCATCGGTATCTTCATACCTAGTTCAACCTCGTTACCGGCAAGTACTCTTTACTCGTACCGTGGTATGTCATCTCCGTTGACCTTGTCACATGCTTGCAAGCTAATTAGAAGACATTCCACCGAGAGGGCCCAGACTATATCTATCTATCATCGGGATGGACAAATCCCACTCTTGATCCATATGCCTCAACTCACTTTCCGAATACTTAATCCCATCTTTATAACCCACCATTTACGAAATGGCGTTTGATGTAATCAAAGTATCCTTCCGGTGTAAGTGATTTACATGATCCTGTTTGAGGTACTCATGCCAACTGGGAGAAAGCAAGGACGGATCATGATAGTGTACAAGTGCCGGGTGCTAGCGTCATCGGCGAAGCTGTCTAACCGGAAGGAGACTGGATTTTCAAAGTTCTCCGATTCAGTGTAAGGAAGGAACAGGGGGTTGTCCAAGCCTTGGAAGAAGATCTTGAACCACTCTGCTGCTTCCTTAGGGATCAGCCTGCGGCCTGGGAGGCTATACAGAGCTTGGCCATAGCTAGTGCATCGGATCTCCTTCCCATTAGCATCTGGGAAGGCGCAGGTGGCCAAAGGTGGGAAGTTTGGGATCTGGTTCTGAAAGTACAGCTGAGCCCATAACTGAATAAACCACCAGGGGCCTCCTGTTTTAACCGTCTTTTGGGAAAACAAGCTTAACGGACATCGCTTGAAGGGATCGATAGACCTCTCCAAGGAACAGTTTGCCAAGGCCAAGTTGTGTGCCTTTGGCGAGTTCATAGGCCAGTGGAAAGGTAGTTCTTGGTTGGGGCGAGTGAAGGACCACAGAATATGAAGTGCTCCGACCGTAAGTTCAAGAAGGCCGTGTGCTCTTTCTCTCGTCACGGTGGCCCTTGGTTTTCATATAACGCCTCAGGTAGGCGCCCCAGCTTGTACACTCTGTTTTAGAGGAGAGGGTGAAAGGGACCTTCGGCAATTTAAAGGCAGAGGGGCTTGAGGATGCAATATCCAGGCCTGTGATCATGGCTACGTCCAGCAGAGTTGGTGTCATGGGGCCATGGCCGAACATGAAGCAATTCGAGTGCATCGGACCAAAAGTAGCCGATGGTTTTCGAATGTTCTCATTCTTTTCAAGAGGAGACAATGATAATGACAAAGCATCGGCTATCCCTATCGTTTCCCAGGTGGCATAATGGGTTTTAGACACTCTATCGTACCATGCCACCCAACCTTCGAGTGGATTAGGCCGGGCTCGCAGCAGTCGGCCCAGGAAGTCAGATCTAAATTCTGGTTCACGAAGGGGATTCTATTGGCCTCGCATGAGATTAAGTGAGCGGGACTCTCGGAAGAACGGGAGCCAAGACACATAGAGTTTGGGAGAGAAGGATGCGGCAGCAAGATGTCTGAAACCTAAAATTAATAACGGAATAGGACATTAATTCAGGTGTTTGCTGTTTAATCCTAACATTGATTCGAATGGCGAAGAAGCGGTTAAGGATTACCTTCAGACCGGAAACCATGGCGTTGGCGTTGAATGATTCCGCCATTTGATGCGTTGTGGAGTTGGGACGGCGCGGTTGAGATCCGAGATTCGTGGAGCTGCTTGGGCGGCGATTTGGGGATCTGAGGTTGCTTTCTCCGACGGAGGTCGGAGGTTACCGTTTGGAGGGGCAATTAGGTTGGCCTTACTCGTGTTTTATGGTAAAGGCCGATGCGATGCCATCGGCTCTTTTGGGGGATTGGTTGACTTTGACTATCGGCAAAATTAATCGGAAACACTTCTTTATTAATAATAGGGGTTTTTACAAAGTGAAGAGCCGATTGCTCAAGAGAGGAAGAACAAAAGAAGAGCCGATTGCTCAGAGCTACTAATCCTACACTACTAATCCTCGCCGGCCTCGTCGTCGGCATCGTAGCTGCCGTCGGCGCCGCTTTCGGAGAGTTCCTCGTCGCCGCTGCCCTGCCCTCGGCCGGAGCCTCTTCTTCCTCGTCATCATCATCGTCTTCGCTATCCGCCCAAGCACGGAAGCGCTTCGCCGGCGGATACCCAGCGGAGGAGGAGGAATCATCCTCCTCCTCTTCCTCCTCTTCTTCTTCTTCCTCCTCCTCGTCGGAGGAGGTGAAGTTCGCCCAGGAATGGAGGTCGTCTTCGCTCTCGCTCTCCAGCTCCCCTTCGATGAGGAACTGGAGGTCGTCCTCCCCATCGGTCAGGGGTAAGTCACCATCTGACCCGACGAGGGCCTCGGGTGGCCCATCTGGCACATAGTCAAAGTCCCACTCTTGCTCGCTCGAGGAAGAAGATTGGAAAGAGAGGCCTGATGAGACGGAGGAAGAGGAAGACATTGCTACAGGGAAAGAGGGTTTTTTTGGTGCCGATGGTTGGAACAGAACAAGGGGATGAAGAGGCGAGCCGCTCGGCACAGTTAAATAAGGGGGGTATAGTGGAGATTTAATGCCGCTACGGTTTCCGAGGAAGTGATGTTAAAACTATCAAATCACGCGGAGAAGTTGAGGAGGCAAGGCATCATGATGATGGGTACTGCGACGGTCTCGCTCCGCCACGACATGACCCGACGAAGAAAAAAGCGGAGTGATTTTGGAATTGTCATTTCCAAAACCAGGGGGCATGTGTTATCACCAGAATTTGACCGGATCAGAGGTGGGCCGCGATTAAGATGGGCTTGAAGAATATACCCGGAAGAAATACATGAATCAGCCTTGTATACAAAGTTTGGGCTAGTTTGCCCGTGTATCTGTAAATATAGTAGGATACGTGTCGGTTAGATAGAATTTGGCTTGTGCACGGTTGGGATTATTCCCACGTTAGAAAGTCCACGGACTATAAATATGTATCTAGGGTTATTGAGAAAGACAACAATCACGTTCATCACAAACCAATCTAGGCGCATCGCCAACCCCTTGTTTCGAGGGTTTCTTCCGGTAAGCATCATGCTGCCTAGATCGCATCTTGCGATCTAGGCAGTACACGTTTATTCGTTGTTCATGCGTTGCTCATGCTGAAGCCTTGTTGATGGCGAGCAACGTAGTTATCATAGATGTGTTAGGGTTAGCATTTGTTTCATCGTATCATATGCTTTCGTCCATGTAACCCTTAGACATCTAGCCGCCCTTACACCTATCTTAGGTGTAGGGGCGGCACCTCGCTTGATCATTATTTAGTAGATCCGATCCGTTATGATTGCTCCTTGTTCTTCAAGGATTAGTTTGATATCTCGCATAGTTAGGCCTTGCAAACGGGTTGAAGGATCCCAGTAGCACGTAGGGTGTAGTTTGCTAACCCTAGATGAGATGTTCCGGGGATCAACTTCATGTTGGTTTTTAGGCCTTGTCTAGGGTCGGTTTATTATCACCGTGCGTGGCTGCCAGGCTCAATCACGCGTAGGATGTTCCGATTATGTGGTGAAGACCCTAAATCATCGTAGGTCGTTTTAGCTTTATATTGATCAAGCAGGACCACCATGTGATCGTATACCTCATACGGATCATGGGTGGATCGGCTCCTTGAGCCGATTCACAGGACAACCTGAGAGCCGATCGAGGCTTGTATTTAATGTTTACGTGTATGCCATGCAGGAAACTAAGCGAAGCAAATCCATCACCTTCCTAACCAGGTATAGGTCAGGTGGCACGCCCTTGCACCAGCATCGGACGTGCGTGCCGAGGCTTTGCGGGCCGTCGCTCGAGGGACCAGGGCTAGCCGCAGTCCTGGGAGCCTCCCGGCTCTACTGTGTTGCCCGTCGCTGCTCGCCGGTGGGTTTCTGACCGCAACACATTCTGGCACGCCCGATGGGACAGTCTTCGACGTCAACTGCATCGCCATCTACATCTGAGATGGCGGAAGGTACTCCAGTCACGTACGAAGATCTGACTGAGGAGCTCAAGAAGAAGTATGACGAGGTCAAAGCCATCCTCGAAGCCGACCTCATCGGCTCTTTCCAGAGAACCCGCTCACACGGCATCAGGTGGAAAGGGTTCTCACCTGAAGGCGCGCTCGATGGAGTGGACCTGTCCGCCCCTTCAGAACGCACCGAGTCTCGCGTCAGGAGATTAATTTCATGGTAGCTCATTCGCTGCACCGCCATTCTGAGAGCCTGGTGAACACTTTGGAGCGTGTCGCCCTTCGGGTGGTCCAGGAAATCATGAGACATCAGTACTCGCCGTCAGGACCTTCTCTAGGGACTCATCAAGGAGAGATACCACTCCAGTCCCGACCACCGCTGCCGTTCGCGTTGGCAGCACCAGAAGTGTCGAGTTCACCGGCATACGTCGTCTACAAGATCGGTGGTGACCCTAGTGATTACCAGTTCTTGTATGAGGCGCCTAAGGAGATCCCTCACGGGTACACGTGCACGTACGTGCCGGACCGCAAGAATCGGGCACTCACGAACCGGACCGCAACAAGCGGGGACTTCGGAACGAGCAGGAGGAACTTCCGGAACGGATCTTGAGAAGCGTACGTGGCTAGCTAAGTATGCCACTCCGACGAACCTCCGCAGCTCAACTCCTGCAGCTTGGTTCAGAGCTTGAGAAGCAAGCGTGGCTGGCTAAGTATGCCACTCCGGCGAATCTTCGGAGTTCGACTCCGTAGCCAGCACCGCGGATCGGATCGTACAATCTTGAGAGACCAGTTCGGCATGGTGCCGAAAAGGAGGGCAATCGGCTATTCCAAGCCGTACCCCAACGAGTACGATTTGATCCCACTACCACCCAAATATCGGCTCCCCGAATTCTCCAAGTTTAGTGGGTCGGATGGCTCCAGCTCAATCGAACACGTGAGCCGATATTTGGCGCAGTCGGGCACGATCTCAAGCATCGGATGAACTAGGTGTGAGGTTCTTCGCACAGTCCCTCACAGGATCGGCTTTCGGGTGGTACACATCGCTGCCACCGGACTCAATCCGGACTTGGAAGCGGTTGGAAGAACAGTTCCACATGCGGTATCACTCGGAGGCTTCCGAGGCCGGCATTGCCGATCTAGCACAAGTACGACGAAGCGCGGAGAAACAGTAGTGAGAATACATCCAGCGCTTCAGGACCGTTAGGAACCGATGCTATTCGGCTCGTGTGACTGAAAAAGAAGCAGTCGAGTTGGCGGTTGTGGGTCTCGCATCACCGATCAAGGATGTGGCCTCCCAAGCAGACTACCCTTCACTGGCGCTGATGCGTGTAGTTGCCACGTCCGTTGGGAACCCCAAGAGGAAGGTGTGATGCGCACAGCGGCAAGTTTCCCTCAGTAAGAAACCAAGGTTTAATCGAAACAGTAGGAGTCAAGAAGCACGTTGAAGGTTGATGGCGGCGGGATGTAGTGCGGCGCAACACCAGAGATACCGGCGCCAACGTGGAACCTGCACAACACAACCAAAGTACTTTGCCCCAACGAAACAGTGAGGTTGTCAATCTCGCCGGCTTGCTGTAACAAAGGATTAACCGTATTGTGTGGAAGATGATTGTTTGCAAGAAAACAAGAAAACAAGTATTGCAAGCAGATTTGTATTTCAAGATAAAAGAATGGACCGGGGTCCACAGCTCACTAGAGGTGTCTCTCCCATAAGATAAAAGCATGTTGGGTGAACAAATTACAGTCGGGCAATTGACAAATAGAGAGGGCATAACAATGCACATACATGTCATGATAAATATAGTGAGATTTAATTGGGCATTACGACAAAGTACATAGACCGCCATCCAATCTGCATCTATGCCTAAAAAGTCCACCTTCGAGTTATCATCCGAACCCCCTCCAGTATTAAGTTGCTAACAACGAGACAATTGCATTAAGTATTGCGCGTAATGTAATCAATAACTACATCCTCGGACATAGCATCAATGTTTTATCCCTAGTGGCAACAAGACATCCATAACCTTAGAGGTTGTTGTCACTCCTCCGCATTCACTGGAGACATGAACCCACTATCGAGCATAAATACTCCCTCTTGGAGTTACTAGCATCAACTTGGCCGAGCCTCTACTAATAACGGAGAGCATGCAAGATCATAAACAACACATAGGTAATAACTTGATAATTAACATAACATAGTATTCTCTATCCATCGGATCCCGACAAACAAAACATATAGCATTACAGATAGATGATCTTGATCATGTTAGGCAGCTCACAAGATCCAACAATGAAGCACAATGAGGAGAAGACAACCATCTAGCTACAGCTATGGACCCATAGTGCAGGGGTGAACTACTCACTCATCACTCCGGAGGCGACCATGGCGGTGAAGAGTCCTCCGGGAGATGAATCCCCTCTCCGGCAGGGTGCCGGAGGAGATCTCCAGAATCCCCCGAGATGGGATTGGTGGCGCGGCGTCTCTGGAAGGTTTTCCGTATCGTGGCTCTCGGTACTGGGGGGTTTCGCGACGGAGGCTTTAAGTAGGCGGAAGGGCAACGCGGGGGGCCACACGAGGGCCCCACACCACAGGTCGGCGCGGCCAGGGCCGCGCCGCCCTAGTGTGGCGGCGCCTCGTGGCCCCACTTCGACTCCTCTTCGGTCTTCTGGAAGCTTCGTGGCAAAATAGGACCCTAGGCGTTGATTTCGTCCAATTCCGAGAATATTTCGTTACTAGGATTTCTGAAACCAAAAACAGCAGTAAAACAAGAATCGGCTCTTCGGCATCTTGTTAATAGGTTAGTTCCGTAAAATGCACGAATATGACATAAAGTGTGCATAAAACATGTAGATATCATCAATAATGTGGCATGGAACATAAGAAATTATCAATACGTCGGAGACGTATCAGCATCCCCAAGCTTAGTTCTGCTCGTCCCGAGCAGGTAAAACGATAACAAAGATAACTTCTGAAGTGACATGCCATCATAACCTTGATCATACTATTTGTAAACATATGTAATGAATGCAGCGATCAAAACAATGGTAATGACATGAGTAAACAAGTGAATCATAAAGCAAAGACTTTTCATGAATAGTACTTCAAGACAAGCATCAATAAGTCTTGCATAAGAGTTAACTCATAAAGCAATAAATCAAAGTAAAGGTATTGAAACAACACAATGGAAGATTAAGTTTCAGCGGTTGCTTTCAACTTATAACATGTATATCTCATGGATAATTGTCAACATAGAGTAATATAACAAGTGAAATATGCAAGTATATAGGAATCAATGCATAGTTCACACAAGTGTTTGCTTCTTGAGGTGGAGAGAGATAGGTGAACTGACTCAACATAAAAGTAAAAAGAATGGTCCTTCAAAGAGGAAAGCATCGATTGCTATATTTGTGCTAGAGCTTTTATTTTGAAAACATGAAACAATTTTGTCAACGGTAGTAATAAAGCATATGAGTTATGTAAATTATATCTTACAAGTTGCAAGCCTCATGCATAGTATACTAATAGTGCCCGCACCTTGTCCTAATTAGCTTGGACTACCGGATCATCGCAATACACATGTTTTAACCAAGTGTCACAATGGGGTACCTCCATGCCGCCCGTACAAAGGTCTAAGGAGAAAGCTCGCATTTTGGATTTCTCGCTTTTGATTATTCTCAACTTAGACATCCATACCGGGACAACATGGACAACGAGATAATGGACTCCTCTTTAATGCATAAGCATGTGGCAACAATTATTATTCTCATATGAGATTGAGGATATATGTCCAAAACTGAAACTTCCACCATGAATCATGGCTTTAGTTAGCGGCCCAATGTTCTTCTCTAACAATATGCATGCTCCAACCATTAAGGTGGTAGATCTCTCTTACTTCGGACAAGACGGACATGCATAGCAACTCACATGATATTCAACAAAGAATAGTTGATGGCGTCCCCAGAAAACATGGTTATCGCACAACAAGCAACTTAATAAGAGATAAAGTGCATAAGTACATATTCAATACCACAATAGTTTTTAAGCTATTTGTCCCATGAGCTATATATTGTAAAGGCGAATGATGGAATTTTAAAGGTAGCACTCAAGCAATTTACTTTGGAATGGCGGAGAAATACCATGTAGTAGGTAGGTATGGTGGACACAAATGGCATAGTGGTTGGCTCAAGGATTTTGGATGCATGAGAAGTATTCCCTCTCGATACAAGGTTTAGGCTAGCAAGGTTATTTGAAACAAACACAAGGATGAACGGTGCAGCAAAACTCACATAAAATACATATTGTAAACATTATAAGACTCTACACCGTCTTCCTTGTTGTTCAAAACTCAATACTAGATATTATCTAGACTCTAGAGAAACCAAATATGCAAACCAAATTAGCAAGCTCTAAGTGTTTCTTCATTAATGGGTGCAAAGTGTATGATGCAAGAGCTTAAACATGAGCACAACAATTGCCAAGTATCAAATTATCCAAGACATTTTAGAATTACTACATGTAGCATTTTCCAATTCCAACCATATAACAATTTAACGAAGAAGAAACTTCGCCATGAATACTATGAGTAAAGCCTAAGGACATACTTGTCCATATGCTACAGCGGAGCGTGTCTCTCTCCCATACAGTGAATGCTAGGATCCATTTTATTCAAACAAAACAAAAACAAAAACAAACCGACGCTCCAAGCAAAGCACATAAGATGTGGCCGAATAAAAATATAGTTTCGGGGAGGAACCCGATAATGTTGTCGATGAAGAAGGGGATGCCTTGGGCATCCCCAAGCTTAGACGCTTGAGTCTTCTTAGAATATGCAGGGGTGAACCACCGGGGCATCCCCAAGCTTAGAGCTTTCACTCTCCTTGATCATATTGTATCATACTCCTCTCTTGATCCTTGAAAACTTCCTCCACACCAAACTCGAAACAACTCATTAGAGGGTTAGTGGACAATAAAAATTAACATGTTCAGAGGTGACACAATCATTCTTAACACTTCTGGACATTGCATAAAGCTACTGGATATTAATGGATCAAATAAATTCATCCAACATAGCAAAAGAGGCAATGCGAAATAAAAGGCAGAATCTGTCAAAACAGAACAGTCCGTAAAGATGGATTTAATTGAGGCACCAGACTTGCTCAAATGAAAATGCCCAAATTGAATGAAAGTTGCGTACATATCTGAGGATCACTCACGTAAATTGGCTTAATTTTCTGAGTTACCTACAGAGAATTAGACCCAGATTCGTGAAAGCAAAGAAATCTGTTTCTGCGCAGTAATCCAAATCTAGTATTTACTTTACTATCAAAGACTTTACTTGGCACAACAAAACTCAAAACTAAGATAAGGAGAGGTTGCTACAGTAGTAAACAACTTCCAAGACTCAAATATAAAACAAAGTGCTGTAGTAAAAACATGGGTTGTCTCCCATAAGCGCTTTTCTTTAACGCCTTTCAGCCTAGGCGCGTAAAGTGTAAATCAAGTAACATCAAGAGATGAAGCATCAACATCATAATTTGTTCTAATAATAGAATCATAAGGTAACTTCATTCTCTTTCTAGGGAAGTGTTCCATACCTTTCTTGAGAGGAAATTGATATTTAATATTACCTTCCTTCATATCAATAGTACCACCAATGGTTCGAAGAAAAGGTCTTCCCAATATAATGGGGCAAGATGCATTGCATTCAATATCCAAGACAACAAAATCAACGAGGACAAGGTTATTGTTAACCATAATATGAACATTATCAGTTCTCCCCAAAGGTTTCTTTTTAGCATTATCAGCGAGATTAACATCCAGATAACAATTTTTCAATGGTGGCAAGTCAAGCATATCATAGACTTTCTTAGGCATAACAGAAATATTTGCACCAAGATCACATAAAGAATTACAATCAAAATCATTGACCCTCATTTTAATGATGGGCTCCCAACCATCCTCTAGCTTTCTAGGAATAGAAGTTTCAAGTTTTAGTTTCCCTTCTCTAGCTTTTATGAGAGCATTTGTAATATGTTTTGTGAAAGCCAAATTTATAGCACTAGCATTAGGACTTTTAGCAAGTTTTTGTAAGAACTTTATAACTTCAGAGATGTGGCAATCATCAAAATCTAAATCATTACAATCTAAAGCAATGGGATTATCATCCCCAAGGTTGGAAAAAATTTCAGCAGCTTTATCACAAGCGGCTTCAGCAGTTTTAGCAGTTTCGTGTAATTTTGCGCGCTTTGCACTAGGAGTAGAAACATTGCCAACACCAATTATTTTACCATTAATAGTAGGAGGTGCAGCAACATGTGAATCATTAGCATTGCTAGTGGTGGTAATAGTCCAAACTTTAGCTACATTTTTCTCCTTAGCTAGTTTTTCATTTTCTTCTCTATCCCACCTAGCACGCTAGTTCAGCCATTAATCTTATATTCTCATTAATTCTAACTTGGATGGCATTTGCTGTAGTAACAATTTTATTTTCAATATCCCTATTAGGCATAACTTTCGATTTCAAAAGATCAACATCAGAGGCAAGACTATCAACCTTAGAAGCAAGAATATCAATTTTATTGAGCTTTTCCTCAATAGATTTGTTAAAGGCAGTTTGTGTACTAATAAATTCTTTAAGCATAGATTCAAGTCCAGGGGGTGTATTCCTATTATTATTGTAAGAATTCCCATAAGAATTAGCATAACCGTTACCATGATTATAAGGATATGGCCTATAGTTATTACTAGAATTGTTCCGATAAGCATTGTTGTTGAAATTATTATTTTTAATGAAGTTTACATCAACATGTTCTTCTTGGGCAACCAATGAAGCTAACGGAACATTATTAGGATCAACATTAGTCCTACCATTCACAAGCATAGACATAATAGCATCAATCTTATCATTCAAGGAAGAGGATTCTTCAACGAATTTACCTTCTTACCTTGTGGAGCTCTTTCCGTGTGCCATTCAGAGTAATTAATCATCATATCATCAAGGAGCTTTGTAGCCGCCCCCAAAGTGATGGACATAAAGGTACCTCCAGCAGCTGAATCCAATAAATTCCGCGAAGAAAAATTTAGTCCTGCATAGAAGGTTTGGATGATCATCCAAGTAGTCGATCCATGGGTTGGGCAATTTTTAACCAAAGATTTCATTCTTTCCCAAGCTTGAGCAACATGTTCATTATCCAATTGTTTAAAATTCATTATGCTACTCCTCAAAGATATAATTTTAGCAGGGGGATAATATCTACCAATAAAAGCATCCTTGCATTTAGTCCAGGAATCAATACTATTCTTAGGCAGAGATAGCAACCAATCTTTAGCTCTTCCTCTTAATGAGAAAGGAAACAATTTCAATTTTATAATGTCACCATATACATCTTTATACTTTTGCATTTCACATAGTTCAACAAAATTATTGAGATGGGCAGCAGACATCATCGTAACTAACACTGGAAAATTGCTCTCGCATAACAAGATTCAAGAAAGCAGGTTTAATTTCAAAGAATTCCGCTGTAGTAGCGAGGTGGAGCAATAGGTGTGCATAGGAAATCATTATTATTTGTGGTTGTGAAGTCACACAACTTAGTATTTTCAGGGGTAGCCATTTTAGCAGTAGTAAATAAAGCAAACTAGATAAAGTAAATGCAAGTAAACTAATTTTTTTGTGTTTTTGATATAGAATGCAAGACAGTAAATAAAGTAAAGCTAGCAACTAATTTTTTTGTGTTTTGATATAATGCAGCAAGCAAAGTAGTAAATAAAATAAAGCAAGACAAAAACAAAGTAAAGAGATTGGGAAGTGGAGACTCCCCTTGCAGCGTGTCTTGATCTCCCCGGCAACGGCGCCAGAAATTTGCTTGATGCGTGTAGTTGACACGTCCGTTGGGAACCCCAAGAGGAAGGTGTGATGCGCACAGCGGCAAGTTTCCTCGTAAGAAACCAAGGTTTAATCGAACCAGTAGGAGTCAAGAAGCACGTTGAAGGTTGATGGCGGCGGGATGTAGTGCGGCGCAACACCGAGATTCCGGCGCCAACGTGGAACCCGCACAACACAACCAAAGTACTTTGCCCCAACGAAACAAGTGAGGTTGTCAATCTCACCGGCTTGCTGTAACAAAGGATTAACCGTATTGTGTGGAAGATGATTGTTTGCAAGAAAACAAGTAAAACAAGTATTGCAAGAGATTTGTATTTCAGTATAAAAGAATGGACCGGGGTCCACAGCTCACTAGAGGTGTCTCTCCCATAAGATAAAAGCATGTTGGGTGAACAAATTACAGTCGGGCAATTGACAAATAGAGAGGGCATAACAATGCACATACATGTCATGATAAATATAGTGAGATTTAATTGGGCATTACGACAAAGTACATAGACCGCCATCCAGCTGCATCTATGCCTAAAAAGTCCACCTTCAGGTTATCATCCGAACCCCTCCAGTATTAAGTTGCTAACAACGAGACAATTGCATTAAGTATTGCGCGTAATGTAATCAATAACTACATCCTCGGACATAGCACCAATGTTTTATCCCTAGTGGCAACAGCACATCCATAACCTTAGAGGTTCTTGTCACTCCTCCAGATTCACGGAGACATGCACCCACTATCGAGCATAAATACTCCCTCTTGGAGTTACTAGCATCAACTTGGCCAGAGCCTCTACTAATAACGGAGAGCATGCAAGATCATAAACAACACATAGGTAATAACTTGATAATTAACATAACATAGTATTCTCTATCCATCGGATCCCGACAAACAAAACATATAGCATTACAGATAGATGATCTTGATCATGTTAGGCAGCTCACAAGATCCAACAATGAAGCACAATGAGGAGAAGACAACCATCTAGCTACTGCTATGGACCCATAGTGCAGGGGTGAACTACTCACTCATCACTCCGGAGGCGACCATGGCGGTGAAGAGTCCTCCGGGAGATGAATCCCTCTCCGGCAGGGTGCCGGAGGAGATCTCCGTAATCCCCCGAGATGGGATTGGCGGCGGCGGCGTCTCCGGAAGGTTTTCCGTATCGTGGCTCTCGGCATCGGGGGTTTCGCGACGGAGGCTTTAAGTAGGCGGAAGGGCAACGCGGGGGGCCACACGAGGGCCCCACACCACAGGTCGGCGCGGCCAGGGCCGCGCCACCCTAGTGTGGCGGCGCCTCGTGGCCCCACTTCGACTCCTCTTCGGTCTTCTGGAAGCTTCGTGGCAAAATAGGACCCTGGGAGTTGATTTCGTCCAATTCCGAGAATATTTCGTTACTAGGATTTCTGAAACCAAAAACAGCAGAAAACAAGAATCGGCTCTTCGGCATCTTGTTAATAGGTTAGTTCTAGAAAATGCACGAATATGACATAAAGTGTGCATAAAACATGTAGATATCATCAATAATGTGGCATGGAACATAAGAAATTATCGATACGTCGGAGACGTATCAGGCGCATATGGTGCAGAAGCTGTCATTATATGAACAGCGCCACCCAGAGGTGTACCAGGATAAATTCAAGCGTGCGGTGGTCCTGGTTGAGGCAGATGAAGATGAAGGCTCTGCAGGAGGTCAAGAGGTAGCGGTGGCTGAATGGACTCGGGGGCAAGCCCCGTGTCCTGCAAATGGGTTAAGCCACAAGGTCCTCCAAGAGGGTTTGACTTCGACGTGACCAAGGCTGAGCAAATTTTCGACCTCTTACTTAAGGAGAAGCGACTAAAGGTACCCGAAGGCCACAAAATCCCCACGGCGCGAGGAGCTGAACGGAAAGCCATACCGCAAGTGGCATAACACGTTCACCCATACCACCAACGACCGCAGGGTGTGGCGTCGGCAGATCCAAATGACGATAGAACAAGGGCGTCTAATTTTTAGCCAGTACGCCATGAAAGTCGACACACACCCCTTCCCCGCCGTTAACATGGTGGAGTGCACTTACCCTGGGAGGTGCCAGCCAGGTTTCTCATTCAGCATCAACATGCTAGGACCTGGGCACCACTCTGGTAAGGACAGAGACGAGGGCAGCTGCTCTCATAACAAGGACAAAGAGGAAGCTGTTCCACGCGACCGGCTCCGGCACGATGGCAAGCGCTACATCACAGAGGGAGAAGTGAAGAATGTGAGATATCAGCGACCTCTCTCTGATCACCTCCTCAACAAATACGTGAGTCGACGACGACCAACGCCGACGATACGACAACGGTGACGAAAGAGATCGTCTGGCTAACAGGGACGCTAGGAGACCTCGTCGGCATGATCGCGACGAGGAGAGATATGAGCGCCATGCCAAGGAAAAGTTGAGAGAGCAAGACGACGTGGATAGGCACTGGGACTGTCCCTTCTTCAGACACTCGTTGGGATTCGGGAATGAGCCGATTGCCTACAATCGGCAATCGCCTCGAATGTAGACGAAGAAGAAGGATGCAGGTGACGTGTCCGTGTTCAAACGTCTAGGGCCTCTCCCGCCTCGGAACAAGCACGCTGAGTCCTCTCGGGTGGAAGATCTCGAGGAGTTAGAAGACGATGATGAAGAAGAAGAAGATAAATACCACCGGCCAAGGTGGTGCCCTGATGGACTCAGCCGTTCCCAAAAGTGTAGGGTTCAGCGACTACGTGGTTTGGAGGAAGCCGAAAGGTTATACCTACACACGTTAAGGAAGGCGCAGCCTGATCTGGCCGCGAAAATTCAGCGAACTCTGGACGAAGAAGGTCGGCCACAAAAGAAAGAGTGGCGCCCAAGACAAAGGAAAGCCGATGATGAGACATCGGCTGGCACAAACATGGTGTTCATCCTTCCGGCGAAGTTTAGTGCTCCAGGATTAGACGAAGCACCTGTGGCACAACTTGACTGCGGCCCACGGCCGCTTATCTTTGAGAAGCCACGAGAAAGAAGCTACGGACACTCGAAGACCCCGTACTTGCGAGGTTATATCAATGGGCAGCCTGTCAACAAGATGCTGGTGGACACCGGAGCGGCGATCAACATCATGCCATACTCCATGCTACGTCGGTTGGGACGCTCTAGCTCGGATTTGATCAAGACCAACGTTACACTGAGCGATTTCAACGGCCAAGCATCTGAAGCACAAGGTGTTCTGAACGTGGATCTGACCATAGGAAGAAAAACCATCCCTACGACGTTCTTTATTGTCGATAGCAAGAGCACCTATGCTGTCCTCGCTAGGGAGAGATTGGATCCACGCCAATCGTTGCATTCCATCCACGATGCACCAATGTTTAATACAGTGGGATGGAGATGAAGTAGAGGTCTTCCAAGCGGATGACTCAGCCGAGATTTCAACGGCCGGCATGAACGTTTGGGAGACGACAGAGCCAAGAGCCACTCTCGGGCATCACTTTGGACGATCGCGAGCGCATCGATGTGATGAAGGACGGGGTGAGGCTGGTCTTATCCACTGGCCTGACCGTGTAACAAGAGCAAAATCTATGGACGTACGTGGCAAGGCCGATCCTTGTGATCGGCCCCAAAAAATAAAAGGGATAATCTTGTCTCAAGCATGTCACGTGGTTATAATAAAGCAAGACCAAGATGTAAACCTTCATTGAGCAATTCAATCAATATGGAGGCCGATTCCAGCAATCGGCCAAAATTATCCTCACCATACGTTCTGCCCGTGTTCAACGTCGATCTAACGGGCGGCGGAAAGCGGGGATACAGGTTTACGTCGGCTGATGAGCTGGAAGAAGTCAACACTGGTCCTGACGGAGCCGATGTTCAAGTACGAGTGCCTTGGCTAACTACAGAGCCGATATCTGCAGTTACCTGACAGATTCGGCTCGGGGGGCACCTAATCAGATGAACATGTGCGATACATGTGCAGTGAAATAGTGGGGGCCGATAGAAAAATCGGCCAGTAAAACAAAATGCGAAATCACAGCCGATGCACAGACATCGACTTGAGAAAAGATGCGAAGACAACAGTATGCAAGTCACAGCCGATGCACAAACATCGACTTCAGAGTGTAAAAAGCCGATGCACAGCCATTGACTTTAGACAAGTTTAGCAAAACATTTATCAGTTTACACAGAGAGGCTCTACTGAAGAAACGCGTTGAGGGCGCGAAGGGCGTCGGCACGGATACGATCCACCTCGGCGATCTCAGCCTCGTCGTCCTCGTCTTTGCCCGTCACCAGATGACTGCTCAGGGCGCGAATTTCAGCCAGATCGGTCTTCAGATCGGGCCGTGAGGCCTTTTGCTTCCTCTTGAGAGCGGGCAATGAGGGTTTCCTTGTCTTGGATAAGTTGCTTGGTCTCCCCGACCCTCTCTTCAAGGTTCTCCAGCTTCCTTGCGCAGGGTCTCGAGTTCGGCACTATTGGCAGAAGTGTCGGTTTTGGCGTCTAAAGCAGCCTTCTTCTCGTTGAGCCGTTGACACTTGTCTGCAATATCGGCTCTCAACGGGAGCTGGGCGCGACGAAGGGTAATTCTTTGACGAGCCGACTGCACCCTTGACTCGAAGACCGACGAGTCACGGCTGGCCAAAGCTTAACCTGCAGTGTCACCGGGAGATGGGGCTGGATGTCTTCGAGGATGCCCTTGACTGCCTCGGGGTTTTCGACCAGGATCTCAACTGAGGAGGAGAGCAAAGCCTTGAGACGCTGGAGTGGACCATGGACTGTGCTAGGGCTTGGCTCTTCACCTGCCTTGGAAATAGCTGGCTCGATGGATTCAGGGTCGAACGTCAGCAAGCTTGAAAGATCACAACCCTGACAGACGAACAAGAGCAGTATTAGTATACAACAAAGAAAAGGGTAGAGCCGTGGGAGTGGAGTGTACCTCTCCCAAAGCAGGAGGAGCAGCCGATGTTGTGATAATCGGCTTTTCGGTGGACTTGGCTAGGGTAGCCACTTGGTCAGCCACGCTCGTCGAGGTGGCTAGGTCTAGCGTGGCGGATGGCATCGATACCTCTTCAACGTCCCCGCTAGAGGTCTCATTAGTCTGCACAAGAAATGGTGAGTCGATCCAAGTAGCAATGGGACGGCATGAAATATGAACTGGTGAGGCAATTACGTTTGAAACCTCCTGGCTTGGCGAGGAAACTCGTGGGTCTTTGCGAGCCCTTTTGACGCATCGACGCTTCACGCGTGATCCCGTTTTGGTCGGAGCTTGAGGAGCAACAGGCTCGGGAGTCGACTTTTTCCCAGAAGCCGACGCTGGCGAGTCCGTCTGACTCTATGTGGTGGATCTCCCGGAGTTGCCCGGGTTTGAGTCCCTTTGGCTGGACTATGCCTCCCCGCTGGAATTCTCTTCGGTGGAAGTTTGTAAAAAGAAGTTCAAGCATGTTGCGAAGAACTGGGAGGACAGATAGATTTAGTTAAGGCACGAGTCAGCTTACATGCAAGCTTTCTTGGGCAGGAGCTTTGCGCTTCAGGGTCTTTCTGATAGCTACTTTCCTCACGGCCTTCCTCGCTTGGATTGAGGCTCGGGGGGCAACTGGCCCCGAGGATGCTTTACTCTTGGGAGCCGATTTCACCAAAATCGGCTGGCTTTGCATTATGACCTTCTTCAGGGGTGGCGAGCTCTGGCAGAAGAGAACCACCGGGGCTGGTGGAAGGAATTTGAAGGGGGAGCCATCGGCTTGCGTGGGCTCTGGGCCATCTTGTTGCTGCCAATAGATGAGAGCCAGGTTACAGACAATCATCATGAGCCATTGCAAGAAATTTATATGTAATGGTACCTGGTGTGCAGGAACGTCATATTCAGCATCAAGTTGCTTCAGCAACGGTCCTAGAGCTCTTCTGAAGGCGTGGGTCTTCCACATGGACCACCAAGTCTCGAAACCATCGGTAGTGATGGTGAAGCAGAGGTTGTGAGGAATTGGAACAGCCAGAGCGTCAAAGAAGGTATAGCACCTTTGGCCGGTAAGGATGTCAGGCATCTCGGCTACCGCTGTCGTCGGGTGATGGAGAAAGAAGTGTGGGGGCACTTGCCCGAGACCAAGCTGCCGGGCTACTACCACCGGTTGGTAAGACTCATAACCGGGCTTGATGATCCTGTTTGAGGTACTCATGCCAACCGGGAGAAAGCAAGGACGGATCATGATAGAGTACAAGTGCCGGTGCTAGCGTCATCGGCGAAGTCTGTCTAACCGGAAGGAGACTGGATTTTCAAAGTTCTCCGATTCGGTGTAAGGAAGGAACAGGGGGTTGTCCAAGCCTTGGAAGAAGATCTTGAACCACTCGTCGCTTCCTTAGGGATCAGCTCTGCGGCCCGGGAGGCTATACGGAGCTTGGCCATAGCTAGTGCATCGGATCTCCTTCCCATTAGCATCTGGGAAGGTGCAGGTGGCCAAAGGTGGGAAGTTTGGGATCTGGTTCTGAAAGTACAGCTGAGCCCATAACTGAATAAACCACCAGGGGCCTCCTGTTTTAACTGTCTTTTGGGAAAAAAATTTGACAGACATCAGTTGAAGGGATCGATAGACCTCTCCAAGGAACAGTTTGCCAAGGCCAAGTTGTGTGCCTTTGGCGAGTTCATAGGCCAGGGAAAGGTAGTTCTTGGTTGGGGCGAGTGAAGGACCACAAAATATGAAGTGCTCCAGCCAGAAGTTCAAGAAGGCCGTGTGCTCTTTCTCTGTCACAGGGCCCTTGGTTTTCATATAACGCCTCAGGTAGGCGCCCCAGCTTGTACACTCTGTTTTAGAGGAGAGGGTGAAAGGGACCTTCGGCAATTTAAAGGCAGAGGGGCTTGAGGATGCAATATCCAGGCATGTGATCATGGCTACGTCCAGCAGAGTTGGTGTCATGGGGCCATGGCCGAACATGAAGCAATTCAGTGCATCAGACCAAAAGTAGCCGATGGTTTTCAGAATGTTCTCATTCTTTTCAAGAGGAGACAATGATAATGACAAAGCATCGGCTATCCCTATCGTTTCCCGGGTGGCATAATGGGTTTTAGACACTCTATCGTACCATGCCACCCAACCTTCGAGTGGATTAGGCCGGGCTCGCAGGCGGTCGGCCCGGAAGTCGGATCTAAATTCTGGTTCACGAAGGGGATTCTATTGGCCTCGCATGAGATTAAGTGAGCGGGACTCTCGGAAGAACGGGGGCCAAGACACATAGAGTTTGGGAGAGAAGGATGCGGCAGCAAGATGTCTGAAACCTAAAATTAATAACGGAATAGGACATTAATTCAGGTGTTTGTCGTTTAATCCTAACATTGATTCGAATGGCGAAGAAGCGGTTAAGGATTACCTTCAGACCGGAAACCATGGCGTTGGCGTTGAATGATTCCGCCATTTGATGCGCTGTGGAGTTGGGACGGCGCGGTTGAGATCCGAGATTCGTGGAGCTGCTTGGGCGGCGATTTGGGGATCTGAGGTTGCTTTCTCGTACGGAGGTCGCAGGTTACCGTTTGGAGGGGCAATTAGGTTGGCCTTACTCGTGTTTTATGGTAAAGGCCGATGCGATGCCATCGGCTCTTTTGGGGGATTGGTTGACTTTGACTATCGGCAAAATTAACTGGAAACACTTCTTTATTAATAATAGGGGTTTTTACAGTGAAGAGCCGATTGCTCAAGAGAGGAAGAACAAAAGAAGAGCCGATTGCTCAGGAGCTACTAATCCTACACTACTAATCCTCGCTGGCCTCGTCGTCGGCATCGTAGCTGCCGTCGGCGCTGCTTCCGGAGAGTTCCTCGTCGCTGCTGCCCCAGCCCTCGGCCGGAGCCTCTTCTTCCTCGTCATCATCATCGTCTTCGCTGTCCGCCCAAGCACGGAAGCGCTTCGCCAGCGGATACCCAGCGGAGGAGGAGGAATCATCCTCCTCCTCTTCCTCCTCTTCTTCTTCTTCCTCCCCCTCGTCGTAGGAGGTGAAGTTCGCCCAGGAGTGGAGGTCGTCTTCGCTCTCGCTCTCCGAGCTCCCCTTCGATGAGGAACTCGGAGGTCGTCCTCCCCATCGGTCAGGGGTAAGTCGCCATCTGACCCGACGAGGGCCTCGGGTGGCCCATCTGGCACATAGTCAAAGTCCCACTCTTGCTCGCTCGAGGAAGAAGATTGGAAAGAGAGGCCTGATGAGACGGAGGAAGAGGAAGACATTGCTACAGGGAAAGAGGGTTTTTTTTTGTGCCGATGGTTGGAACAGAACAAGGGGATGAAGAGGCGAGCCGCTTGGCACAGTTAAATAAGGGGGGTATAGTGGAGATTTAATGCCGCTACGGTTTCCGAGGAAGTGATGTTAAAACTATCAAATCACGCGGAGAAGTTGAGGAGGCAAGGCATCATGATGATGGGTACTGCGACGGTTCTGCTCTGCCACGACATGACCCGACGAAGAAAATAAACAGAGTGATTTTGGAATTGTCATTTCCAAAACCAGGGGGGCATGTGTTATCACCAGAATTTGACCGGATCAGAGGTGGGTCGCGATTAAGATGGGCTTGAAGAATATACCTGGAAGAAATACATGAATCGGCCTTGTATACAAAGTTTGGGCTAGTTTGCCCGTGTATCTGTAAATATAGTAGGATACGTGTCGGTTAGATAGAATTTGGCTCGTGCACGGTTGGGATTATTCCCACGTTAGAAAGTCCACTGACTATAAATATGTATCTAGGGTTATTGAGAAAGACAACAATCACGTTCATCACAAACCAATCTAGGCGCATTGCCAACCCCTTGTTTTGAGGGTTTCTTCCGGGTAAGCATCATGCTGCCTAGATCGCATCTTGCGATCTAGGCGAGTACACGTTATTCGTTGTTCATGCGTTGCTCGTGCTGAAGCCTTGTTGATGGCGAGCAACGTAGTTATCATAGATGTGTTAGGGTTAGCATTTGTTTCATCGTATCATATGCTTTCGTCCATGTAACCCTTAGACATCTAGCCGCCCTTACACCTATCTTAGGTGTAGGGGCGGCACCTCGCTTGATCATTATTTAGTAGATCTGATCCGTTATGATTGCTCCTTGTTCTTCAAGGATTAGTTTGATATCTGCATAGTTAGGCCTTGCAAACGGGTTGAAGGATCCAGTAGCACGTAGGGTGTAGTTTGCTAACCCTAGATGAGATGTTCCGGGGATCAACTTCATGTTGGTTTTTAGGCCTTGTCTAGGGTCGGTTTATTATCACCGTGCGTGGCTGCCAGGCCCAATCACGCGTAGGATGTTCCGATTATGTGGTGAAGACCCTAAATCATCGTAGGTCGTTTTAGCTTTATATTGATCAAGCAGGACCACCATGTGATCGTATACCTCATACGGATCATGGGTGGATCGGCTCCTTGAGCCGATTCACGGGACAACTCGAGAGCCGATCGAGGCTCGTATTTAATGTTTACGTGTATGCCATGCGGGAAACTAAGCGAAGCAAATCCATCACCTTCCCGACCAGGTATAGGTCGGGTGGCACGCCCTGCACCAGCATCGGACGTGCGTGCCGAGGCTTTGCGGGCCGTCGCTCGAGGGACCAGGGCCAGCCGCAGTCCTGGGAGCCTCCCGGCTCTACTGTGTTGCCCGTCGCTGCTCGCCGGTGGGTTTCTGACCGCAACAGTTATTAACAACATCCAATATTCATGATCGCGAAACCATGATCATCTATTAATCAATAAGCTAGTTATACATGAGGCTTACTAGGGACTCCTTGTTGTTTACATAACACACATATATCAATGTTTCGGTTATAAACACAAAGATATAATAATAACCATTTTATTATTGCCTCTTGGGCATATCTCCAACATTTCTCCCTCTAGATGAAATTTGATTTTTAGGTTTAGGTTTAGGAATTTGCTCTCTGAAATTGCTCTTAGAGAATTTAAAAATGAATAAAAATGACATCTGATTACTAAAAATGAACTTTATGAATTTCTAATGAAATTGCTAGTAAAATTTTCTCTCTGAAATGAGAATGAAAATGAATTGGGGGTGAGCTACCGATGTACATGGTTCAATAAAATGCTGAGATGCTATTGGAATTTATATACTGCTACTTTGAATAAAATGCTAAAATGCAGTAGGTTTTGCTACTTTGAAGTACTAAAATTTATGTACTGCTACTTTGAAAATGAATTGGAGGTGAGCCTCTAATGTACATGGTTCAATAAAAATGAACTGGTGATACTGCTGATGTACATGGTGATGCATCTACTGAGTGTGCTGGTGATAAATAAAAATCAAGTTCTTTGGTTTAGCTTCGGTCATCTCAACTTTGGGCTTTCATTGATCTCTTCTGGAAAATGGGAGCAATGTTTAGTTAGGTGTATGCTTAATTAGCGCTAGTTGACAATCTTTTTATACAAGGACATGGTTACTTAGAATCTGCTACTGTATGTGAAGCGTAGATGGGTGTTCAAATGTATGAGCTATACATCATCTCTTTATCCATACCTGCTGGACTAAATTCCTTACTATTCTAATTGATTGTTTGATCAACTTCTTGGTCAAGAACTCCAACATGAATCTTCATATGCTACTGGGTTTACCTGCTGCCCTGTTTTTGTTTATGCTATTGGTGAGTTTTTTATTAGTGTATGATCAATAAAATGGCATGAGATTTTTCCCCATGACACGTGGTTGGTTTTTTAAGAACTAACGGGATATATATAACACTGAATTCATATGATGGTCTATTACTGACAATGAATTAAAATAAATTGGGTGCAAGTTCATAAGGATTTGGTCTTTAGTTTTATTTGCACTTGCCGATGATTACAATGTTTGGTCACTACACTCTGGGGTGGGGTGAGTGAACCTGGTGTGATGGCACAAATATCAATCTGTTGTGCATCCTACTTGACTTCGCTTACCCCATCCCTGAATGCTAATATTTGTTTCGACCAACAAAGTATGAGTCATATGCTATCTAGTTGATACCACTTGGCTCGTATTTGAGCTGTCATTCTTCATTAATTTTTGTCTTTCTTCCATTTTAGTGTCGATGATTAGAATGTTTGGTCACCTATACACTCGGGGGTGGTGCAAGCGAGCCTGGTGTGATGGCACAAATATCAATCTCTTGTGCATTCTACCTGGTCTCGCTTACACCATCCATGAATGTTAATATTTGTTTCGACCAACAAAGTATGAGGCATATGCTATCTAGTTGATACTACTTGGCTCGTATTTGAGTTGGCATTCTTCATTAACTTTGGTATTTCTTCCATTTTAGTGCCGATGATTAGAATGTTTGGTCACTCGTACACTGGGCGGTGGAGCCAGCGAGGCTGGTGTGATGACACAAATATCAATCTGTTGTGCATCCTACCTGGCCTCGCTGACTCCATCCATGAATTTTAATATTTGTTTCGATCAACAAAGTATGAGGCATATGCTATCTAGGTGATACTACTTGGCTCGTATTTGAGTTGGCATTCTTAATTAACTTTGGTATTTCTTCCATTTTAGTGCCGATGATTAAAATGTTTGGTCACTCGTACACTCTGGGGTGGAGCCAGAGCCTGGTGTGATGGCACAAATATCAATCTCTTGTGCATCCTACGTGGCCTCACTGACTCCATCCCTGAATGTTAACATTTGTTTTGACCAATAAAGTATGAGGCATGATATTTAGTTGATACTACTTGGCTCGTATTTGAGTTGGACTTATTCGTTCATTTTGATCTTTCTTCGAGATAGGTCCGATAATTAGAATGTTTGGTCACTGTATACTCTGGGGTGGCGTAAGTGAGCCTGGTAAGATGACACAAATATCAATCTCTTGTGCATCAGACTTGGCCTCACTTACGCAATCCCTGAATGTTAATATTTGTTTTGACCAACAATGTATGAGACATTTATTTATTATATCCTAGTTGGCTCTTATTTGTGTTGGTCTTCATCGTTTATTTTGGTCTTTCTTCCATTTTAGTCACTACACACTCGGGAGCGGTGCAAGCGAGCCTGGCGGGAGAGAGGAGGGAGCAGATGAGGAACCGGATGAAGACCCTGATGCAAGCGAACCTGGCGGGGGAGAGGAGGGAACAGAGGAGGAACCGGATGAAGACCATTTTGTATCTCGAGATGATGAACTTTGTATGAGTTAAGAGTTGTATGTAAAAAAATTGACACTTGGCACTATATGTGTATCTCGATCGGGCTCTAAGTAATGTGATGATGATGTTTATATTATATTTGTGCAATATACATGCTATTTATATTATATCTGCATACTTCTGTATATAATCTGTATAATATATGTATATTGTTGTATATAACATGTATGTGTATAGCAGGCAATACAAAATCATGTATAATAGGAGCCAATTATGTGGCGCACCTAACACTAATTCTGTGACGCACCGCCGCACCAGTGCGCCACAGAAAGGCGATATTCTGTGGTGCATGGGCTGGTGCGCCACAGAAATCCATATTTTATGGCGAGAATTTTGTGGCGCACCACCCGTGCGCCACATAATGTGCATTTAGGTGCGCCACAGATGACCCTTTCCCTACTAGTGGATGATTCGAGTTTGATACCCAAATACTTACCCATTAGGGGGATACTGTACTGGGTTCAGTTCGTCCGTGTCCTTGCTATTTATTCCCACTTTTATTGCACTTCACTTTGTTTAACCATTGTTGTTCCTATGTTCATCCTCGTCGTGAATTTATGTATATTGGGTCTCTGGGATATATAAATTAGCGTATTCATGACTGGAGACTATGTGTGGCTTTGTGTCAGTTCATTTTCCAACGAGGGTGTGGGATTGTGTCAATAGCCCGGACCTTGATCTTGCATCCTTCTTGTTGCAATCCTCTCAACGTGAGCTCCTTTACTTTGTGCAATCTTCTTTTTCACAAGTTTATCTTTGCAGTTTGCATGATTAGGGTGTTTACATGAAACTAGTAGAAATTAAGCCATTAGGTGTCAATTGTGTTAAGTTTCGCAAATAATCATAAGCCATGTCAGGGGGAGAGGGAGCGATAGAGGCCAAGGATCCATGGAGGCACATCTGTGTATGGTGCCACGCAACCGTGGAGGTATATAGGGGCACTCATGAGCCATGTCAGGCGTGAAGGTAGGGGCGAGAATACATGCGAACAATGACAACTCATAGGTTTGGCCCTTGTGGTGGATCAGATTAGATGGGGGGTTATGAAGAAAAGAGAATGATCATGATTTAAAAATAGCTGATACAAATTTAAATTAACTTTGCCTTTAGAAATATAGCGATGAATGTGAACCATATCTTTTTTAATGAGGCCTCTTGTTACTCTCTCTTGTGATTTCTTGTTCGCATCAAGCAACTACACCGGTTTCTCGACAAGAACCACAGTCTTTACTCTTAAATGAATTTGTGATGCATAGTGAAATATAAATATTCTTGAATCATTCATGTCTTTTGTCGATTTGTAGCAATCGCATGGGTACTTTGCGAGTGCACATAATAACATTGGAATCTTTGATCATGCATGCAATTTGGCACCGACTTAATACCATGTCTTAGGGACATCCCACATATGTTTCTTCTTGACCACCCTCAAAGTAGATTTTTTTTTTAACATATATACACATGGGAGGAAAAGGAAACCATCCAAAACAGATAAACCAACAACAAAACATGCAACAACCCATCACACAAGCTCCAGATCCAGGGTATATATATCTTCATAGTTATTATTACCATCATCATCATGTAAGTATTATCTAGCTTCTCCTCAGATCAGATCAGATCAGGTCAGAAGAACCCGTAGTTGCTGAAGGCAAAGCTCCCGGCTGCGTAAGCGCTGAGCAGCTCGTTTCGTGGCGACCAGAGCTCCACCCTGAGCCCGACCCTCCTGAGCGCCTTGAGGATCTTGTTCCGGTTTGCGTACCCCGTCACCACCACCTTCTGGATGCTCGCCTCCACCTCCACTCTCTCCACCCCTGCACCCACACACAGCAGAATCAATTAACCGTTTTTGTTGAGACAAAAGAAGTCTTATTGCCTCTGCACCCATGCACACAGCCGTATCAGTCAATGAATCGTAGCTACAGTGAGAAAGGCATCCATGACTATAGCTTTTGTAAAAGAAGAAAGGATCTATGCATCATCAGGTTGTTCAGATCTTCATGGATGAATGAATGCATGGGTGAAATGAAGTGACTTTAGTTTTAGATTTTACCTTTCACTTTGGACAGGCATTTCCGTACCCTCTTCTCATGCAGCGCCACCATCTCCACTTTCAGCTCGGTGCTCTGCGTGCATGGGGGAAATCAGGGAATGAGCGCAGGTTACGCATGCATGCACATGCATCATCAGAAAAAGTACATGAAAAAAATAGTGGCAAATGTTTTTCAAAAAAAATCTTTGGGCAATTGTTGCATGAACATCTTGTGAAACAGAGTATATTACGACGCCCTCCGCTTCCAGGGCATTGTAGGGTTTATGAAATAAAATTAGGATCATATTTAGCTCGCAACCGACATGCCCCGTTGGAAAAAATGCACTATTGATAGAGAGACACTGCTGATAAATGGTCAATGTATGTAAAAAAAGGTGCATGAAGAGGCACATTCATCCTATTAGCGTCAAGTTCATCATTGCAGAAACATCGGAAAAAAAGTAGAAACCAATACAATATCCCTGAATTACCATCGTCTCTACGTGAGCAGCAACCAAAAGAACCACATTTAGTGCACAAACAAATATTGATTAATTAGCAAGCCATACCTCCATCATTGAGCCGGCGATCGATCTTGCCTTCGAGACGATGGAAGGGGGAAGAAGAAGGGAACAAGATGAGGTCGATGGAGGAGGGCTCTTATAGCAGAAGCAGCAGCTGAACAAGTTAGGGAAAAAGCAAAAAGAGCCAAAAGAACCACCGGCAGGATGTGATGAAGGGAAAAGGTTAAAGACGGTGTTCCAAGAGATTCCCTGGTGTTTTGAAGCTATTAGCTACAAGACCTAGCTAAACTGCTTTCCCTTTCCTAAAGGGAGATTAGGTCTACATGGAGAAGAGCGCGACCGGTGGTGGTCGTACCGATCGAGGCCTAGCTAGGTCTCTTGCTGCTACCTGCTACTCCTAATTTAGTTATCCCGGAGCTCAACACTCAATGTTGATTTCAGCTACAGTTACAGATGCAAAAATATATATGTGCCTGTCTCTTCAGTGTTTCATGTCACCATGTGCTATCTACAGTTGCAGATGCAGATCGATATGGTTCAAGAAAGAGCCATTGGTCGTAGGGATCATGGCATGGACGTACGAACGCCATTGACGAGTCCAAGCCAAGCTTGCTTTTGAAGTGTAGCCTGGCTAGCTGGACCTGCAGTACAGATTGGAATGTCTGGAGATCTGCAGGACCTAATGGTTACAAAAAGAGCAAAAGCGCAAAAGGTAAAAGAAGCAATTAGAAGGAAGCAAAAGAGAGCCGTGTGAGATCGACAGCAAATAGACCATGGTGCAAGTTTGGTATTTCTTGCCTTGGCTTCAGCGCTTCCCAGGCATAATAAGCTAGTAGCAGATGGACTCTGAGTCCTCGCAGCAGATGCATTTTATTCTGCAGGTTAATTTATTAACAGAGTCAATTATTTGCTTTCCCTTTCTTTTTGCCAAGACAATTTGCTTTCAATTGATTCCAATCTAACAACACAATTATGCAAAGCTACTTCAAAGAAAAGGCTAATGATGCAATCCAACTAAAAGCCACACCATCTCAGCAGAGTAATTATCCCTGTTAAGAACTGATGAACTATTGAATTGATGCGTACATGGCGCATCAAAATGATCAGAGATAAACACAGAAGAACATATAGCATATAACAGTAAATGCATATATGGTAACCACTAGGAATTTTCTTATTTTCATTTCGACATTATTGATAGCCAATCCAGCTACAGACATCTCTCCAAACCTTATTACGCTGACAAAACTTGCTACCTCTTGATGCAGACATACATGCAGCAGATTACAAAACTTGGAGAAGAACAAATGAATAAACAAAACAAAACTGCTACCACGATATACCATCCACTGATCTCAAGCCTCGCTAACAAGCCACTAGCTGGCTATCTCACCTCATCTACTTTTGCAAACTGGATTTCCCAATTTTTGTAATGGAAATTTCTCGACATTGATTTTGTCCTAGACCCACATATTTCTGCAGGGCCTGGGGATGACATCCTTGAGCCGGACGACATCAATGTAGCCGGGGTAACCCTTGCAGGTCTCCTCATTGCAGTTGCCACCATGGATCTTGCCGTGCCGGAGGTAGCGAAGCTCGCTGCACGCGTTGCCAGGGATGACATGGTAGCCGACGTCCTCGATGGGGGTATGCTCGCTGCAGATGGCAGCGAAGGTGGCATCGTCCAAGGTGCCATCCCGGTAGACAATCATGCCGTCCTGGTCACTCCTCATAGCCCGGAAGACCTTGTCGAACACCCTGTCCTGTTTCGTTGTCACTGGCATGCACCTGAAGAAAAAAAAAACAATGCAAGAATTGGAATTGGCTCTTTTATTCAGGATAGTTTTTAAGGAATACAAGTGGAAAAGGAAACACTGATCAACCATGGATCATCACAGACTTTTTTGTGCCTATGTTGAAGGGAGGTTGAGGACGCTAAAAATAGGTTTATTTGTTTTTGAAACCACAGACTTTTTACTTTACAGCAGGAAATGAAATGCTAAATTCCCGCGATTTTTTTGCATTCTCAACTCATCGTAATTAATGGGGTCCATGGGGTAGTTCTAGGCCAACAAGGTAGTAACAAGTGCACTTTTGCCGATAACATATCACCCCATATTTAATTAGTATTTTAACTGATGTTCAATTATTGTACTGCAAACTTCTATAATCATTCTAACCTTTCCAGATTTTACTTGAAAGGAGCATAAAAAAAATATTTGTACCATGCAAATTTAAAATCATGCAGGTCTAAAAGAAAGAGAAAGTTATAGTCGACCTTCTAGCTACTAGAAGGTGGTGATATGTCATGTCTGCGAGTTGCACACAAGTTCATCTCTTTCCGCCTCCTAGAAATCTTGGGAATTATCCAAAAAAAAAAATCAACATATACAAATGTACATGCGGGGATACTAAGTACACTTGCAATTTTTTACTCTAGTAATTTTTTTTCCATTTGTGCTACTTACGAAGTATCTAGCGTTAGGGTGTACGAAAACGGTGGCATGGTTTAACCGCTTTCAGCTAATTCAATTTTTCGTACTCCCTCCGTCCCATGAAACATGTTGGAAGTTTGTCTAAGTTCAGACGTATCAAGGCACTACTATTTAGTGTCTAGATATATTTAAATTTAGATAAACTTTCGACATGTTCCATGGAACGGAGAGAGTACTAGATTGGAAGTGCAGATTGGATTTGTGAAAGAAATTGAGCTAGCTCTCAGTAGCCGGTTTCCATGGTTTGACTTTTTCATGCCCTACTGAAGTTGTTATATTGGCTCTATATTAATTGTATCTTGTGCATAACTCACCCAATTTATAAGTACATTTAGTAACACGTAAGATCTTGAACATTTTTGTCATTTTAAAAATTGTAAACAACCTTTTGATCTTTTATTTTGTTTGGAAGGGGGGAGGGGGTATGTGAGCTTGATGTGAAATAACAACAACAAGGTCAATCCTAATATCTTGGAAAGTGACGGTGTCAAGCATCCAATGACTATGAGTGCCTATATAATCATGTCACTTTCTCTCGATATGGTAAGTTAGAAGATTAGCAAGCAAGGATGTAAGAGCAACAAATGGGAACGTATTAATCTAGCTTCCTAAATGAGTATACTTTTATTTTAATAGGATACCTCAGTATCTCCAAAAGCCAAATATTTTTGCGTTCAACTATGAGTAGGATTAAATATGTACCCGACATAATCAAACAGTTGTATCATTGTACATTAGTCCTTATTATAGTTCGTATAAAATCATTTTGTTTGCAATATCTAAGCCGTTTGGGGGTAAAAATGTAAATAGCATGTTGAATTTCATAATGTTTAAGAACTTTTAATTTTTGGCGCAACAACCACGAATGTGGGTCAACCATACATCTTATAACCCGCAACAATGAAATACGATCCAAAACCAACAAACAAAGAGTAAATATGAAACACTTTAAGTAAATAACATCATACAAACTTATCTAGTTGTCATTGTGCAAAACAGTCGACAATAGGACAATTTGTGTAGCGTTTAAAAATATTTAAATAGTTTGGCTTTTATTTTGAGAATGTTACTTCTGCAGAAATTTAGAGATAATTATGAGTTGGGTATTATAGTGAAACCAGAATCAGCAAAAAGAAGATTTGATTTGTGCAAATATTGGATGTGTTAATGAGAATCCATGTGCTAAATCTGATTTGACCCATAAAATTTAAAAGTTCAAGTATTTTACATACTTCAAACTTACGAAATTTGATATTAATTCCAATTTTTATTTTTTTCCCTTTTTCACAATAGTTTATCAATTAGATATTTTATACTTACGTTGAGATACTAGGTCTAACCACTTGTTTTATTTATAATCTATACTAGGCTCTATAATTGGGGAAATAACAACTAGATTTTGAAACGATACAAAGAATACGATCTGAAGCGGTGCGTTTATTTAACATCATCATCAATGGCCTAGACTGGCCCAAAAATTATGCCTCAACATTCTCCTTGGCCTACCCCATCAGGACTCTTCTAGGAGTTGTGCGTCAGCGATAGACAAAAAATGGTACTAGAAGGTTCGTCACTGATGGATGGGCTTGCAAAATGTCGTAACTCACGGGACAAGGTGGCCCTAGCGATATCAAACAATTCAGGTACTGCTTAGCGCCAATTTCGTTGGGACTAGAACAAACGGTGTAGAAAAAGGAAACAAATCAATGGCTAATCTCATCGAAGATAGAAGATGCATGGACTGATGATTTACAACCATAATGAGATTGTGCAGCTTGGGTGATCCAATTTGTCAACCTCTGGATCAAGGCGCAAGCGAAGCAACTGATCTGTTATCTGGTATATACATACAGCACAACAGATGTATGTGGTGTTTCACTGCGGAAGACGTACGTTGTTTCCTTTCATCGTAAGTTCACAACCTAACTGGTGATGGCACAAATGAGAAGCTGTGGTCGGCAACACCAACGCTGGTGATCGTGAGTTACTGCGCATTTTTTCTGAAGTTATCAGGACACCGAGACATGGTGTGTCTGTAACCATTCATTCAGGGATCAAGGAGTAGAGGGAGTCAACGAAGCGCGCCACCGCTTGGGCCGCTGTAGGAGCAGAGAGCTGAATTTGTTTCGGGTGAGGTGTGTGTATGTATGCCTTCAAATTTCCATGGCCTCGCGTACAATAAATACAGGTACAGGTATCTTGTTTGTTCTGTTTTACTGGTTTCCTATTCTGGTGCTATTATTATAAGCGAACAAAAAATAAAAGAAAAGAAAGTAAAGAGAGAGAGAGAGAAAAGGTCGGAACCTGACGTGGAAGAGGTTGGGCACGCGGGCGGCGCCGAGGTAGACCTCGACGGCTCCGAGGAAGGCCTGGTAGGTGCGGATGTGCAGCGCGTCGACGCGCGGGTAGGGCAGGCGCGGCCGCGGGCCCGTCCAGCCGACCACCGCATTACTCCCGGCGCCGGAGCCGAGGAAGGCGTACTCCCTCCACCGCACCGGAACCTGCTGTTGCTGCGGCTGCGGCTGATCCTGCTGCGGGTCGGGCGGCATGGGCAGCGCGACGAAGCCGGCGTCGGCGAGGATGGGGTCGAGGTCGTCGTGGGTCATTATGGGGCGGAAGGTGGCTGTGTGCCAGAGGGCGAGCTTCTTGGCCGCCTCCTGCACCGTCAGCCGTATGTCCCTGCTGTTCCTCTCGCCCGGCCTGCCGCCGCCGCCCGGCGCCGACGACGCCATGGGTGGGGTGGACCGACGAAGCGGGGGTTTATCGAGGGGACAAGCGGGGACGGCTCCTTGCGTTGTTTATGCCTGCGCGAGATAGAGAGAGAGAGAGATTGCTCGGTGTGTGTTTTGAATCAATCAAAAGATTTTCTTCTGGAGAGGGAAATAAAAGGGAAGGAGGGAGCAGGGGAAGGTGGAGACGAGACGAGAGGGGCTGGCTGCGTTGGGATTCTCTCGCGAATTTTCAAGCCGTGATAAACGCTCCACGCACCGCCGTCCGGCGCGAACCGTTGCGGGAGGTACGAGGATGACATGTGGGGTCCACCTCGCCAAGAGGTTTCTTGCGTGCCCCGCGTGATCTGTCGAGGATCACGATCGCCTCTGCTGTTCCGTTGCGTAGCCGAGGTGGAAACGCAGCAGATAAGTTTTCCGTTGCCCGGAAATAGAAGGCCAGCCGATTGCCGCCATTAGTGCTTGCCTATGCGGGACGTTTTATTACGGCTTGCAGCCTACGCCTGATCGAGCTGTGTTTTGTTGTACAGTAGACCAAATCGTGTCCTCCACACCACACTGTCATGCATGTGAGGTGTGCATGGAAACGGGTGTCATCGAGCGGTGCCAACATCTGTAATCCTATGATGAATACTCCCTTCGGTCGTATTTAATCGACGCCGAGGGAGGGCTGCGCACGCATGTGATTAGCGGCTGTGCGTGTCGATTAATTCCGTCCGGAATTAGTACTTGCCATGTTTGGAGTATGTGACGTCATCACGTTGCAAAGCACGGATCGTCAACATATGCAATTTTCCATGTGCGCGATCAAGCATTATCACATCCATTCTGACGCAGAAGCGTAAAAGATTCAACGTTGCTCGAAAAAGAAACTCCAGCACAAGAGGAAGTGTGCTAAAGGTGGCCCCGGCCGCTTGTGCTCTCCATGTGTATTGGTGGTTGCGTGCATCGATCGATGCATAGGCCGGAGGTAATACTCTTTCTAGAAAAATGATGTGTTCATGTAACAGAGTTTCGGTTGAGCAGAAACGAAAATAGTAGCCGTCGTAACTAATTGCCTACACGAGACGCCATAATTGATTGTCTTACTATTTGAAATCACCTTCCATATGATTTGTATCTTCTAGGTGAAACCGTGTTTCTCTGTATGGATCATGTTGTAAACACAAGACATCTGTGCGACGTCGACATCGATCTTGCACTCAAATGACAAATACTTGGCACACACACTCCTCATACCCTGTTGCTCATGTGCCTCGTAAAAGGTACGATGCGGTAGAGTTTCAACGCACCACTACATAAATAAATATAAAGAATAACAACTTTCATTTAGTAGTATTTGATTTTCTAGAGAAACATAAGCATGACTTGTACTTGTCAACCGATGCTCTCTACACGGTCATGTCGTAGCATGGAAGCGGAAGTCATTGACCGAGTTGTCCCAAAATAAATTGCACTCATATGATAAATACTTCCCATACCATTGTTTTTGTGCAACGTTAAAGTGTCAAATTGCAGCAATATCAATAGTAACACAAGATGCAGATTATCAAGGCCATGGAGGAGTTGTTGTTTGGTGGTTAAGATGTGCCTCAAATCGAGAAATAAAATTTTAGTTGCATACAAAATACTTGTTAAAAACTTGGTCCAACTTGATATGCCATGATGCTACTATCCCAGGTATGTCATTGTATGGAATTTCTTGGAATACAAATCAAACCAAATAGTGGAACATGGTTTCATAAGCAATGTTAAACGAACTGAGATCCATCGAGCAACCGATTTCTATCTGCCGTTTGAACTAATTTTCACAATTTTTTTTGTTTTCTTTAATATGTAGCATATCTTAAAGAATTTTTTTCTTACAAGGACCCAACTGAACCTGATGACGATAAATGAAAATTTCACTTAAGAAAAGGGAAAAAATCTTGATTTTTCTTAAGTGACGAGGTATGACGTGCCAAACACTTGAGGGATTTTTCCTACCTTGATCCAAACAAATAATAACTAAAGATTCACAAATAAAATTTTCCTTTCCTAATAGGTACTAATAAATGTAGTCGCAAATCTAAACAAATGCTTAAAAATTCACAAATAACTGAAGATAAATACTTGATCGACAAGCCATACCTCATCGCTGATGCACCACCTAACTAAAGATCCACTTAAGAAAATGGAAAATACTAAGTATTGCAAATCTAGACAAGTAACCAAAGATTCACAATTTTAATTTAGTATTGAATAATTTCCCGAGGCAACCGATCATGACTTGTATTTGTCAACCGATGTTCCTATACACGGTAATGTCAGTGCATGAAGGTGGAATACACTGAGTTGTGCCAAAACTTTGCACTCAAATGGTAAATACTTCCCATACCATTGTCTTAGTGAAACGTAGAAGTGTGCCATCACAACAATATCAATATTAACACAAGATGCAGACTATCCAAGTGAGGGAGGAGTTTTTGTTTGCTGGTTCAGATGCCTCAAATCGAGAAAGAAAATCTTAGTTAGATATGGAAAATAAGTGATTTTTTCTCAAGCGACGAGATATGACGTGCCAAGTATTTGAGTGATTTTTTCCTACCTTGATCGAAACAAATCTAAATAAATAATAACTAAATATTCACAACTAATTTTTTTACCTAATAAATGTAGTCACAAATCTAAATAAATACCTAAAGATTGACAAATAACTAACGATAAATATTTGACAAGCCATACCTCATCGCTGATGCGCCACCTAACTAAAGATTCACTGAAGAAAAGGTAAAATACTAAATGCTGCAAATCTAGACAAATAACCAAAGATTCAAAATTTTAATTTAGTATTGACTACTTTCCCGGGGCAACCTAGCATGACTTGTATTTGTCGACCAATGTTCTATACATGGTCATGTCGGTGCATGGAGGCGGAAGACATTCAGTTGTGCCAAAACTTTGCACTCGGATGATAAATACTTTTCATATCATTGTTTCTGTGCAACGTAAAGTTTGAAATTGCAGCAATATCAATAGTAACACAAGATGCAGATTATCCAAGCCATGGAGAAGTTGTTGTTTGGTGGTTAAGATGCCTCAAACCGAGAAAGAAAAGATTAGTTACATTCAAAATACTTGTTCAAAACTCGGTGCAATTTGATATGCCATAAGGCTACTATCCGAGATATGTCATTGCATGGAATTTCTTGAACAACAAATCAAACAAAATAGTGGAACATGGTACCATAAACAATGCTTAACAAACTGGGATTCATTTAGCAACTGATTTTTGTCTGGCGTTTGAACTCATTTTCACAATGTTTCTATTTTCTTTAATATGTAGCATGTATTAAAGAAATTTTTTCTTACAAGGACCCAACTGAACCCGACGACGATAAATGAAATTTTGACTTAAGAAAAAGGGGAAATTAAGTGAATTTTCTTAAGCGACGAGGTATGACGTGCCTGTATTAGAGTGTGGTTTTCCTACCTTGATCCAAACAAATCTCAACAAATAATAACTAAAGATTCACAAATAATTTTTTACTTTCCTAAAAGGTACTAATAAATGTCGTCACAAATCTAAACAAAATACCTAAAGGTCCACAAATAACTAAGATAAATACTTGACAAGCCATACCTCGTGGCTTATGTCCCACCTAACTAAAGATTCCCTTAAGAAAAGGAAAATATGTAGTACTGCAAATCTATACAAGATAAACAAAAGATTCACGATTTTAAGTTATTGCCGACTAACTGCCCGGGGCAAGCTAAGCGTGACTTGTGTGTTATCAACTCATGTTGTATACACGGTCATGACGGTGCATGGAGGCGGAAGTCATTGAGTTGTGCCAAAAGTTTGCACTCAGATGGTAAATTATTCCCATGCCATTGTTTATGTGCACCGTAAAAATGTGGCGTCGCAGCATATCAATATTACATGCAAATTGACCTTAGAAAATACAACATGTAAATTGTTGGGTTGGGAGAGGAAGGGCGATTGTTGTTTGATTGTGTAAGATGCATCAAATTTCAGAGGAGGGGGGGGGGGGTTGTTACATGTGGAATTTTTGTATGGTTGAAAGCTGATTCCGAATGAGCAATCATGTGAAACAACAACCTCGTATAACTCCAAATCAAGCATGTTCTAGACGATTGTTCATTCTAGTTGGTACCAATCAGAGAAAAGAAAGTCTAGGGTTCTAGCGTGTGCGCGTAGCAGGGGGTCTCCTCCCAGGGCGGCCCTTGGGTGGGAAGGGAAGGCAAAGGCAAGCGAAGTGATGACGGATATGAATCTTTTGGGCCCGCCCGAGGCTGCGACCCTGCGAGCTCTGTTTCCTGCACGCCCGCACCACTCTACTGCACCCGTTCGTTGCTCCAGCGGTTAGGGAGATGGGCGGCGCCGCTCTACCTCTATTGTCTACTCTTCCTCTGCACTGTGCGGCGGTCTGTCAGCGTCGATCTCGTTTCCCCGCGGCCGGGCGGACAGCTCGCCGGAGACCGGAAAGCAGAGGAGCATCAATTTTGGGGGAGATCAAGAGAGAGCCGAGGTCAGCTCAGGACATTGGCCTACCATCGTTCGAGCCACATGCTGATGCTGCCTTGATTCACTGACTTCCATCCGAAAAGATTGAACACAAAAGCAGGCCGTCTGCACTCTGCAGGTAGGATCAAGGACCTGCAGTCTGCAGAACCTGACGTCCATAACTGAACGGCAGAGCCATGCTCCAATTTACGCCGTCCCTCTTGCATTGCATACCGCTTCAACAGGTCCACCATGCGTATGCATCAGTAAAACCTAAACACGAGTAAATTACAAAAATCCATCACGTTGAAAATGGCATCTGCAATCATTGTTCAATCTGTGCCGGGCCTCCAGAGCTGCGACGAGCTGAACTTTGTCTAAAGCTGATGCACCAAAGTTAATGTCCTAGTGTTTGGACCAGCATTATTTTCGTCTAAAAAGCTGGTTATGACATATACAATGGGGATTGATGTTAGCCTTCTCTTAGGGTGGTCTAGAGTTGAGGCTCATTAAGGTCGAGTACTTATGGGGACACCCCCCTCTTGGCTTGTTACACGATCACCCCTCAGGGGTCGAAGTGGCTAAGCGAGATGTGTTCAGGGACAGGTTGTGCCCATTATGTGGGCCTGAGTCGGGAACCCACTTAATACCATAATGGTTACCCGTCCTAACACCTGTTTTTTTTTGTAGCTTTACCCAAGAGGCATTGGGTCATGACTAGCAGACCCAAGGATCTTAGTAAGTTCTTGGAGGACCGGGCGAATAGCACCGGAAAGACGAGATGCCTCTCCAGGTTGTTGTTTGCTGCGATGTCTTGGCTCCTTTGGACCATTCATAATAAGATGGTTGTCCAGAAAGTTTTTTTCGCAATGTGCATCCGATATGTATTCAAATTCTTATTTCTGCAGCAGCAGTGATACCCGGTGTGTAGACAGTGGGACAGAGAGTGGCTGGATGTCATGTTACAATACTTGCTTGAGGCGGCACCGCCTTTCCGCTTTGTCTAGTCTCTGAGCGACCTCTTCTCTCCCATGGGGCACGCCGCTTTTGTTGTTTTCAGTTTGGACATGTTTGTGTTGTTGCTCCAAGAGACTCTTTTTTCGCTTTCTGACTTGGTCTCAAACTTTGTACGGTCGTGGTTGCTTTATTTATAAAATAGGGAAAACACCTGTTTCGAGGACAGTTGTCACACTTTTTTTTTTGCTTAGTTGAAGAAGATATAAATTAAATACGAAAGACGGGCCATTTTTTCTTAATCAATGGATGTTCTCTTAAGAAATAAGAGAAGAGAAGGATAATTTGGGTGATGTACCATATATCTTCTCTTAGCCAATTAATTTCTTACTAAAAAATAATCCTAGGGATGACAATAAAAGATAAACATTGCACGTAGAACTTATATCTATTGCTTTCTCTTGTTGATGTGAAGGCCTAAATAAAGTCATATAGTCTCTACTATTGTAACATGCCCTTCTAGTCTGGTGTTAGCAAAATACTACTCCATCCGTTTCAAAGAATACGACGTTATCGTTTTCCTTGTTTTTTTATGACCATATGTTACTGTTAATATATAAAGATTGTCAGTATAAAATTAGCATCATCATAAACTGTTTTTTCTTCAATATGAATCCAATGACACTAATCACGTACAATATAATAAAGATTTTGTTGCAAAAAATTTCCGGTCAAAGTTCATCTTAAAATACGCGTACGTCTTGCTAATTGAAATGGATGTAGTATGCTACAATCAACTAAAAGCAACACTAGCAAATCCCCTAAGTACGCCGAAACTGTAAAATAACTGCTCATTTTCAGTTTTTGACAGAAAATCGGCACTAAATGCGCTTGACATGTAATTTTTTTTGAAGGGGTTCGGTAAAGATCTTTCTCGACCTCTACATACTCAGTCTTTGCGGCTAAACCGAGTGCGGCATGTACTCCTCCTCGCATTTTGGTGGGACGGAAATTTTAGCTCGCGCCAACTGCCTCCGCCGGTAGACTCGCTCAAGTGTGGCCAAATTTTGGCAAAATCCAGCCGGGATGGAGCGGCGCGACCTACCTACGTGTGCGATGGAAGCCGACACGGACTAGCGCTAGGCGGTGGCGGGGCAGGCGCCCGGGCGGTGCCGTGCACGCGGCTAGTGGTCGGTAGGAAAAAAAAAAGATGAAGTTAAGGAGGAAAAGGAAAGAAAATAGAAAAAAACACTTACACGTGGATTTTAAGTGGCATATTTGCAGGATCTGTTCTACTCCCTCAATACAGGTTTATAGGGGGATTACGCATTTCGAGACAAAACTTTGACTACTAATTTAGTCAACAAAATATAAGATATACTACCTCCGACCCAAGGAATAAGGCGCACGCGTGTTCCAAGACGAACTTTGACCGTAAAAATTGAGCAACAAAATCTTGATTATATTATATGTAGTTAGTACCGTTGGATTCGTATTGAAAAGCACTTTCTAATGATGCTAATTCCATACAAAAAATATTTATATATTTGAAGCAATTCTTGGTCAAACAAAAAACACGTAAAACGAGGGCGCCTTATTCCTTGAATCGGAGGGAGTATATCACAAAAATTACGCATATATCTCATATTTTGTTAAACAAATTTATAGTTAAAATTTCTCCTCGAAATGCGTAATACCTCTGTAAACCGGTATGGAGGTAGTACGTGATACATTTTCAGCCTTTAAATCATCTTTACCTTGCTCTTTATATGTGTTTTTAATGGTCGGCATGTACAGACATGCTCTAACTCCTGAAATAGTAGAGTATCAAAATTTTATAAGCAGCAACTGCGTGCCATTTGGGTAGGTATCCGGCTACGAATATGGCCACCATATCGCGATATCCACTTTGTCTAGGCTAATTTTATTTTCTTAATACCACTTCGTCTAGTTTTTCTAGGTAATGACTAGTATTTAGTTAGATCATATCCCCTTTAGCTCATCTCTATATACTCCCTCCGAACCAATTAAAGGGACACATACGTAGTTTAAAAAACACTTCAATCATTGTTTTAGTCAATAAAATATGAACCATACGTCAGAAAAAAAATATATCACTAGAAAGCTTTCAGAAATATGAATCTAAAGGTATAACTTTTGTAGATACATAATTTATACTAGCATGTAATGGCGCGTCGGCACGCCTCGCCTAGGTGGTAAATGCAAGCTGAAAGCAGATAATATTTCATGCAGTATTAGGAAATTATAATCTGATACAGAGAAAGCGTTTAACACACGGAGAGGGTTGCGATCCAGCAAAAATACTATTTGTATACGCAAAATTTCTCCCCATGTACACATGCCAGTCATACAACTGGAAAATTATGTATCCTAATTATCATAATTTTTATTTCAGCAGCGTATACCAATCACAATAATTGCACAGTTCCTATCTTGTTTTGAACACCAAGCACAAACTGGCCAGGTTAAACTGATAAGTCATCTACCAATACAGATGATTCGCGCCTCCAGAAAATAAGAGTTCATGTACTTCGTGAAAATCCTATGCTAGTCACTGTTGCTACACTTTTTTTTATAGAAATCCCTCGCTACCCCCCGAAAAAATAGAAATCTCGGGCTCGCTAGAGCTGTAGCAGCAAACTCCATTTCTACGCAGCAGGCGACGTAGGGAATTAGAGTTGTCCTTGCCCCTTTCAGAATCTTGCTCAGCTACAGGCTGCAATATTTCACAAAAAAAGAGACCTCAGTTGGGTTGGTCATGACTGTACATCAAGCTCTCAAAAGCCTATCTTTAGATACAATTGGTCAGCTCATAGCAATAGCCAATGCCTTATTTGTGCTGCTCTTAATTCAGCAAAATTTACAGCCTATGTAATTCAATCTGTATATTGTGCTTGAGCTAAACCATAATTGGTGACCTGGGCGCCTCTCCTTGTCCCAAAAAAATGTAACCCTGGTAGCATCCTATGAATTGATCAGCATATCAACCATGCCTCCATTGCTGTTGTGTATTATTCATGGCAAACAGTAAGAAAGAACACTTAGCAGATGCACAATTGAGTTATTAAGGGCAGTCTAAGGACTAAGTATCACACAGTAGGCGGAGTAAATAAAAAAAAAGGAAAAAAAGCACTTACTGCATGGATGCATGGATGGCAGACAGGTAGGTCTAGTTTGAAGCTCATATGCCTTGTCGTTTAAAGCTAAATACCAAAGGCATTGCAATCTTAAGGTTGTAACACTACTATGAAAACAAAATGTAATTGAGTACCTATAATCTAATTTGAAGTAGCACAATCATTATTTAGAAATTCGTATCATATCAGAATATGGAAACACTGCACAGGATCACCTGGTGCTCACAGGTAATCCTCCATCGCCCTGTAGTCCAGCACCACCCTATGTAAAAAAGTAATGATCTATCTGCGTAATTACATATATGCAGCGACCACCCATGGACAAAGTTCTCGTATGGGTCAATGAAGTATTCGTATTTGCCAGCATAATTTATGAATGCAAAATGTAGATCACAAATACAGTGGCAGGACATGTAGACCCTATATATTTTGAAGATGAACTCGAGATTTTTCTGTATTCTAGTATGTACACTATAAGACTGGAGATGACCAAATCCTATGAACCAAGGAGGAAACTATAGCAATAGAGATGAATTAGCCCCAATCTTGTTGCATGCATATATGACTTCCTGAAGTTTGGATATCATACTGTATGCTCATAATCTAAATATAGAACATTTGTAAGTTTAAAGGCCCAATGGACAGATATGAGATATCTAACAGAGGACTCTTGCTATTTTTTTTTTGCTATGTATTAGAGACACCATAGCAGCAAGATTGGGCAGATATGAGATATCTAACAGAGGAGTGTTGCCCTCTCCCCCCATATGAGAGTAAGCACCACTGAATTGGTAAATTTTACTTGCATTATGCTATAAGAAAAGCTCACCATCGTTGCTTAATATCGAATTTGCACAAATTAGCGAGCTTTCCAACTTAAAAGCAAACCTAGTGTTCTAAATGAGGATTTAAGCACATATAACTATTTAGTTAATTTAGGCTGACCATCAGGCTATGCAAAACCACTGCAGATGCACCAAAGCAGATACTATCTGGAAGCACAGCCTACTTAATTATTTATTAGAAAGCTGTGATAACACGCAGCTATTACAAAACTAAATTGTCACATTCGCGAAACTCCAGCTATGTCGTAGTGGCAGAGATTTAAAGACATCCTCCAAAAAAATTCTTAAAAGATTTGATAATGCAAAGTTACAGCATAACTAAATAATTGTCAGAATCCTCAAACTCCATTAAGCCATACTGGCAGACATATTAAACTTATGAAAGGAAAAGGTTAGTTCAGTATAGAGCAACAAAATCTAGTTGAATGCAAGATTTAGGTGCATGATAAAACAGTGATGTGTGTGATCAAACATAATGATATTTGAAGACTGGCTTCTAAAGTAAATTATACCACCTCCAGAATGACAGATAGACACCATGATGTAAGGTAGCTCACCTTACAGGCTATCGTTTGTGTGCAAGAAAAGAATACAGCTCTAAAGCTAGGAAGATAAGAAAAAAAAAGAATAGCCAGATCAAAGAGTCTTTGCCATAGAAATAACATGAGTCAAATTGTGTTTGCCATAAAAAAAAGGAGGCATGCTTTCTTACCTTAATGAACACCAAGAATCCAGAAACACCAACCTTCTTAGCATCAAGTAACATCTTCTTTGTAAAGTTCGTAATGATAAACATGTAACGGACTAATACTCACAACAACCTTTGGGTACATATGGGGAAAGTGCATCTTCATTATTTGAATTATTATGTGTATCAAGGCTAAAAGAAGGTGAGGTCTTTATCTCAGAATAATGTGTATCAAGGTCTTTTCTTCTGAAGTACTCAGTAGGCAAGCAAGTAGGTTTAGGCCCCTTTGTTTGGGCTTTGCATTCTGAAATTCAGCTGTCAATCCTGATTCTTGAGAATCAGCTGTGATTCTTGATTTTTGAGAAGCAGAAGCTGTCTGTTTGTTAATCCTGCTGTGGGATCTGAGAATCTGTTTGTTTACTTTGATGTTTAGGTAGCTTTACGGGCCGTAATTAATAGAAAATGTACGTTATGTCTTCATTTGTGCGTGTTCTAGTTATTGGTTCTGTCGGGGCTTCATCGAAATGACAAGTATGTATACAAATATTTGAGAAATTGAAACCGTCATCCAAAATGCATGTTCAATTACCAACCATCATCCAAAACGTATATCAACCATAACCCAAAAGTGAGTAGTGCGTAAAACTAAACTACATCTGTAGCTGCCAATAACTCATCAGCTATTCTCTCCCTGGTTACTTTGATGAGAGCATCATCACCGTGCACAATGTTAGATACACGACCAGTAGGTGGAAGTAGCAGATCTCCTGGTATGTAGTACTCATCACGATCACATCTATCAAACTCTTTATCTCTCAAGTGGTTGTCCCTGATAAAATTATGAAGTGCCATACAAGCAACAATGATCAGAGCTTGCTTGTCACAGGGGTAAGCTGGCATATGCAATAAAATACGCCACTTCATCTTTAACACACCAAATGCACGCTCAATGACATTGCGTAGCGACGAATGGGCATGGTTAAAGATTTCTTTTTTACCATTGGGGGGATCACCATGGATAAATTCTGGCACATGGTATTTTGTCGACTTGAATGGAGCTAGATACCCCTCACAATTTGGATAACCCGAGTCAACAAGATAGTACCTACCTGAAAAACAACACGTGTATTGTTATGTAATATGGTATTGTATTATGATAATGTAATAATAATACAATAAACAATTGTAATGTTACCTTTCGGCGGGTGTGGAAACGTGGCTGCATACTTGACCAATGTATCCTTAAATATCCTTGTGTCATGTGCCGACCCTGGCCATCCCTCAACTACAGAAGGCTGGAAGAAACCACTTGAAGGTAATGTGTTGGTTAATGTTGATGCAGCTTTTGATGTAGATTCTGGAAAAGGTGCAACGGGAGTGGTTATTAGAGACTGTAGAGCTGGAGGTTGTATAGCATGTTTACAAACTTACTTACCACATGTGGTTGATGCACCTATGGCTGAAGCTTATGCTTTTCGAGATGGTTTAACTTTGGCACAGCAAATTGGTATTCAGAATTTTACGGTACAAACTGATTGTGCTCAAGTGGTGGAAACTATGAAGAATAGAGGTTTTTCGGCGACTTCGTCTGCAACCATTTATGATGATTGTATGATTCTTTGGAGTGGCTTCGGGAGTGTGTCTGTTGAGTTTTGTAATAGGGAAGCAAATCAAGTAGCACACGAGCTTGCTAGAGATTCTTGTAGTTCTGGTAGATCTTGTACTTGGGTCGATGAACCCCATAGTTTCATTCTTAGCAAGCTCGTGGATGATGTAACCTTATTGGGATGATGGGCAGCGGGTACCAGACGCACTCTTTTCCTTCCAGGGTACCTAAGGGGACTGGGAGGTTTTTAATGAGGCGGCCTGCTGTCCTTTAATAGAAAATGTTTCAAAAAAAAAAACCCCCTAAGTATTAAGTGGGGCAAAACACCCCCTAACTATACAAAACTGGACAAATTACCCCCTGGCTGCTAAATCTGGTTTTGCAGGTGGTATTTGCGCCACGCTGGCAGGTATTGCGCCACGGTGGACAGCGGTTGAGCCGCACCACTCCGTCAACCGCACCGCACCGCAGCGCACCAGGTAGAGCCGCACCACTCCGTCCCCGCACTCCTCCCCGCGTTGACCTCGTCCCCGCACTCTTCCTCCACTCGCCGCCAGCAATCCTCCACCTCCTCGTCGAATCGTCCACTTCCTCGTTGATTTGTGGGCGTCGTCGGCCGATTCGGCCACGGCGTCCGCCGATTCGTCGCCACAGAAGCCCGGCGGCTCTGTCCGATTCGTCCCCCACAGCAGCCCGGCGGCACATCGTCGGCCGATTCGTCGCCACAGTAGACCGCCGGCAGAACATCTCCGATTCGTCGCCACAGCAGCCCGCTGGCACATCCTCTCCTTCGTCGCCACAGCAGCCCGCCCTGTCGTCTCCTTCGTTGCCACAACAGCCCGTCGACCTCTACCACAGCATCCCCGTGATGGAGCTTCTTCGTCGCCTGTACCTGCAGCCGTCGGCGTGTACCAAAGAAGGTGTGGTGACCCAGCATACCACTGCATGGTGTAGTATGCAAGTCTGATATAACACCAATGAAACACCGTTCCACTAGTATTACATCGCTCAGAGTGGTATAACAGAAACATATGCGGGTCCAAGGCATGTCTATAGAATTACAACAATGACTCTGTTACATAAGATCATCACCGCCTCCTACTTTACAATGAGGTAAAACTGCAAATATCTCCAGAAGAACGACTCGTAGACTAGTCTTATCACGAACTCTATTGGTAGAGTATTTAACTAGCTACAGGGGCTATGAATAGATTCTAGCTAAATAGGAGCTAAGTTTAGGAAGCTAGTTCCTTTCTATTGCTAATCTAGGTTTCTCCTTTTTGGATGTGGTATCTGCTTCCTCTGACAGGTTCATGTCCCTTGAAGTAGTTGTTGACTCCTCGGTCTTCGTGTTGCACTGTAGATCCTCCTTCGGTGCCTCCATATCTAAGCAGGGGATTTAAGAGTGGGATGAGTACGAGCGTACTCAACAAGTTCATTATAGGAAAGAGGTGTTTAATGCACTAGCTACGACATTAGACCAGAAAGTCTAATACCAATGCAGGTTTTCATAATCATTTATTCAAGAGGTTGCTTTTATTCGGAAGAGCTATGTCCGTCGGCCTTCACCGGTTTACTAGAACTTCATGGAGCTCCTTTCCGGCAGCGTTCGCGGTTCCATATCCGGAACGGGGAGTGACAGAGTCACGGTTCTTTACACTCTGCGAGAGGTGTGTTGCTTTACCCATAAGAGATCTTAACCTTGGTGCCAACCGAGTCATGTTCTCGTCCACACTTCCTATGGTGTGAGGCCCGGTATAAGGTCTAGCCAATCATGTTCCTCCGCTACCTCGAACACCCACCCGTTGTTGCATGCGCCGACCACGGGTCCACGTCGGTCCCATTATTCCTGTAGATTTCAAGGTGGACCCCGACCACGACAACGGTCTTGGGCTCTACCATACACTCCTACGCCGGTGGCTGCAACCCATCATAGACCGCAATACCGTGGGGACTTAAGGCTTCCCCAGCCTACCGCTTGTTCTTCGAACGACAAATGTCTACGGACTGTGCCGTGGGGACTTAAGGCTTCCCCAGCCTACCGCTTGCCGCCGACAGATACAAGTGTCTACGGTAAAGCGCATCCGTTGATGAACGAGAGGTGGAAACACTTTTGACTACTCCGTCCCACTCCGGATCTTATGGTTAACACGGGTATTACGGCACAAGAATCATCGGCGACATTTGTTGTTTAATCCTAGATGGATATAAACCCGTGCAATGGAACCTCCACCATATCAACACAATCCATGGTTCCATTGCCCACCACATAGTCATATTCATAGTTATGAAAGTAGTGGTTTTGATTTTTATGCAATAGTGATAATCATAGTACTTTGCAAGTAATTTGATAAAGATACTCAAATGACATGAGCAAGCGATGAACTTGCCTTTCTTGGCTGCAAGATTATGCAGACAAGGTCTTCGATGCGTAATAACTCCAAATTCTGAAATAGCATCATCGTCCGGTAAGGACGATGTTTAAAAGATTGGCAAAGATGCAATAATGCATAAGAATGAGATGCAATCGCTCTAAGCGTGACCTAACCCCGATGATTTAGGATCAGTGAGTTGTAATGATTGGTTTATGGTGTGTTGCACTTTTAGAGTGATTCACAAACAAGGTTCTTATTCAGGGTTGTGTAGTTTTAGAATCATAAGCAAGTGGTAAAATGCATAGTAACAATCATACACACCCAGAAATAGTAATTGTATAATAAGTAAAGAACAGTTGTCAATTTTAATACTATATGGCATGGTTAATGATTGCTTGCTATATTCTTTAAAAGAATAACTTTTGAAGAACAAGTTTGTTAATAAAGAACAAGTAGGACAATTGGGTTTGTGGTTTCTATAATTTATTATGATTCCAAGTAGTTTCTGGAGTAAGTATTAGATGGATCACAACCTAGTTGGATTCATGAGCTACTAGGCTTGTATTGTTGAATTAAGTCTAAACATCTTAATTACCAATAGTTGCTATCAAAGTGGTATATCTTGTTGGTGATACCAGGCTAGGGTTTGTAGGTCCATATAAGCAGGGTTGATGATGATTCTTTATTTATTTCAAAAGAATAACTTTTGAAGAACATACTTCTTAAGTGATAAGAAGTATATCAGTTAGGGTTGAGGTTACTCTCTATTTTCTTCAAAAGAATAACTTTTGAAGAACATACTTCTTAAATAATAAGAAGAATAATAATTAGGATGGGATTGTTTAGGTTTGCTATTTAGTTCCCTAAGTAAAGATTGGTTGGTTCCTAAATAGGATGTTCGTTAATTATCTAACACTAGTAGGGTTTAGTGGTATGGTGTGTGATGCACAATTAATGGGCATGGTTGATATTAGGGTTCATCACAATGGTGTGATGCTAAATAGGGATAAATAATGATGATGGCTTTGGTAATAGGATCTAGGGTTTTCACTTGGTTGACCCTAATTGATCATTTAGGTTTGATGAACACATGGGATGCTATTTAGTAGTGATAGGGTTCCCATATTTTATGTGGATTTGAACTAGTATTTAGTTGTTAGATATGGGTCTATGATAACTAATGAAGTAACATGATCACATGTTACTTGAGGTTTAGGTTTGGAAACCATTTAGGTTTCACACATAAAATAGTGGAGCTAGGTTCTAAATGGTATTAGGGTTTTAGGATCCCCCATGGAATTATGGGGTTGTAATATCAATCAATATGGAACTAAGGTTTGCTATTAACCATATAGTTCTATGGTTAATAACTTCAATTTAAAGTTGAAGTTATTAATAACTTGTAAATTAATTGATATTGAATTTGGCATTTTATTCTTTTTAAACAATTAATAATCAAGGTAATTATTAATTAGGGTTTAAATTTCCACTAATAAAGATTTAACAAAATAACAAATAAAGAAAAATAGCTTTAAAGTTTTCTTTATTTTTCTTACTGGTTTCTTTGTTTATTTTAGAAGGTTTTACTATTTATTGATTTTTAATTCAATTTAGGATTAAAGAAAAGGCTTAATTAACAAGCATTAAATAATTGAATTTTTATTAAAAATATAATTTTCATTTTATATTTTTATTGGATAGATTTTTCTTTTATAAGAATTTTGATATCTTATTTGTATTTTTCTGAGTTTTTATGGATTTTCTACAAATTTACAAAGTTTCAGTAATTAAATAGGATTTGAAATTAAACGACGAATTACTAAATGCACCCGGGCTATTCTACTCTCGCCACGCGATAGGTGGGCCTTGGCCACGTCAAGCGCCACGTTGGCGGTTGGTCGGGTCAAAATCTTCGATGTGGCCGGGAAGCTCCTGGCCGGCGGCCGGTTCCGACGACGACGGCGATTCGGGGCTCCCGCGAACGGACTACGCACTCTAATCGAACCAGCACGCCAAGGCAAACCATATGGTGGCGGCGCTGCTCCAAAATGGTCGCCGGAGCTCGCTCGCCGGCGAGGCCGAGCGGCAGAGCTCCCGGATCAATGGTGCAGGGCATGCTCGAGGGCGTAATAAGGAAAGATAAGGGGTGCTTGAGCACCGACGACTTACCCTGAGCACGTTGAGCATGACGGCGAGGGAGATGGGGGCGTGTATCGCCGGATTTCATGGCTCCGGCCGTCGGAGGAATGAGGTCGATGGAGATGCTCTGGAGCTCCCTTGTTCAATTCCTTGTGCCAGAAGAGCAAGGAGAGGTTGGCGATGTCGATGGCGTCCTCGGCGAGGCACGGGGAGGTCCACAACGACGGCGGTAATGGTGGCCGGTTGTATTAGGGTTTCAATTTGGGGCGAAATTGAGGCCAGAGAGGAAGAAATTCGAGACGAGGCTCGTCCTGGAGCTTTTATACGGCCTGGGTGTGTGCCTCGTCACGCCTTCGGACGAGGAGATGCTGCCAGCGACGAGGGGAAGAGAAGCACGTCGTCGTGCTTGTCCTCCTCGAGCGCCGGAGAGGATGAGGATGACCCTCTCCTCTGTTTTTAAGCGAAGGGGTATGTTGGGCTGACACTGGGCCGTGTTGGGCTGGGATTTCTTCGGGCTCGCTGGTGGGCTTGGCCGAACAGGTAGGGTCTGGTAAGCCCTTTTTTATTTTCTCTTTTCTTTTCTGTTTACAATTCTGTTTTTAATTTTTCCATTTGAATTTCAGATCTGAATTCTGTTATTTTTGCAGGTTTCACAATTGTTAATTTCATCAAGGTTTACTATCCTGACTATTACGTTATGATCCTACTTGAACAAGCATTTTATATGAGATTCTATTACACACTCGATATTCTTATTCCAAATGTTAAATAGATATGAATTGATACTCTTCTTTTGGTTTTCTTGTGAATTATATCTATTTGATATTAGTAGAGTGGGGCATTTTTACTATGAGTGTTTTTATAGGTTATTAGTAGGGTTTGATCTCATATCTGGGGATTTAACTCTATGCATATGATTTTATGTGAGCACTTGCTTGTTAAGCTCTTGAAGTTTTTTATTAGAACCATCTCCCCAAAGGTAGCACTGGATTTATATTTAATAACACCTTTAATAATATAGAGTAGATATTACTCTTATCAAGGTTTGATCTTGGTCATAATGGTAAATGGTTGAGTACTACACATGGTTTTAAATATAGTATTTAGCTTGTGGGAAATTCTAGGGTTCTAATTATATTCACCTAATGGCAATTGGTTTGAATTTTAATTATGGCCTAGGTTCATATTATGATCACCATAGTGATACATAAACTAGGGTTGAGGTTTAATTCTAGGTTGTGAGATGAGATAACACCATATTGCATGTGCTAGGGTTAATCTCCCCTAACCATGATAAGGTTACTTGCTTAATACCTTATGTGCTTCTCTAATTACTAAGGATTTGAGAATTGGTTTTATCTTCTACCAATTAACTTCTATGATTATCCCCAATTTATCATTAAAGTAACTACATTGGTAATAATTCTTTTTATAGTTAACTTTGGTCATATGGATGGATGGTTTCTCACCATATTAAGTATGGAGTTTGACTCTAAGGTTTTCTTATGTTTCTTAGGTGAAGAATAAGTGGAATGTAGATGTGGTAAGATTCTACTTATTATCACCAATTGATTTCCAATTATAGGTTGGGATATAAGCCTAGATTTGATTACTAGGGATCTCCCTATAATTTCATGTGAGGATGAGTTCTTCTTATTCTAGTAGGGTTTAACTTATCCTCACATACCTCAAGAGCATGATCATGGATTAGTCATGATCCACTTGTTCTTAATACCTCTACCTCAAGTTCTTAGGGTTTATGATCCTTACTTAATTTATATTGTTCAAGGTTTGGCTTCCTAAGGTATCTCTCATTAACTAGGTTTCTCACTTCCATGATCAAGCATTGCCTTGATCAATTAAGGTATAACACTTTCCTTTATAGTTTCTTGAATGGGCATGGTTATGTTTGTCTCAATTATCTTGAATATAACACTATAGGTTGAGCTCTCTCATTTAAGAATAGTTATTCTAGGGTTTATGGTGTACTCCCAATATCTCCTTAGGTATCTAGGTTAAGGTTCCATTTATCCAACTTAGTTGGATTAATCTCATTCTTACTTTATCAATTCATGGAGATAATCTTGTTTCACTTGATATTAGGTTAGCTCACCACTCCAAGAGGAAATGGTTTGCAACCTAATACTTTAGTTCAAAGGTTGTCCTTTGTTCATTAATAGGTAAAGCTAGGCTTATAGTAAATGGTCTCTCTCATTTGGGAAGGCTTGAATAATACCCTAGGATTCCTTTTGAAGATAATGTTGTGATCATATGGATATTTATATTCAAGATTTGCATCAAGGTTTGTCATTGCTTCCTTAAGTAGAATAGAACTCTCACCTCTCTAGGTTTGATGTATAACTATTTGGAATAGAGGAGAATTATATTTCTTAGTTAGATATTCTTGTCTTGTTTCCAAGATTAAAGTAGAATGGGTATCATAGGGTTTATGGTAGGATCAAGAATTAGTTTAAGTCATGGAAAAGATAATTGAAGAATAGTCTTCTCCAATTAATGTTACTTGATTTCCAATTAAATAGATGTTCATAGGTTATGGCAAGGATTACCATATTATGATCTTTAATAAGATCAAGCAATTGCTCATTGAGTAAGGTGTTGTTGTGTTGATTATTAGTTCCATTTGATCTAACCCCTTAGATTAAATCCTCTCTTCCTAAAACAAGGTTTTAACAAAGTCACATTGAGGTTTGTAGCGCTTGACTTGATGAGCTACTTCAATTCCACCAAGTCAAGTGAAACTTCAGTTACTGTGACTGTTTTACTTTAAAGCGCGAAAATTCCCCAGATTTTCTATGCATGAATGCAATGCACACATCCGTTTCCTCTATTTTTTGTAACCCCAATACCGGGATATTACGGTCTCTACCCCTTAAACTAAACTTCGTCCTCGAAGTTTGATCTCTCTCACGTTTCCGAAGTGTGGATCTGTCTCGTGCAGACTACGACTTTTCTCGAACTCCGTGGTAATCTCACTGGATATAATTGTATATATCCCTTATCCAGATTCTTCCTGGAATCCATTAGTGTTTGACATCAAACAACTATTACTTCCTTTACTTCCATGATTTCCTCCAATATTATAAGCTTGTTTCCTTTTTCATTGAATATTCAATGATTGGGACTTCTTCTTGTCCTGACAGTCTTAATTGAGGACTAATTGGATAACATTCTCCTATTTGATAAAATAGGTCTTTGTTTTTCCCTTACTACCAAAATTGCAGTAATGGTGCTTAATAAGGTACTAATTATGGAATTGGTCGTGATGGTTTATTTTTCCAATCATGGTTTATAATTGATACCTATAACTCTTTAGATTCATTTAGGATCCATGAAAGGAATCATGCTATTAGTCTATGGTTCTGGTATGGTCAATTTCATTCGGTCTTTGGCCTTCTTGAGCTGTATTTGGTATATGGTATTTTCTTCGTCCAACTTCTTTATGCTTAACTTACTTGAGCTTTATTTGGTCTCCTACAATCCTTCATCCAACTTCCTTAGCCTTAATTTACTTGGGCTATCATACTTCCGAGTAAATACTACTCACTTGCTCAAGTTATAATCCACTTCTTACGTCCTCGAGGTATGAACCTCGGCTTCTGGTCTGACCTTCTTCTGAAGGTATTGTTCAACAATCTTATGAAAATAAGATCGAACTTCCTATCAGTTCAGACCTTCTTCTTCTATTATGCTCAAAGTATTGAGTTATTGTACATCCAACTCAATCTTTACTCTACCCCTTAGAGTTTTCTTATGGTCTTGTAATATCCCAGGTTTAGAGGCAATAAAATGAGAGAACACCAAAGTGTGCATTGCATTCATGCATAGAAAATCCGGGGAATTTTCGCGCTTCAAATAAAACTTACCACGATAATCGAAGTTTCACTTGACTTGCTGGAATTGAAGTAGATCATCAAGTCAAGCGCTATAAACTTCATCGTGATGTTTGCTAAAACCTTGTTTTGGGTAGAGATGATTTGATCTATGGATTAGATCAAATGGAATTAGATTTACAACAACACATTCTTTATGAATCAAACCCTAACTTATTAACACTTAAAAGTTAGCAACTACCTTTGTGTGTAAATTAATTCACTTATAAATAAGTTAAACCACAGGGTCTAAAGTGCATAAAAGCCACACATTCTTGTTTAAATCATAACTTATTAAATACATGGAATATCATAAAACTAAATCCATTTACATTACGAATTATAGTTCAAACTATTTGAATCAAACTAACTATGAGTATTTTGAAACTCATATGACCATGCCTTGGTGAAATCAAACCCAACTATCCAAGATTGAGGAATAACCTTCAACTTTAACTTTTTACCAATATTATAATGTAAATCCAATCAAATATGATATGATGACTCATCCACAATAATAAAACCCTCCACATGATATTTAGTAGCAAATGCCACTTGGCTATCCAAAAATAAATCATATGAGAGGATAATCTCTATGCCATGTGGGGTGAAAATATCTACATGACTTGCTTTCCAAGCTTTGCCACCTCATGCTCAAAGGATTGCTATGGATGAGGGCATGACAACCAAGCACCTTACTCATCAAACCAAATCAAGAGTCACCACCTATGTGTCATGATACTAGAGCTTGCCCAAGCCTATAAATAGAGCCACAACCTTCATCCATTTGCTCATCAAGTACCATCATACATGGGAGCAAACACATAGAGCCACTCCATGTGAATTAGCTAGGATCAAGATGAAGAAGCTAGGAGGTGGAGGCATACCACAAGATGCAGGTTTATCAGATTTCCTGAAGAACAAGCTACAGAAGATTGCAAGGTAGAATTCCTAGGGAAACCATATATTTAGAGGATCATATCATCATCTCTTGAGTAGGATCTTAGGAAACCAATTCCATAATCATCACAACTTGGTATTAATTATAAACCCTAAGAATCTAGGATGAGTGTGATGAGAGGAATATTAAAGAGGGATTAGTGAGGAATGAGTGGATCTTGTCTAATGCATGATCATACCTGGTAGATATAAATGATAAGTTAACCCCATATGATTAATAGATATCATCTATCACATAAAATAATAAGTATATCACTAGTAGTTAACCCCAGACCAATCCTCATGCCTTGTATGGAGGAGCTGAGTAACCCTAGCTAGCCAATAAAACATAATCAAAGCTTATGCTTATACCCAATTCTAGCTTGTGTATCCCATGGGTAATCCCAAATAAAACCCTAGACCACATTTGAATCCAAGTACCAATTGGGATCATGAAAAGAACCCTGCCATGCCTCATGCCTACTTATATTGCAATTTAATGAAGAGTATGCAAAACCCTAAACCCTTTCACATAGGATCCACTTCACATAAAATGATATGCCCTACCTTGTGTATCATGGATCACAAGTAATAAACCAAGCCATATATATACCTAAGATCTAAACATCATTTGGTGATTGTAAGTTTATCCAAACATCTTCTTAAACCCTAAAAAAATATCATTCACATAAAACCATGAATCAATTCCATTTCCTATTCCATTTGTTAAACCCTAGATATAATTAAATTATATGTGAGTAATCACTATGAATGAGCATTAGCACAATAGAATATGTTCACCATGCACATGTTCTAAATTTCAAATCAATTAAAACATGTTTAATTCCTTAAATTAGCAAAGCAATTGAAATAAACCCTAAAATCATATCTATTTAAAATTTGAATTGTGTCTCATAAGAACCCCAAATTAATCAATTATAAAGTGATTGTTTATAAATAAAACAAGACAGTGAGTATCATTATCAAATTGTTATGATATTCAAATAATTTAGAACCTACAAAACAAAACAGAATTCAAATTTGAATTCAAATAACAAATTCAATTCAGAAAATAAAACAGAAAATAAATAGAAAAGAGAAAAGAGAGGGAACTTACCTGTCCAGGCCGTTGACAGTCCAGCAGCAGCCCAAGACCCACGCCAACTCCACGGCCCGGTCCAGCCCACGGCCTCGTACCGCTTCGTCCGCTGGCGTGAAACAAAACGAGGGCGTCGTCTTCCTCCACGGCGTCGACAGCACACCGAGACGCCCTGGCCACCTCACCGTTGGAGATAGGGACAACCCTGGACGTCGCAGACCATCTGAGAACCGCGCCTAATCTCTCTCGCGTCCGTCCTATCCTTTAGCGCCAAGATACGTGCCCTAGCACACCTCACCGTCGTCGACGCATCTGAGCCACTGCCGTCGGTGAAATTACGGTAGAAGCCTCGCCGAGCTCTATAAAACTACCAGTAGCTTCGCCGTAGAACCCTAGTTCTTCGCTGCCCTTCCATTTCCCCTCAATCCATCGCTATCTTCCACAATCATCCACTATCTGTCGCGGGCGTCGATCAAGAACACGGCGGAGGAGGTCACTTCAGCCTCCGGCGCGTGGTCGAGGAGGAGCGCCTCGTCAAGAGGAGCATCTGGGCACAAGCAATCGTCCAAGGGAGCTACGAATCGATGCAATTTTATCGATCCCTTCCGCAGCAGTTCGCCGGGGAATCTCCAATCATGGTCGTCTCCGTCGACAATCGCCGGAGCCGATCACACCGTCAGCACCAGGGTGAGCTTGCGCTTCCTCTGAGCTATCTATTGCATCCTAGGATCCACCATAGCATTTTTCCCGAGTTCGCCGGAGTTGAGCCGCCTCAGCACATGCTCGCCGTTGCTGCTCCGGTGATCCCCTGAGTAGGGCGACCACGCCATCGTGTTCAGTGAATCAAGGCGAGTCGGAAACCTCCAGTAGCCCATCCCGGGAGGCCCTAAATCGGCGGCGCCGTCGTCTACTGGCCGCCGGCGTCAAGCCGTCGTCGTAGCTGACGTGGCGGTGGGGTCCCAGATGCATGTTGACTGGTCGTTGCCATCGTGGCAAGCCGACCTAGTCAACGGCCCCACTCGTCGATCCACAGTGGCTAGGTATGAACCGGTACATTTAGCATTTTGCTTTATTTCAAATTCCAGAAAATCACTGAAACTTTGCAAAATTGTATAAAATTCATTTAAACTCAGAAAATTATGAATAATATATCAAAATGTTCACAAAAATAAACTCTATTCAAATAAAATATAAAATAAAAATGTGTGTCAAAATAAAAATTCACTTATTTATAATTTTGTTAATCATGCCTTTCCAATTATTTGAAATCCAATTTGAAATCAATAAATTAGATAAGTTCAAAATTAAATATTAGTTATTCAGAAATTAAGTAAAATGTTAGGATTAATTTTATTTATCATATCTGTATTAACTTAATTATTAGTGGTAATTCATAAACCCTAATTTGAAAATTCTAAGTTACTATTTTCTTAAATAATAATAAATCAAGAAAATACTAAAAACCAATATTAATTTAGTAACTTAAATATTGTGAACTTAACTAATTTTAATTTGCATGTTATTATTTTTAAAACCTAGTAATAAGTGTTAAACCCTTATCTCTGAATTAAACCTAATTAGGAGTTACCCTAATTATTAATTCTTGTGGAAGTTAATAAAATGTCAAACCATTACTAATTATGCTTCAAAATAATTAGTTACCACACCTATATTTCCAATCATCATTTTAGGAGTTGTACCATAATTTAGAAACCCTAGTTTCAAATTGAGTAAGACCTGGATCCCATTATTTCATGTGATCATTCCACCTTAGAACCAACTCTAAAACCCTAAATATGTGTCACATATGATCATGGGAGATTTACTTGACATATAGAACCCTAATTACCAACAAGTGAATACATGCTTAGAATTCACTAGCATAAAACCAAGTCACATGAGATTATCATTTCATGTTCCTATTCTTAATTAAAACCTATATGATCCACTAATATCATCTAGGTAGAAACCCTAACTTGTTAATTGAATTAGTACCATTGATCACAACTCCTATATACCATACCATGAGGATCAACCTCAACCATCAAACCCTAGTTAAACCATGATGATAAATCCTAATACCAACCTTGTGTAGCAAATCACATCACATGCTCCTAATCAACTAAACCCTACTTAGAGAGTAATACACCACTTAGCTTAGAAACCATTAGTGATTATTTAGTAAAGTAAATATGAAGCGATAGTAAACCTAATAGCAAACCTATGGAACCATCTTAATAACCATCATTTGATATAATATATATGGGAAACCATGGTAATAACCCTACCAATACTTGCTACATATGAACCCATTCCAAGTTAAGAACCAACTAGTTCCTATTAATGAAATTAAATGAAACCAATAGTAAACCCTAAAGTTACATAGCTCCTATATATAGTAGTTCATATCCTTATTTAACCTGTTCTTCAAAAGTTATTCTTTTGAAGTACAAATGTCAATCAAAACTTAGAAGTCCTAATCCTTCTTTGAAATACTCAAAATTTCTTAAACAACATGTTCTTCAAAAGTTATTCTTTTGAAGTATAGTATAAGTAATCATCAACCATGTTCTGTAGAACTTAAAATTGACAACTGTTCTTTACATACTATTCTATCACTATTATTTATGTGTATAATTGTTATGATGTCTTATATCACTTGGTTATGATGCTAATATAACCAAACCCTAATAAGAACCTTGTTTGAGAACCATTCTAAAAGTGCAACCAACCCTAAAGAAATCTTTACAACTCATACATCCTAAATCATCGAGGTTAGGTTACGCTCGGGACGATTGCATCTCATACTATGCATTATATCATCTTTGCCAGTTCTTTAAACATTGTCCTTACCGGACGATGATGGTATTTCAGACATTTGGAGTTATCACGTATCGAAGCTTTTGCCCGCATAATCTTGCGATCAAGAAAGGCAAGTTCATCGCTTGCTCATGTCATTTGATTATTTTTTATCAAACTATATGCAAAGTACTATACTTATCACTCATGCATTGAAAAGCAAATATTATTTTACAATTATGAATATGACTATGTGGTGGGCAATGGAACCATGGTATGTGTTGATATGGTGGAGGTTCCATTGCAATGGGTTATATCACCCTAGGATTAAATTACCAATGCCGTCCAGTGATTCTAGCGCCGTACAAACCGCGTTGACCATGAGATCTATAATGGCTCGGAAAAGCCAGCTGTATCTTTTCCCTTCGCACGCCAACGGATCGGAGAGACGGTGGGGTGCCGGAGGCACCGCCGC
>NC_061508.1:94065738-94097758 GCF_022539505.1 Lolium rigidum
CGAGTAGGTAAACGATAACAAGGATAATTTCTGAAGTGACATGCTATTATCATAATCTTGATCAATACTATTGTAAAGCATATGAGATGAATGAAGTGATTCAAAGCAATGGTAAAGATAATGACTAAACAACTGAATCATATAGCAAAGACTTTTCATGGATAGTACTTTCAAGACAAGCATCAATAAGACTTGCATAGGAGTTAACTCATAAATCAATACATTCTTAATAGAAGGTTTTGAAGCAATATAAAGGAAGATATAAGTTTCAGCAGTTGCTTTCAACTTTCAACATGTATATCTCATCGATAATTGTCAACACAAAGTAATATGATGAATGCAAATAAGCAAGTATGTAGGAATCAATGCACACAGTTGACACAAGTGTTTGCTTCTAAGATAGAAAGAAGTAGGTAAACTGACTCAACATAAGGTAAAAGAAAGGCCCTTCGCAGAGGGAAGCATGGATTGCTATTTTTGTGCTAGAGCTTTTTATTTTGAAAACATGGAAACAATTTTGTCAACGGTAGTAATAATTCATATGTGTTATGCATAAGACATCCTATAAGTTGCAAGCCTCATGCATCGAATACCAATACTGCTCGCACCTTGTCCTAATTAGCTTGGATTTCCATGGATTATCATTGCATTACATATGTTTCAACCAAGTGTCACAAAGGGGTACCTCTATGCCGCCTGTACAAAGGTCCAAGGAGATAGATCGCATTTGATTTCTCGTTTTTGATAGATCTCAACTCGACGACATCCATAACGGGACAACATAGAAAACAGATAATGGACTCCTCTTTAATGCTTAAGCATTCAACAACAGATAGTATTCTCATAAGAGATTGAGGATTAATGTCCAAACTGAAACTTCCACCATGATACATGGCTTTAGTTGGCGGCCCAATGTTCTTCTCTAACAATATGCATACTCAAACCATTTAATCATGACAAATCACACTTACTTCAGACAAGACGAACATGCATAGCAACTCACATGATCTTCAACAAAGGTGTAATAGTTGATGGCGTCCCCAAAAACATGGTTACCGCTCAACAAGCAACTTATAAGAAATAAGATACATAAGCGACATATTCTTTACCACAATAGTTTTTAAGCTATTTTCCCATGAGCTATATATTGCAAAGACAAGGAATGAAGTTTTAAAGGTAGCACGCAAGCAATTTACTTTGGAATGGCAGAGAAATACCACATAGTAGGTAGTTATGGTGGACACAAATGGCATAAGTTTTGGCTCAAGGTTTTGGATGCACGAGAAACATTCCCTCTCAGTACAAGGCTTTGGCTAGCAAGGTTGTTTGAAGCAAACACAAGTATGAACCGGTACAGCAAAACTTACATAAGAACACATTGCAAGCATTATAAGACTCTACACTGTCTTCCTTGTTGTTCAAACACTTTTACCAGAAAATATCTAGACTTTTAGAGAGACCAATCATGCAAACCAAATTTCAACAAGCTCTACAGTAATTCTCCACTAATAGGTGCAAACTACATGATGCAAGAGCTTAAACATGATCTATTTGAGAGCTCAAAACAATTGCCAAGTATCAAATTATTCAAGACCATATACCAATTACCACATGAAGCATTTTCTGTTTCCAACCAAATGGCAATGAACGAAGCAGTTTCAACCTTCGCCATGAACATTAAATGTTAAGCTAAGAACACCAGTGTTCGTATGAAACAGCGGAGCGTGTCTTTCTCCCACACAAGGAATGCTAGGATCCGAGTTTATTCAAACAAAAACAAAAAGAAAAACATACAGACGCTCCAAGTAAAGCACATAAGATGTGACGGAATAAAAATATAGTTTCACTAGAGGTGACCTGATAAGTTGTCGATGAAGAAGGGGATGCCTTGGGCATCCCCAAGCTTAGATGCTTGAGTCTTCTTGAAATATGCAGGGATGGTCCACGGGGGCATCCCCAAGCTTAGACTTTTCACTCTTCTTGATCATATTGTATCATCCTCCTCTCTGGATCCTTGAAAACTTCTGCCACACCAAACTTCTCATAAACTTCATTAGAGGGGTTAGTACTCAAAAAACTTTAATCCACTTTAGTCCTGTAGTGACACATTGCAAGAACTCAATAAAACATTAGCTACAGCTCTCCACGTCTATAAAGCCTTGCTTAAAGTCCACAAGAGACAATGCAAAAAAACAGAGACATAATCTGTCAAAACAGAACAGCCAGTAAAGACGAATTTTTTAGAGGTACTTCCGTTGCTCAAATCAGAAAACTCAAAACTAATGAAAGTTGCGTACATATCTGAGGAACACGCATGAAAATTGGCAGAATTTTTAGGTTCTCCTACAGAGAGATCTACTCAAATTCGTGACAGCTAAAAATCTGTTTCTGCGCAGAAATCTAAATCTAGCATCAACCTTCTATTAGAGACTTTACTTGGCACAAAAATGCAATAAAATAAAGAGAAGGAGAGGTTGCTACAGTAGTAACAACTTCCAAGACACAACAAAACAGTAGCAAAATAAAAACATGGGTTATCTCACAAGAAGTGCTTTCTTTATAGCCATTAAGATGGGCTCAGCAATTTTAATGATGCTCACATAAGGATGAGAGTTGAAGCAAAGAGAGCATCGAAAAGCAAGTATGAAACAAATTTAAGCCTAACCCACTTCCTATGAAAAGGAATCTTGTAAATAAACAAGGCATGTAAGCATAACGCAACAAGCATAGAAAGGCAACACAAGCGCAACTTCAAGATTATCAACATAAAGAGGGGAAACTTAATATTATTAAGATGCATATAACCATGTTTCCCTCTCTCATAATAACTTTCAGTAGCATCATGAACAAGCTCAACAATATAACCATCACTTAAAACATCCTTATCATGGTTCATATGCATAAAAGTATTATTAATTTTGGCATAAGAAGAATTCTTCTCATTAATAGTAATTGGAGCAGTATCATTATCAAGAATTTGAACATGGTAAACAAGTTGCATACTAAGGGAATTGTTTTTGGCAATCCCATCATAACTATGACAAGTTTCATAAGGATAATTATAACCTATGTCATAGCATTCTTTATAATAATTACCAAAAATTTGAGGCATAGTGTCAGCATAAGAAATAGAATAGTTATCTTTCTCAGTATGTTCATTTGTAATCATACCATCATTGTTACTAGAAGGAGATGTATCAAACATATAATCATCAATAGCAAAAGGATTTTCAAACACCTCATCCCCAAGCTTAGAGCTTTCTATATCATTATGGGAAGAAGCATGGATAGTACTAATACTATGGCAATTATTAACATCATCATTTTCAGAATTAGTTTCCAGAGATTTTCAATATCAAAAGTAGTGTGCTCTTCTAAATCATGATCACTAATGTAGGTAAAGGGCATAGGAAGATCATTGTACTCGGATTCATTATCATAATAATCATTAGGAGCAACATACTTACGGTTACCTATCGTTATCTCATACACGCGGGGATATGCCGTTACCTCTTTCTTTTTATTCCCCCTCTTCTTCTTCTTCTTCTTCTTCTTCTTCTTCGTTCCCTTCTTCTTCTTCTTTTCCTTCTCCTCGTTCCCTTCTTTAGGAGGAAGAGGTTTCAAGGGAGGCTTCTCCACATAACCTGATTTATTTCTAGAAACAATAGAAGAAACTTGGGATGATTCCTCCTTTTCATTAATAAGTTCAAAACACACAGCGGTCCAATCATATTTTGGCAAAGTGTCATCTTCTAAAATATTTTGTATGTAAGTATTTGTATGGAAATTATCAATGCAATAAGAAAGACACCCATGCAGGACACTATTAATATCAAGATCACTCATACCTAACAAAGAAATTTTTCTTGATAACTCTTCACACCACAAAAATAAAGTAAGTTCATCATGCTGATTAGGAGTAATTTCATCATCACAATACAAATTTGCAGCACTCATGGGGTTCGAATTATTATTGGAGGAGCATTGAAAATTAAAATGACCCACTCTATGGCAAAGTTCACAAATAAAAGGATAGAGGGCTGATGCGTGCAGTCGACACGTTCGTTGGGAACCCCAAGAGGAAGGTGTGATGCGTACAGTAGCAAGTTTTCCCTCAGAAAGAAACCAAGGTTTATCGAACCAGGAGGGGCCAAGAAGCACGTCGAAGGTTGATGGCGGCGGGATGTAGTACGGCGCAACACCAGGGATTCCGGCGCCAACGTGGAACCTGCACAACACAGCCAAAGTACTTTGCCCCAACGAAACAGTGAGGTTGTCAATCTCACCGGCTTGCTGTAACAAAGGATTAGATGTATAGTGTGGATGATGATTGTTTGCAGAAAACGAGTAGAACAAGTATTGCGATAGATTGTATTCGATGTAAAAGAATGGACCGGGGTCCACGAGTTCACTAGAGGTGTCTCTCCCATAAGATAAATAGCATGTTGGGTGAACAAATTACGATCGAGGCAATTGACAAATAGAGAGAGCATAACAATGCACATACATGTCATGATAAGTATAGTGAGATTTAATTGGGCATTACGACAAAGTACATAGACCGCCATCCAACTGCATCTATGCCTAAAAAGTCCACCTTCAGGTTATCGTCCGAACCCCCTCCGGTATTAAGTTGCAAAGCAACGGACAATTGCATTAAGTATGGTGCGTAATGTAATCAACAACTACATCCTCGGACATAGCGCCAATGTTTTATCCCTAGTGGCAACGAGCACAACACAACCTTAGAACTTTTCGTCACTGTCCCGGTGTCAATGCGAGGCATGAACCCACTATCGAGCATAAATACTCCCTCTTGGAGTTAAGAGCAAAAACTTGGCCGAGCCTCTACTAATAACGGAGAGCATGCAAGATCATAAACAACACATATGTAATAACTTGATAATTAACATAACATGGTATTCTCTATCCATCGGATCCCGACAAACACAACATAGAGTATTACGGATAGATGATCTTGATCATGTTAGGCAGCTCACAAGATCCAACAATGAAGCACAATGAGGAGAAGACAACCATCTAGCTACTGCTATGGACCCATAGTCCAGGGGTGAACTACTCACTCATCACTCCGGAGGCGACCATGGCGGTGTAGAGTCCTCCGGGAGATGAATCCCCTCTCCGGCAGGGTGCCGGAGGAGATCTCAAGAATCCCCCGAGATGGGATTGGCGGCGGCGGCGTCTCTGGAAGGTTTTCCGTATCGTGGTTTTTTCGCATCAGGGGTTTCGCGACGGAGGCTTTAAGTAGGCGGAAGGGCAGAGTCGGAGGGCTGACGAGGGGCCCACACCATAGGGCGGCGCGGGCCCCCTCCGGCCGCGCGGCCCTATGGTGGCGGCGCCTCGTCGCCCACTTCGTATCCCTTTCGGTCTTCTGGAAGGTTCGTGGCAAAATAGGACCCTGGGTCTTGATTTCGTCCAATTCCGAGAATATTTCGTTACTAGGATTTCTGAAACCAAAAACAGCGTAAAACAGACAAGCGGCTCTTCGGCATCTTGTTAATAGGTTAGTTCCAGAAAATGCACGAATATGACATAAAGTGTGCATAAAACATGTAGGTATAATCAATAATATGGCATAGAACATAAGAAATTATCGATACGTCGGAGACGTATCAGTGGGGAATCGTTCCGATCTCATCGAGCGTTGGCAACGTGTCTCGTCGGGTTTGAGTTAGTTCTTGAAAGGCTGGGGGGCCAACCTCAGTAAGGAAAACCGTGACCTCAAGGCTGAGATGCTAGCTCAGATTCAAACCCTTGATGGTCGGGCGAACTCTACAAGACTGGATGATGAGGGTTGGGCCCTTCGCTATCATATGGAGTGTCAATTAACCCACCTGTCCAAGGTGGAGGAGGAATATTGGCGCTAGCGGAGTCGAGTGCATTGGCTAAACAAGGGGGATGCCAATACCACATTTTCCATGCCTTTGCCAATGGGCGAAGGCGGAAATGTGCCATTTCCCGCCCGCACACTGATACGGGGATCATTGTGGACCCGTTGGCCCTCCAGGCACATGTCTATGATTTCTATCGCGCTCTTATGGGGGGAAAGGGAGAAAAGCCTCTTCCATCTTAACCCAACCATCTGGCACGGGTCGGGGCGCGTGTCTAGTGAGGATAACGATAGCCTCATGATTTCCTTCTCAGGGGAAGAGATTGATGCGGTTCTGGCTAGTATGAAAGTTGACACGGCGCCGGGCCGGATGGCTTCCCTGCCGCTTTCTTCAAACACTTCTGGCACCTGGTAAAACCCCTGATCCTGGACATCGCGAATGGTTTCACTCTTGGGATAGTGGCCATTTCCAGGCTCAACTTCGACGTGCTCTCACTCATCCCGAAGGTCCCCGGGGTGGGTGACATTAAGAAGTTTGGACCTATTGCGTTGATTAACGTCATTTTTAAATTTGTCGCTAAAGAGTATGCTATTTGGCTTTCTTCGGTTGCACATAGGATGATTAGTAGATCGTAGTCGGCGTTCATCAAAGTTAGGCACATTCATGAGGGAGTCCTATCTCTTCAAGAGATTATCCATGAATCTAAATCCAGGAAACTTAGGGGAGTTTTTCTGAAGCTCAATTTCGAGAAGGCACATGATAGGGTGAATTGGACTTTTCTCCGGGAAGTGCTCCTGGTTAAAGGTTTCGAACCTGCTTGGGTTCACAGGTCTATGGGTCTGATCTCGGGGAGGGGGGGCAGACTGCTATCGCCTTCAACGGAGACATCGGCAATTACTTTCGTAACAGACGCGGGGTGCGCCAGGGAGACCCCTATCTCCTCTCCTCTTCTACTATGGAGTTGAAGCCCTAGCCGTTATCCTGGAGAAGGCTAAAGAGGCGGGCCACATAGCGGGTGTGGTCCCACAATTGATTCCTGGGGGAGTCTCTCATTTGCAATACGCAAATGATACCATCATCATGATTCAACCAGATGATCTCGTAATTGCAAATTTGAAGTACATTTTGTTGTGCTTTGAGAGCATGTCGGGTCTCCAGATCAATTTCAAAAAAAGTGAGGTCATGGTTCTTGGGGTGGAGGAAGAGGACGTGTTAAGGGTTGCTCATAAGCTCAACTGCAAGCAAGGATCCTTCCCCTTCACTTACCTAGGCCTTTCGGTCAGTGACCATGCTCTAACGGCGGCGGACTGGGGTCCCCTGACGATCAAGGTTTGCAAGCGCGCTGACCCTTGGATCGGCAAATTGATGTCCTCGGTGCCAAGATTAACCATGATCAACGCTTGCTTGTCCAGTCTACCTCTCCACGCTATGGCAGTCTGCCTGCTTGGAGAGGATACTCACGACACTATGGACAAACATCATTCTCGCTTCTTTTGGGAAGCTAATAGTACCAAACGTAAGTACCACTGGGTGCGGTGGTCGGCCTTGTGCAAACCAAAGAGCCAGGGGGGCCTCGGGTACTCGGCTAATGAACATGTGTCTCCTAGTAAAGTGGATTCGGAGGCTGTACGTTGGGATGCAGGGGCTTTGGGCTGACATCATCCGAAACAAATACCTTAGAGATAAGGATTTGCTGTTGGATGCCCATCGCCCTTGTTCGCAATTCTGGAATACTGTCCAGAAACTCAAACACCTATTTTGTCTTGGGGCCAAGCACTCGTTGCATAACGGGAAGGCGACAAGCTTTTGGCGGGATTGGTGGCAGGGGCCCTTGTGCACTAGATTCCCTGATCTTTTTGCTATCACAGAGGAGCAGGAGGCCTCAGTGGAGGCGGCGCGCCGAGAGGGGGGCTAGCATATCCCTTTCCGGCGCCAGTTGGGCGTGGGGGGGGGGGGCGCTTTGATTGGGGCAATCTGTCTAGAGAGGTCTCGATTCCCCCGGTGTCCCAGCAGCAGAACACTATGGTTTGGACGCTGGAGCCTTCGGGGAGGTTCTCGGTCCGCATACTTTACCTTAAGCTCTGTCAGGGCACCCCTTAGCAAACACTTCAGCGACCTCTGGCGGATTGCGGTCCCCATGAAGGTGCGAATTTTCCTTTGGCAGCTTGCCAGGAAGCGCCTTCCATCTAATGAGAACATTAGGAGGCGTAGGGGACCCTCGACGAAAGTTTGTGCCCGTTGTGCGGAGATGGAAGACAATAACCACATATTCTTCTCCTGCCCCCTGGCTAAGTACCTTTGGAGAGCAGTTAGGGAACTGCTTGGGGACACTTGGAACCCCTCTTTCTTCCTGGATATCTTCCGGCTCCTTCAAAACCAAGTGGGGCAAACTAAACAGGTTCTTTGGATTGCATGTGATGCGCTCTTATGGACGCTTTGGAACCTTAGGAACAAGTTTACAATCGACGGGGTTTTCCCGAACCAACCTGCTGATGGTTATACAAAATGTCTATTTATATGCAGGTGTGGAAGCCACTGGCTAGGAGGCAAGATCGGCGGTGAAGGAGGCGATCACCTGGATTAACTCTCTTCATGCGACCACCAGGGACCAAGACTAGGCGGCCTACCTTGGGTCATGTATCTCCTGTGCGGTGTTTTAGCGATGTGTTGGGGCACTAGCTGATTCACTAAGTTGTTTTCTCTTTCTAGAGCTGTTGTTGTGGTTGTCGTGGACTTCGGTGTTTTATCCGTCGTTGTGGGTGTTGTGACATATGTGTACTCTTGCCGTTGTGGCTTTATTAATTTAAAGCCGGGCTCTGCTTGAGCCTTCTGTCTGAGGGATCTACAGGTAAATGCCTATTTTTTTTGGAAAATTTGTTGTGTATTAATCAGAAAACATCGTTTGAATTACAATCATCCCAGGACGATTTCGACACGCAGGTCGGCACCGCACCATGTAACACTCCACGGCACAACACATTACAACTAAGTTGGCATAAACCATAAGCACCATCATTACCAATTTCTCCTGACTTGAGGGACGACAATTTGTCGATCTGGTGGTCTCAAAAAGTAGAATTCCTTCACAATGAAACACACTTCAGATCGGTCACATCCATCATCTCTAAAAGACTCCAAAACTAAAGCATAGTCCATTTCAATGATAAAATTTGAAGTACAGTTTGCAAGTCCCAATTTCAAACCTTCAAGGCATACAATAGCTTCTCCCATTGCCGCTGATTGGCAGCGAGTAATGACATCCCAAATTGATAGTAGAATGTTACACATATGGTCCCGCAGAACCACACCTAGACACCATTCTTCTCTTCCTTTAGAAAACTTGAATCAACATTGCATTGTATCCATCCACCAGGTGTTTTTTCCCAGGTTTTTCTTTGACCTTGTACCCCATTTTGGACCTTGTCACCAAAGTTTAGCATATGGTCTATTTTTTTTCCTTTTCCCTTTCTATCCACGATGAGCTATACTGTCTTCAAATTATGCAAACACTAGTAGAAAAATGGCCTTTAGTCCCGGTTCACAACGGGCTTTAGTCCCGATTGTGCAACCGGAACTAAAGGGTCGCGACTAAAGGCCCCCCCTTTAGCCCCGGTTGCTTACGAACCGGGACTAAAGGTCCGTCCGCGCGGGTTCTGTGCGCCGGGGCGAAAATATCTCAATTTTTCAAAAAAAAAAATTACAAATTTTTTCCGCTCCATATTTTTTTCCTATTTTTCAGAATTTCTATTATTTCAGTTATTTGCATAGTTTAGTCTCTATCTCTAACTACACTTATCTGTAGTCAAATTACTTTACTCGTGATCAAACTTCCCGCTCGGTCACCCATCCTCCCGCACTAGCACGCTTAACTTCCAAGTTCCATCCCGTCCCGCATCCAATTGCTTCGCGCGCATGTATGTGATAGTAGTATCATAGCAATTCTATTAACATATGTTGGTCGATGTCACATTTTTTTATTGTTTGAATTTCAAATAATTCTTTTAATAAATAAAAGTAATGATGTAATAATAATCTTGATTAAATAAATAAACATTAACTTTTTAATTTGTATTAGTTTTTATTTTTTTTTAATTTTTTTTTGCCAAACCTAAAAATTTGAAAATCTAAAAGGTAAAAGTAATAGTAATCTTTATGCATGATACAATTATTAATTGTATTTTTTGAAAAAATAAAAAAAAATCCAGAATTTATAGCAAAAACTAAAATCTTCCTGCTTTCATATTTTCATTTGGAATTTTGAGAATCTAAAATTTGGCTAACCGGGTAAACCCGGGTGAATTCGGATGTAACTTTTTCCCAGGATTTTTTTACGTTTTTTTCGACGTCGTATGCAAAAGTTATTGCGGTTTTACCATTTTTCAAAACTTTTTTGCAAAAAAAGTGAAAATTCAAATTTGTTAATTTTCCCTAATACTAGGTTGTATAACATACAAGAATCTGAAAACATTTTATTTTTTAAAATTTTCTATCATTTTTTTTCTATTTTACAGTGCTAAAAAAGGCGATCCACGGGGGGGTTGTGAAGGTGCGTGGGGAGCCAAAAACCAGAAAGAACCTTTAATCCGATTGGGGACACCAACCGGGACTAAAGGGTACCGTTTAGTCCCGGTTGGTGTCCCCAGCCGGGATTAAAGGTTCCTGCCCTGGCCGCAGCCCACCGTAGCTCTTTAGTCCCGGTTGCCCGAGCATTAGTCGCGGTTCACCAGCAGAACCGGGACTAAAGACCCCATTAATCCCGGGTCAAAGTATTTGGGGACTAATGGGTTGGGATGGAAGGCCTTTTTTCTACTAGTGAAAGTACCTAAATATCACTGTAAAAAATTGATCGGGTTTTGGATAGAAGTTCTACCATCACCGAAGATAATGTTATTTCTATAATGCCATACTCTCCACCAGATGAACATTAGTTTGTCCCTCATTTCTTTGGGAAGTTTGTCTAGCAAGATAAGAACCCACTCATTCCCTGTAAAGATAAGTTCAGATTCATGTGGTAGTTCCCAAATTTCATGGTACCCAGTTTCTTCCTCGATGCCACATATATTCCAAGTGGGCGGTACATCAGGGAGTTTTCTAGTTATGTTTACCTGAATAAATGGAGGTCTCTGAAACCCATTATGCCCTGCCCTTTCCTTCTCGTAACTTTATCCTAGCTCATCTAGTTCATCCGTTTTCTCTCATTTGAATCTCCCCACCAAAAATCTCTTGTTAATTTCATGAGATCTTTACATAGCCCCTCTGAGAATTTGAACACGCTCATAGAGTAGGTAGTAATGGCTTGTATTACTGATTTAATCAAAACATCCTTTGCTCCACTAGAGAAATACTTTCAGCCTTGGTGAATTGGCCTCTTGTATCTTTCCCTAAGAGGCTTGATAGTCTTGGAATCACATATATCTAGTTTCACAGCAGTGCCCTACGTGTATGATGGCTCTGGCAGTCCTGGATGGATCCATCGAAACCTTGGCTCGGGCTGCCTCTGCCGGTTGATGCTCAAGTCAGGCAACTCTTTGAGGCCTATGTGTCCAGCATCCTTGGTGACGACGAACTTCTGGAACGATGCATGATTACTGGATCAACCTTTTCGATCATCCTTCCGTATATTTTCGTGTGTGCCAAAAGATCCCTTTCAGTTAAAGATGCCATTGTGTATGAGAGATATGGTGCACACATTTCAAGCGTTTCTTGCCAACCCAGCAAGTAGTTCACAGAATTATGAGAAGTTGTTCCATATGTTCAGCTTCAGGATGGTGTCAGAGATTCCTTGGTCTAGAAATGGACAAGTAATGGTGCGTTCTGAGTTAAGTCAACATACAACATTCAGTTCGAGGGATCTGTTGCCTTCAACTTTTAACTAACATGGTCCACACAAGCAATGCCAATTCTGGCTAGCAGCCCTTGAAAGATGCATCACTGCTGATAATCTCGCGAAGAGGGGCATTCTGCACTTTGTCGCGTTCATCGAGAATGCTTTGTGCAGCAGGTGTGGTATCTGGTATCGAATCAATGCAACTTGTTGACTGCTCTGCAAACATGGCTGGCGCAACCTCCTTCGCTGACTAATGGACTGAGTAGGTGATTGGGCTGAACAATAACTCCAGGCGCCATATAAACTCTTTTGACACGATTGCTTCCGGGAGATCCGGGAGAAACACAACAACCGTATCTTCAATCAACATGCTCCACCTGCTACTTGAGACTTTAAAAATACGGGTGTGACTATATATTTTTCAGTCGACTAAGAATAAATTTCGTTTTCAGTTAGATGATGCTATCAAATCTCAGTTACAACTTATATTACAACTCATGATTAGCACGAATCACGTTGTAAATCAAATGGTGCAGAAATTAACTAAGCACCAAGTTAGTTCTCATAGAACTAGCAAATCCCTAAAAATACTGCTGAGACTGCCGATTGGTGGGCTGCTGGTAAGATCGTTGTGAATGATCTCCTCAACTGAATAAGAGAGCCAGACCGACGTTTATTCTTTCTGGTCTAGCTGTTTTGTTATTACCTGTTCTGTTATGCAGTTGTCTCTTCCTTTGTGCTTTGTACGCCGGTAACTTTTGTTTCTTTTCCATGAGGGCATCTCCAGCGGCGCGACGCAAACAGACGCTGAGCGACCGCTTGCGTCCGTTTTGACCGAAAATGCGTCTGGCACCCTCTCCAGCGGCGGGACGCAAAGTGATCGGGCCGTCCGCGGAGACGCAAACCTGGCCCGCGGACGCTCGGCGGTCGCATCGAGCGTCCGCTCGCTTCCCCACGGGCCCGTCTGGCAGCGACCTAGGTTCGATCGGCCTCGAATTCACAACGCGCGCTGGTGTGGCAACCGCGGTGATCAATGGAGCGCCGAACCGCCGCGGAAGAGCAACCGCCGGTCTCTTCGTTTTACGCGCCGCCGTTAATCCGCGCACATTATAACCCCGCGTCTAAGGTAATTCAAGTTCAACCACCTCCTTCTTCTTCCTCTTCTTCTTCTTCTTCTCCAACACCGGCACGCCATGAGCGACTACACGCTGCCGTCCGACTCGGAGAGCGAGGGCAAGTCGCCCGGATTTCTGCATTGGTGGGAATCCCCTGCGACACTAAGCGATCCGGGCTCCACGCCCAGCGACCCTGCCTCCACGCCGAGTGAGGACGAGGAGGACGGAGGCGGCAATGGCAGCGAAGGCCAGGAGGAGGACGGAGGCGGCGCTGCCAGCGACGCCGAGGACGAGGAGGAGGGCCAGGAGGAGGAGGAGGACTCCGACAGCAAGTTCGCCCGGTTGGAGGCGCAGGAGGCGGCAAACGACAAGGCGGCAGCAAGGAAGAAGTCCAGGGCGCTGGCGCGGGCAGCGGGTCGTCGTCCGTTCATCGACGACGACGACGAAGACGCCATTTCTTCCAGTTTCAACTCCTTGACGGGCGCGTCGTCCTCCAGTTCCGACGAGAAGGTGACAAGCAAGAGGCGCAGGAGTTTCGATGACGAGGCAGGGCCTTCTAACAAGAAGGCCAAAAAATAGTTTTAGTTTATATGTTTATAATTTTCTTCTTCTTTGTATGTTAAATATGTTTGAATCTAGTCGATTTAAGTATCCGGTTAATTGTTTAGGCTATAATCTATTCGATTCGACCAACATGACATCATTGAGTATAACTTTTTCGCGTTTAAATCTTGCTCATTGAACAAAATTGAAAAGAAGTAGCACCAAAAAAAACATTTGCATGTCCAAAATGCGTCGGACCGCTGGAGGTAGCCCCCGACGCAAACGGACATTTCACCCCCTCGCGGTCATTTTGGCGTCCGCCAGGCGACGCAAACGGACGCGAGCGGACAATTTGGAAGTCCGAAATGCGTCGCGCTGCTGGAGATGGCCTGATCAATGGCTTTCAGAGCTCGGAGATGCCATTCTGCTCGTCCAAACGCACTATGAGGTCGTCCTATTCGATCAGGATCTCAGGGTCTAACTAATTTGCAATTGAAGATCGAGGAACCATTTCCAGTTGCGAACCACTTGAGTCCCTTAACTTGTTCAGCATCCGGCCTCGATTCTTCCAGTGCAAATCCATGATGGTACTACTACTACGTACTACATATGTGTGTTCTTGCAGCAGACGGAAATGGGTGTGTGTATTTTGAAACGAGGTTGTCGATCGTGAGTCTTCTGATGTAGCGCCGGTAGTGCAGCTACGCAGGTGTCCGACTTGTGGCGGTCGATCGATCGGATCCATCTCAGCCCGTCGCATTGATTAAGCCGGCGCACGGTCTAAATACGGCCGGGTATGCCTACCTGTCGATTAGACGAACCGATCGTGCGAACTTGGGAGCGATCGATCCTTCCAATCAGAGTAATACAGATGCAGTGTGCTACGGCATGGCTTGGCTAGTCGACAGCTAGCTACGTTTTTTTTTAGATAGAAGGCACTGCGTGCCCGACTTTAAATTAATAAAGCCCTCAGGTTCGATAATAACGGGTTATTACATGCTGCGGCATACAGCTCGCCAAAAGGAAACATGCTGCGGCATACAGCTTAGCCAACAAGGAAACTAAACAGCCGATAGCGAAGACCTTCCCCCTGGAGATGTTCCTGGTGGTGCCTGGTCAGTCCTTCTTGACGGCGCACTTGGTGCGTGGGCGGCGTGTAGAAGTCTGAGCTGGGTGGCCACCGTCCTGAGCCCCGATCTGTCCGGAGGTTTGTCGAGCGGCGTCCAGAGCTACAGGAATAGCATAGATTTGAAAATAATGTTAGCTGGATGTTTCATCAGCTTGGATTCAATGGTTAACTTATTTCTAAAGTGCCATAAGGTCCAAGACTGGGCCAAGAACAACGACCAAACCAAGCGTCTAAAGCTACCCGAAAGACTAGACACAATGGCATAGAGCTGGTGAAAGTTTGCCGGGCACCAACTACACCCGAGTAGTTGGCGAAAGACACTCCAAGCGAACTTGGCAGGGGAGCAAGCAAAGAAGATGTGGGTGGCGTCTTCCTCCGTACCGCACAGAGAGCAACGGCCGTTCCCTGGCCCATGCCTCGCCGCAATATTGAGACTAGAGGGGAGTCTGTCCAGAATTAATTGCCAGGAAAAGATCCTAACTTTGAGCGGGATTTTCGCCGCCCAAACATCCTTGAAATGAGCAATGGAGGCCCCGGCCGAGAGCTTCCTGTACATCGAGTTAACCGAGAACTTCCCAGATTGTTCCAAATTCCAGCTGATCATATCCTGCCCCTCGGATAGAACAACATTCTCAATGATATCACGAAGTCGGTGCCATCCCTGGAGGGCTTCCACATCCAAGGCCCTACGAAACCCCATTTGGGTGGAGCCACCGCAAACCTGAAACACAGAGCAACCTGACTCATGGCGATGCTGAACAGCCTAGGGAACTGATCTTTGAGGGCTCTATCTCCGTGCCAAGTATCCAACCAGAAGAGGGTTCTCTGACCATCCTTGACTTTGTAAGTCGCTCCGAGTTTAAAGAAGTGTTTGATCTTGTGTATGCTACGCCAGAACTGCGAGCCACCCTGGCCCGAGCCCGCAAAAATGTTGTCAACAGAGGTGTATTTTACGCGCAAGATCTGGGCCCAGATGGGGTTGTCATCTTGAAACAGCTTCCACACCCACTTGAGCATAAGGGCGATGTTCATCTTCTTGGAGTTAATAATCCCTAATCCTCCGCAGGCTTTTGGTCGACAGACCGCCGGCCAGTTGACCAAGTGATATTTTCTTTTGGGCCCCGCGCCCTCCCAGTAGAATTTGGCTCTGTGGGTGTCAAACTTGGCGTGGACGCCATCCTGAAGCAGGAACATGCCCATTGCAAACATGGGAAGGGTAGCCAGGCAGGAATTTGAAAGGATAAGCCTTCCCCCTGACGACATGAACTTTCCCCACCATGGTTCCACCCTACCAGCTAACTTTTGCACCAGAAACATCCATTGTTCTCTGGTGAGCTTACGATCAGAAATAGGAAGTCCGAGATAGGTGAATGGGAAAGTGCCTAGCTTGCAATTCAAGGCATCGGCCACCCTCTGCTTTCTAGAGCTGCTCGCACCCATCACGATGACTTCAGACTTGTGGTAATTAATTTTCAGCCCAGACATGTCTTCGAAACACATGAGGAGGAACTTGAGATTTTCGATTTGCTCGTCACTGTCTTGGATCATAATCAGAGTGTCATCGGCATACTATAAGTGTGAAATCCCCCCCGGGATAAGATGCGGAATGACCCCAACCAGGTGGCCCGCTGCACACGCTCTGGTGAGGATTAAAGAGAGAGCTTCAGCCATGAAATTGAACAGCAGCCGCGAGAGAGGGTCCCCTTGACGCACTCCCCGCTTATTTCTGAAGAAGGGCCCAATCTCCCCGTTGATTGAGATCGCGGTTTGGCCACCAGTGACCAGTTGACTAAGGCGGTGGACCACCCCTAGGTCAAAACCTTTACACCTTAGAACCTCAAAGAGGAAATCCCAGTTGACCCTGTCGTAGGCTTTCTCGAAGTCGAGCTTGAGCAGGATTCCACTTAGCTTCTTGGTTTTTAATTCATGGACTATCTCATGGAGAGCCAGGATGCCGTCAAGGATGAACCTGCCCTTGATGAACGCGGTCTGGTTTGGGCTGATGATCCTGTTGGCGATGGGGTCCAGCTTCGAGGCAAAGGCTTTGGAAATGATCTTAAATATAACATTGATAAGTGCAATGGGCCTGAACTGGGTGATCTTATCCGCGCCAGGGATCTTTGGGATGAGCGAGAGAACCCCAAAGTTGAGTCTCGCCACGTCAATCCTCCCTAGGATGAAGTCGTTCAGAATATGGAGCACCCCGTGTTTGACAATGTGCCAGAACTTCTTGAAGAAATGAACCGGGAACCCATCCGGCCCCGGCGCCGTGTCAGATTTCATATCCATCACAATTTCCTCCAACTCCTTCTCCGTCAAAGTGCGCATCAGCAAGCTGTTTTCCTCGTCGGAGACCCTCTGCTGCTCACTCCAAGAGTTGGGGTGCAGCCCACACACCCTCTGGGCCTCTGAGCCGAGAGGATCCCGGTAAAAATCGTAAATGTGCTTTTGAATGAGGTGCTTGTCTGAGATCTCCCCATGAGGCGTAATCAGGGAATTGATGAAACATTTCTGGCGGCGCCCATTAGCCACCGCGTGAAAGTAAGCTGTGTTGGCATCCCCTTGAAGGGACCATCTGACCCTGCCTCTTTGCCGCCAATATTCTTCCTCCCTACGGAAAACCGCCAGCAATTGCTCTTCCAAGTGGTAGCGAAAGGCCCATTCCTCTTCCGAGATTCCCACCGCATCTGCTTTTTCATCTAGAGTCTTGATCCTCTCGACGAGCAGCTGTTTGTGATCTCTGTTCTCCCTTCCTTTATTCGCGTTCCAACCCCAAAGCTTTTGTCTGAGCCCCGTGCTCATAAATTTCCACCAATCGACAATGTCTCTCCCTTGCACCCTAGAAGGAGGTTATCCCAGCAATCTTGCAACAGCTCTTGGAAGCCCTCAACTTCCAACCAACCCGATTCGAAGAAGAATATATTGCTCTTTGGCGGCACCCCTTCGCCCGAGTCAAAGATGAGAGGAGCTGAGTGTGATCAGAGCCAAGACTCGTTTCAGCAGTAAGCGTGCAGAGGGGGAAATGAGGTTCCAGCGTTCGTGAGAAGAACACCATGTCCAAGACGCATCTGACCGGATTCAATTGTTTGTTCGTCCAGGTGAAGCGCGCCCCTGTGCGCGGGATTTCTCGCAGCCCCCAGTCCGCGATATGGTTATTGAAAAGTTCCAGTCTTGGCCAGTTAATCCTGTCATTGTTCTTGTCCTGATCAGTTCTGAGGAGATTGAAGTCCCCGCCCATGATAATGGGCGTAGGTGTGTTCTCTACTTTGAAAGAGAGCTCCTGGAGGAAAGAAGCCGAGAGAGCGTGGTCAGCCGGGCCATAGATTCCGAAGATCCTGAGCGTGAGCCTGGCTGTTCCGAGGATGACGTCCACGGAGACGAAGTGACTGCCAGTGTCAATCGCTCCGATCTCAAACATGCTTTCCCTAAAGCCCATGAGCATACCGCCTGATCTCCCCGATGCAGGCAACCAGCACCAGACAAAGGTCTCTCCCACTTCAAGGCTTCTGAGCTCTTGATCCGTAAAGTCCAGCTTTATAGTTTCTTGAAGGCAGACGATGTCAATCCGGTGTTTGCGGAGGTAATCTTTGAGCATGGTCTGGCGCCCCCTAACGCCGAAACCACGGATGTTCCAGAACATGGCTCTCATTGGATAACCACCTTACGACCCCGTGCTTGGCGGGTTAGGACACGTTTCGCCAGGGTAGGCTGCTTCTTCTGAATCTTCCTTGTCTTGACTTGCCGCACCTGCTTCACTGGGGAACTTTCTCCAACAGGCCCCCCTGTTGGAGAAGCAGAGGAAGGTTGTCCCACCTCCCGTTCCTGGAGCAGCTTGAGTTCTTTAGCTATGCGCTGCTCCTCTTCGATTCTGTCTCTAGCCAAGGCTAGCTCTGCCTGAACGAGTTCTTTTGCGCGAATCATAGATAGAAGAGGGGCGGGATTTCCAGAGGCAGAAGGAAACAGAACACAACTATCGTGCGCCACAGCCAAAAGCTTGTCATCGGGGACATATTGTAAAATGGCAAAGTCTGAGATGGACTTGGAGGACGTACCTGGTACTTTGTCTTTCGCATGTTGCATGGCCTTCTCCAAGATCGGGATGGACGAGGACCCTGCTCCTCGCGCGCTGGTTCTGGCCGACACCGGTGGGTTGGACTTGCTTCGAGGAGCTCTTGTCATTGAGGCCGCCAGCTCCGCGATCACCACGCCTTCACGTAGTGGCACCTCCTCCGCCATCCCCTTGTCTTCGGGCAGCACATCGGAGAAGTCCAGCTGGACGACGACTTCTTTGCGCGCCGGGCTCAGCCTGAGAGAGGGGCGGTCGGCATTGGACTTGCTCCGGCGTTCCCTAGCACGCATCGCCTCCGGGTCCGTCTCCCAGGAGATAGGGCTCTCAATACCAGCTTCTTCGCGATCCTCAGCAGACAGAGTTTGCGCTTTCCACAAGGAAGGGCGGCAGATAGGTGATGCATCATCTTCCTGGAGAGAGGGTGAGTCCATCAAGATCAACGGGGAGGGCGGGCTCTGTGCACCCCCAGAACTAGCCGATTCCTCCGCCAGCTTCTCCGCAGATGCCACCTGATGCACGATCTTTGCCAACATCGGGAAGATGTCTCCTTTACCGGCCAGGTTGGAGCCATACTGACTCAGCGCCGAAGCAGGAAGCATAGGGTCCAACACGAGGGAGCTCCCGCCAGCTGTCTTTCGGTTGGGAGGGGCAGACGCGCTAGCTCCAATCACGGCAGCCTCCTTGGTCTTCTGGATGTGCTTCCCTCTGCACCCATCCCAACCATCACCCTCCGATTCCTCTGGGTCTTCCTCCTTGTCATCTGCGCGGTGCAGCGGTGGTGGGGGTAGACCAGCTCCCGCCGAACTGGTTGGCGCAGCCTCTGGCACCACGCGGACCTTGAAACCTTGGGAATTGACGAACATCATGACGAAAGGTGGTAGCCTCGTTGACGGTTTGTATCCTAGCAGCAGGCGAATCAGCTCCGAAGCTGAACTCAGAGAGCTTTCGTCCACCGCAATAGGTCTGCCTAGCTCACGGGTGGCCAGGAGGATGCGGACTACCTACCGATATGGTGGCGGAACGTCGTAGAGCTTGACCCAAACTTCCACAAGTTGTTCAGCCGCCGAAGGGTCCCTAGCGTTGTTTGTCACGATGATATGTGATACGTCTCCGACGTATCGATAATTTCTTATGTTCCATGCCACATTATTGATGATATCTACATGTTTTATACACATTATATGTCGTATTTATGCATTTTCCGGCATTAACCTATTAACGAGATGCCGAAGAGCCAGTTGCTGTTTTCTGCTGTTTTTGGTTTCAGAAATCCTACAAAGGAAATATTCTCGGAATTGGACGAAATCAACGCCCAGGGTCCTATTTTTGCACGAAGCTTCCAGAAGTCCGAGGGAGAGTCGAAGTGGGGCCACGAGGTGGCGACACACCAGGGCGGCGCGGCCCAGGCCCTGGCCGCGCCGGCCTGTGGTGTGGGCCCCTCGTGACGCCCCTTTACCTGCCCTTCCGCCTACAAATAGCCTTCGTCGCGAAACCCCCAGTACGGAGAGCCACAATACGGAAAACCTTACTGAGACGCCGCCGCCGCCAATCCCATCTCGGGGGATTCTGGAGATCACCTCCGGCACCCTGCCGGAGAGGGGAATCATCTCCCGGAGGACTCTTCACCGCCATGGTCGCCTCCGGAGTGATGAGTGAGTAGTTCACCCTCGGACTATGGGTCCATAGCAGTAGCTAGATGGTTGTCTTCTCCTCATGTGCTTCATTGTCGGATCTTGTGAGCTGCCTAACATGATCAAGATCATCTATCTGTAATTCTATATATTGTGTTTGTCGGGATCCGATGGATAGAGAATACTATGTTATGTTGATTATCAATCTATTACCTATGTGTTGTTTATGATCTTGCATGCTCTCCGTTCTTAGTAGAGGCTCTGGCCAAGTTTTTGCTCTTAACTCCAAGAGGGAGTATTTATGCTCGATAGTGGGTTCATGCCTCCATTAAATCTGGGACAGTGACAGAAAGTTCTAAGGTTGTGGATGTGTTGTTGCCACTAGGGATAAAACATTGATGCTATGTCCAAGGATGTAGTTATTGATTACATTACGCACCATACTTAATGCAATTGTCTGTTGTTTTGCAACTTAATACCGGAAGGGGTTCGGATGATAACCTCGAAGGTGGACTTTTTAGGCATAGATGCATGCCGGATAGCGGTCTATGTACTTTGTCGTAATGCCCAATTAAATCTCACAATATTCATCATATCATGTATGTGCATTGTTATGCCCTCTCTATTTGTCAATTGCCCGACCGTAATTTGTTCACCCAACATGCTATTTATCTTATGGGAGAGACACCTCTAGTGAACCGTGGACCCCGGTCCATTCTTTTACATCCGAAATACAAATCTGCTGCTATTGTTCTTCTAACTGTTCTTTGCAAACAATCATCATCCACACTATACATCTAATCCTTTGTTACAGCAAGCCGGTGAGATTGACAACCTCACTGTTTCGTTGGGGCAAAGTACTTTGGTTGTGTTGTGCAGGTTCCACGTTGGCGCCGGAATCTCTGGTGTTGCGCCGCACTACATCCCGCCACCATCAACCTTCAACGTGCTTCTTGGCTCCTACTGGTTCGATTAAACCTTGGTTTCTTACTGAGGGAAACTTGCTACTGTGCGCATCACACCTTCCTCTTGGGGTTCCCAACGGACGTGTCAACTACACGCATCAAGCAAATTTCTGGCGCCGTTGCCGGGGAGATCAAGACACGCTGCAAGGGGAGTCTCCACAATCCAATCTCTTTACTTTGTTTTTGTCTTGCTTTATTTTATTTACTTACTTGTTTGCTGCATTATATCAAAACACAAAAAATTAGTTGCTAGCTTTACTTTATTTACTGTCTTGCACTCTATATCAAAAACACACAAAAATTAGTTACTTGCATTTATTTTATCTAGTTTGCTTTATTTACTACTGCTAAAATGAATACTCCTAAGAACATTAAGTTGTGTGATTTCACTAGTTAGGCTTAATGGAAAACAACAAAAATATTAGAGATCTTTATAGTATTTATCTTGAGTTAGGACATGAGGTGTTTGAAGAGAAAATTAAAAAACCTATGGAACTTTATATGCATGATAATGCCAATGTTATTAGTATGAATGCTTTGAACACCATTGTTGCTAATGCTATGGAAGAATTTAAGCTTGGGGAAGCTGGTTTTGATGAGCATGATATTTTTAGTCCCCCAAGCATGGAGGAGAAAATTTACTTTGATGATACTTTACCTCCTATATATGATGATTACAATGATGACTATCATCCACCTACTATTGAGGAGAAAATTAATTATGATTATACTATGCCTCCTATATTTGATGATTATGGTGATAATGATAGCTACCTTGTTGAATTTGCTCCCACTACAATTAATAAGAATGACTATGCTTATGTGGAGAGTAATGATACTTTTATGCATGTGAATAAGAATGCTTTATGTGATAGTTATATTGTTGAGTTTGTTCATGATGCCACTGAAAGTTATTATGAGAGAGGGAAACATGGTTATATGCATCTTAATATTATTAAGTTTCCCCTCTATATGCTGAAAATTTTGAAGTTACTTGTGTTTTATCTTCCTATGCTTGTCACTTTGTTCTTCATGAATTTATTTGTGTACAAGATTCCTTTCCATAGGAAGTGGGTTAGGCTTAAATTTGTTCCATACTTGCTTTTTGATGCTCTCTTTTGCTTCAACTCTTATTTCTTGTGAGTGCATCATTAAAATTACTGAGCCCATCTTAATGGCTATAAAGAAAGCACTTCTTGGGAGATAACCCATGTTTTATTTTACTTCTGCACTTTATTTTATATTTAAGTCTTGGAAGTTGTTTACTACTGTAGCAACCTCTCCTTATCTTAGTTTTGTGCTTTGTTGTGCCAAGTAAAGTCTTTGATAGTAAGGTTCATACTAGATTTGGATTACTGCGCAGAAACAGATTTCTTTGCTGTCACAAATTTCGACCTGCCTCTCTGTAGGTAGCTCAGAAAAATATGCCAATTTACGTGCGTGATCCTCAGATATGTACGCAACTATCATTCAATTTGGGCATTTTCATTTGAGCAAGTCTGGTGCCTCAATAAAATCCATCTTTACGGACTGTTCTGTTTTGACAGATTCTGCCTTTTATTTCGCATTGCCTCTTTTGCTATGATGGATGAATTTCTTTGTTCCATTAATGTCCAAGTAGCTTTATGCAATGTCCGAAGTGTTAAGAATGATTATGTCACCTCTGAACATGTTAATTTTTATTGTGCACTAACCCTCTAATGAGTTGTTTCGAGTTTGGTGTGGAGGAAGTTTTCAAGGATCAAGAGAGGAGATGATACAATATGATCAAGGAGAGTGAAAGCTCTAAGCTTGGGGATGCCCCGGTGGTTCACCCCTTCATATTCTAAGAAGACTCAAGCGTCTAAGCTTGGGGATGCCCAAGGCATCCCCTTCTTCATCGACAACATTATCAGGTTCCTCCCCTGAAACTATATTTTTATTCCATCACATCTTATGTGCTTTACTTGGAGCATCGGTTTGTTTTTGTTTTTGTTTTGTTTGAATAAAATGGATCCTATCATTCATTGTGTGGGAGAGAGACACGCTCCGCTGTTGCATATGGACAAATATGTCCTTAGGCTTTACTCATAGTATTCATGGCGAAGGTTGAATCTTCTTCGTTAAATTGTTATATGGTTGGAATCGGGAAATGCTACATGTAGTAATTCTAAAATGTCTTGAATAATTTGATACTTGGAAATTGTTGTGCTCATGTTTAAGCTCTTGCATCATATACTTTGCACCCATTAATGAAGAAACACCTAGAGCTTGCTATATTTGGTTTGCATATTTGGTCTCTCTAAAGTCTAGATAATTTCTAGTATTGAGTTTTGAACAACAAGGAAGACGGTGTAGAGTCTTATAATGTTTACAATATGTCTTTTATGTGAGTTTTGCTGCACCGGTTCATCCTTGTGTTTGTTTCAAATAACCTTGCTAGCCTAAACCTTGTATCGAGAGGGAATACTTCTCATGCATCCAAAATCCTTGAGCCAACCACTATGCCATTTGTGTCCACCATACCTACCTACTACATGGTATTTCTCCGCCATTCCAAAGTAAATTGCTTGAGTGCTACCTTTAAAATTTCCATTCTTTACCTTTGCAATATATAGCTCATGGGACAAATAGCTTAAAAACTATTGTGGTATTGAATATGTACTTATGCACTTTATCTCTTATTAAGTTGCTTGTTGTGCGATAACCATGTTTTCTGGGGACGCCATCAACTACTTGTGATGACTCAGCGTACCACTGCATGGTGTAGTACACAAGTCGTTGACATAACACAAGTGAAACACCGTTCCACTCATATTACATCTCTCAGAGTGGTAGAACAGAAACATATGCGAGTCCAAGGTATGTCTATAGAAGTACACACGAGCTGTTTACATAAGATCAACACAACCTCCTACTTTACAGTGAGGTAAAACTTCAAATAAAGCTCCAGAAGAACGACTCCTAGTCTATCTTATTGCTAACTCAAGTTCAAGAGCTACTTGGCTTGCTATAGAAATCTAGCTACTTAGGTGCTATGATTAGGGAAAGGTTCCGTTCTATTACTAGTCTAAGTTTCCACTCTAGCTGATGCAGAAGTTGACTCCATTGACTTCTTTGATTGGATTCTTCATCTTGTTGCAGTTGACTCCTTTGTCTTCGAGTTCCACGGTAGTTTCTCCTTCGGTGCCTTGATCTAAGAAGGGGGTTCAAATGGGATAGAATGAGTACGAGCGTACTCAGCAAGTTCATATTAGGAAATAGGTGTATCATGCACTAGCTACAGCCATAGACCAGAAAGTCATAGGCCAATGCAAGTTTTCATAAACATTTCTTCAAAAGGTTTATTTTATTCTGAAAACTATGCTCGTCAGTCTTCACATGTTGAACAGAACTTCGTGGAGTTCCTTTCCTGCCGCGTTCGCAGTTCCCTTCCCGGAACAGGGAGTGACAGTCACAATTCAGTATACTCTGCAGAGGTGCATTACTTTTCCCATAAGAGACCTTATCCTTGATACCTATCCGAGATGCATGCTCGTCCACACTTCCTTGGTGTGGGGCCAGGTGTAAGATCCAAGCCAATCACTGCCTTCTCCGCGACCCTGCAAACCCACCCTTTTGTCCACCCGTACACCCCCGAGTAGACTTCTCCCGATAATACGGCTTTACTCACGGTGCACTTTGGACAATCCACCATAGATCGTAGAGCCCGACATCACACACGGATGGGGATTTAAAAGGCTATCCCAACCTACGGCAGTGCCTCCAACACCCCGCGGCTCTACCAATCCGTTGGCGTGCAGAAGGGAAAAGATACAGACTGACTTCCCCGCAGCCATTATAGATCTTATGGTCAACGCGATATGTACGGCGCTAGAATCACTAGACGGCATTGGTACTTAGTCCTAGATGAGTAGTACCCATGCAATGGAACCTCCACCATATCAACACATACCATGGTTCCATTGCCCACCACATAGTCATATTCATAATTGTAAAATATTACTTTGCTTTTCAATGCATGAGTGATAAGTATAGTACTTTGCATATAGTTTGATACAAATAATCAAATGACATGAGCAAGCGATGAACTTGCCTTTCTTGACTGCAAGATTATGCAGGCAAAAGCTTCGATACGTGAGAACTCCAAATGCTGAAATACCATCATCGTCCGGTAAGGACAATGTTTAAAGAACTGGCAAAGATGCTATAATGCATAGTATGAGATGCAATCGTCCCACGCGTAACCTAACCTTGATGATTTAGGTTTGATAAGTTGTAAATATTTCTTTAGGGTGTGTTGCACTTTTAGGATGGTTCTCAAACAAGGTTCTTATTAAGGTTTGGTTATATTATAAGCATCATAATCAAGTGATATAAGACATCATAACAATCATACACATAAAGAATAATGGTGGAATAATAGGTAAAGAACAGTTGTTAATTTTAAGTTCTACAGGACATGGTTGATGATTACTTATATTATACTTCAAAAGAATAACTTTTGAAGAACATGTTGATTAAGATTTAATAAGTATTTCAAATAAGAACTTTGGGTTTCTATGGTTTGGTTGACAGTTGTACTTCAAAAGAATAACTTTTGAAGAACAAGTTAATAAGAATAAGGACTACTTTAAATAGGAGCTATGGCTTCTAGGGTTTAATAATGGTTTCATTTAGTTTTCTAATACAAACTAATTGGGTTCTTTAAGTGGAATGGGTTCATATGTAGCAAGTATTGGTAGGGTTATTACTATGGTTTCTTTTAAGCATCATATCAAAGGATACTTATCAAGGTGTTGTTATGAGTTAGGGTTTACTATGGCATCACAATTGCTTCACTAAATAATCTCTAATGGTTTCTAAGCTAAGGGCTTATCATTACCTAGGTAGGGTTTAGTGGAATAGGAGCATGTGATGTGAATTGTTACACAAGGTTGGTACTAGGGTTCATCATTATGGTTCTACTAGGGTTTGATGGTTGAGGTTGGTTCTAATGGTGTGATACTAAGTATGAGTATTAATGGTGCTAACATATTAACAAGTTAGGGTTTATACTTAGGTGGTACTTATTAAATCATATAGGTTTTAATTAAGAATAGGAACATGAAATGATAATCTCATGTGACTTGGTTTATGCTAGTGGATCATAAGTATGTATTCATTTGTTTCTTACTAGGGTTCTATAGGTATAGATGAAACTTATATGATTACATGAGCTAAACCCCCTAGGGTTTTAGGATTGCAACTATTTAGGATGAAAACATAAAATAATGGAATCTAGTTTCTAACTTAGAATAAAACTAAGGTTTCTAAATTATGTTCCAATTCTTAAAGTAATACTTGGTACTAGAACTAATGTGATTAAGTACTTGAAATAGAGTTATTAATAATTTTAACATGCTATTCATTTTTAGAGGGTTTAAGAATTAAAATAATTACTAGTTAGGGTTTAATTAGAATTCAGGGTTTCCTAATTATTGTTAGGTTTTAAAGTATTTAACTTGTTAACTTAAGAATGTTTAAGTAAATAATTGTTGAGCTATCAAAATGATATTGGCTTTTACTATTTTCTTGAGTTATTACTATTTAAAGAAAATAAAAATAGTAATTTGCAAATTAGGGTTTATGAATTACCACTAATAATTAAATTAATGCAAATATGGTAAATAAAATTCATCTTAACATTTTACTTAGTTACTGAATAGTTAAAATTTAAGTTTGGAACTTAATTATTTATTGAATTCAATTTGTATTTCAAATAAATGAAAAGGCATAATTAAAGAAGTTAAAAATAAATGAATTTTTATTTTGACACACATTTTTGTTTTATATTTTATTTGAATAGATTTTATTTTTGTGAACATTTTGATATATTATTCATAAGTTTCTGAGTTGATATGAATTTTCTAGAATTTTGCAAAGTCTCAGCAATTTACTGGAATTTGAAATCAAAGAGGAATACTAAATATACCGATTCATTTATACCCGCAGAGACCGATCGGTGGGACCTGCGTGTCCACCTCAGCAGCCACGCGGCAAGGTCCGGTCAACCTTGACCACGGGTTTGACCTCACCGGCGGTCTTAACCGCCGGACGGTCTAGGGTCGGCTCCCTCATGCGGACGGCTACGGGCCGCCACGCGGTGTTCTCGGATGCATGGCTCCCGGCGAGTGCATCGTGCGCAAGCTCACTACGGGTGGTCGGTGACGACGATGACCGCCGGAGGCGACGGCGATTGATGCTTTCCCGGCGAACCCGAGAGAAAAGGAACGGCGAAATTCTTCCTCAACTTGGCTTCCCTCGATGCTAGACTCCTCCAGGATGCTCTACGCGGCCAGACGCTTCCAACGAGCCACTTGGTAGACGCCGGGGTGGTCTCCATCGACGGTTAGCCGGAGAACTGGCCGGCCATGGCGGGGTTCCAGTGAGATGTAGAAAGGACTAGAGAGCGAATTGAAGGGCGGCGAAGAACAAAGACTATACGGTGATGATCTCCACCTATTTATAGGCCGAGGGAATCACTGAGGCCACGACACGGCGAGGACGACGGTCGGGAGGTGGCGGTGCCTGGAGAGTTCCTCTGGACGCAGATCTTTCTCTTCTGGATATGCTCGGACGCGAATCGATTAGTGCAAGTCTTGAGTGTCTTGCTGGCGTCCGGATTCATGCTTATCATCGACGAGGGTGTCGCCGACTGGCATGGTCCCGCTGTCGTCGCCGGGGAAGAAGAAGAACGAGGCTTTTCTCTTCGCACGATTCTTGACGCACGCGAAACGGTATTTGGACGTGGGCTGAGTTGCTATTGGGCTGCTGCTGGGTTGGCTTGGTGGGCTGCACGGTCCAGGACAGGTGAGTTTCCCTCTCTTTTCTCTCTTTTCAAATTCTGTTTTTATATTTCTGTTTTCTATTTTGTTATTTGAATTCAATTTTGAATTCTGTTTTGTTTTGCAGGTTCTAAATTATTTGAATATCAATACAATTTGATAATAAGGCTCACTGCATAGTTTTGTTGTTTAAACAAGTACTTAATATGTGATTAACTTGTTGTTCTTGTGAGGTGCATTTAAAATGGTAAAATGGATATGGATTTAAGGATTTATCTCAATTCCTATTTAATTTAGGAACCAAATCTGTTTGATTGATTTGAAAATTTATAACAGATGCATGGTAAACATAACATTTGATTTTGCTAGTACTTAGCAATATTAAGGGTTCACATATATTTTAATTATGGCTAGGGTTTAACAAATAGTAAATGAGGATGGATTGGATCATGATTTTATGTGAAGAATTATTCCTAAGGGTTTAAGAAGATGATTAACTAAACTCTATAATTATTACTTTAGCAACTTCTAGCTTGGAATATACTTGAGATCCATGATACACAAGTTATGGCATATCATTTTATGTGGGGTGGATCCTATGTAAAAGGCTTTAGGGTTTTGCATACTCTTCATTAAATTGCAATATAAGTAGGCATGAGGCATGGCAGGGTTCTTTTCATGATCCCAAGTGGTACTTGGATTCAAATGTGGTCTAGGGTTTTTATTTGGGATTACCCATAGGATACACAAGCCGAATTGGGTATAAGTATAAGCTTTGATTATGTTTTATTGGCTAGCTAGGGTTACTCCTCCATACAAGGCATGAGGATTGGTCTGGGGTTGACTACTAGTGATATACTTATTATTTTATGTGATAGATGAGATCTATTAATCATATGGTTTAACTTATCATCTATATCTACAAGTTATGATTATGCATTAGACAAGATCCACTCATTCCTCACTAATCCAAATTTAGTATTCCTCTCATCACACTCATCCTAGATTCTTAGGGTTTATAATTAATACTAAGTTGTGATGATTATGGAATTGGTTTCCTAAGGTATTGCTATAGGAATAGGGTTCTCACCTCCAAGATCAAATATTGACTTGAACACTAGGATTAGTACTTCTCTAATATTCTTGTATGAACATGGCTATGGTTAGTATTATAACTTCTCTCACTTCTCAATATCTTGGTATATCCTAAGATCCTACTCAAGAGATGATGATATGATCCTCTAAATATATGGTTTGCCTAGGAATTCTACCTTGCAATCTTATGTAGCTTGTTCTTCAGGAAATCCGATAAACCCGCATCTTGTGGTATGCCTCCACCTCCTAGCTTCTTCATCTTGATTCTAGCTAATTCACATGGAGTGGCTCTATGTGTTTGTTCCCATGTATGATGGTACTTGATGATCAAATGGATGAAGGGTGTGGCTCTATTTATAGGCTTGGGCAAGCTCTAGTATCATGACACATAGGTGGTGACTCTTGTGTTGGTTTGATGAGTAAGGTGCTTGGTTGTCATGCCCTCATCCATAGCAATCCTTTGAGCATGAGGTGGCAAATCTTGGAAAGCAAGTCATGTAGATATTTTCATCCCATGTGGCATAGATCATTATCCTCTCATATGATTTATTTTGGATAGCCAAGTGGCATTTGCTACTAAATATCTTGTGGATGGTTTTATTATTGTTGATGAGTCACTATATTATATTTGATTGGTTTTATATTATGATATTGGTGAAAAGGTTAAGGTTGAAGGTTATTTCTCAATTTTGGATAGTTGGGCTTGATTTCACCAAGGCATGATCATATAAGTTTCAAAATACTCATAATTAGTTTTATTCAAATAGTTTGAACTATAATTTGTAATGTAAATGGATTTAGTTTTATGATAATCCATGTATTTAATAAGTTATGATTTAAATAAGAATGTGTGGCTTTTATGCACTTTAGACCCTGTGGTTTACCTTATTTATAAGTGAATTAAATTACACACAAAGGTAGTTGCTAACTTTTAAGTGTTGTGTAATAGTTCTAGCTCCTTTTTGATCCAACCTATGGATCAAATTATGTCTACACAAAATAAGGGTTTAGCAAAGATCACAGTGAAGTTTATAGCGCTTGACTTGATGATCTACTTCAATTCCAACAAGTCAAGTGAAACTTCAGTGACTGTGGTAAGTTTTATTTGAAAGCGCGAAAATCCCCCGGATTTTATATGAATGAATGCAATGCACACTTTGGTGTTCTCTCATTTTATTGCCTCTAAACCTGGGATATTACAGCCTCTCCCCCTTAAACTGAACTTCATCCCGAAGTTCGAACGCTCTCATGTTTCGGAATGTTGAAATGTCTTGAACAGATCACCATCCTTTCAACTCCATGGTGATCTCATTAGATATAATTGGATATATCCCTTGTCCAGATCCTTCCTGGAGTCTTCTGATGTCTGGCACTAATACTTTATTCAATTCTATGAGTTCTTCCAACACTCTAAGCTTATAGGCTTACTCTTCAAGATTCTTGGATTAGGACACCTTATTATGTTAATAACTTTACTAATGGTTATGGTGATATCTTCCTATCTGGGTACTCAAAGCTTGGTTCTACCAGCTGCGGTAATCCAGCTACGTGTGCCCAAACCTTAAGTCTAAAGGATTTGTTTAAAGTAAGGTATTGTTGTCCCTTACTACCATAACGAAAGTAATGGTACTTCGTAAGGTATTTACAATAGGCATGGTCCTGGTAGTTTTATTCCTACGAATGGATTAGACTCATTTAGTCCATCCAATCATGGCTTCTAGTTTATGCTAGTTATCCTTCTTTTGGTTCCTTTAGGTTCCATGAAAGGAATCTTTCTAATAGGCTTATGTTTTAGCATGGTCAAAATCCTTCGTATAGTGTCTTCTTAGGCTTTGATTGTCCTCCGACATCTACTTCATCCAACTTCAGTATCTTGGACTTACTTGAGCTCTTCTGCTTCTGAGTAATTATCAATTACCCACTCAAGTTAAGGTATAACCCTTACTTCCTCGAGATATGAACCTCGGCTTCTGGTCTGACAATCTCCTGAGAGTACTTTTATATGGGTAGTTCCCAACAACCTTATAAAAATAAGATCGGACTTCCTTTCAGTTCAGACCTTTTTCTCCATCTATCACACTACAAATAATATCTTAATACTTCTTCTTTAGCTTCCTCTTCCCCTTGGAGTTTACTAATGATCTTCAAACTTCTTTTTTTTTCTAATCATTAAACTCCAAGGTTAGAAGATTGGTATAAGTCTAGCTTATAGTTTGTACTTTTCTAGAGTCTCATGAAGAATTCTTTGCGGTGTATCCACACAGTTGTGAGTATCCGATACGAATCCTCCGACTAAATATTTACCAACTACGAGATACCAGCGGTGAAATACTAGCTGCGGAATCCCCCTTTCTTTTAGGGTATAGAAATGTTCAGGCTGTGGGCTATCTGGTACCAGCTGCAGACTACCTAGTACCAGATGTGGCTTATTGGATACCAGCTATGGCTATGTTATGGTTTTAGGCAATATCTACCTACCAGCTGTGGCTTCTTACATAGTTTTAGTTAAGACATACCTCACTTCACATACTTTCTCTTCATGATTATCCTATATCAGCTGCGGTCTTATTATGCTAGCTGCGACTTCACTTGTCTATTTTCCTTCTTCTAGGGTTTGTTTTGCAAGATAACCACTTGTTGACACTATGAAGATAGTATCGTAAGTGACTTCACTTGCAATCCCTTCTTACATAATGAATATGCTCCATTTCTACTGCTCCATATTCACTATTTTTCTCACTTTCGTGGTACTTCCATGTTGAAGTACTCCTTGATTAAGGATAGAAATGAGTTTGGATGGGTCCTTCCTTTAGAGTATTGTGGTTGCTTCCCACAATTTGACTTCTTTCTTCCAGTGAACCTTCATCTTGTCTTCCAAAATCTTCAGAATTCGTCACTTCCTCACACTAATACCTTTACCCTCTAGACCTATAACATCAAGTAAGAGCTTGATATTGCAACCTGCATTTGCATATCAAAGTCACCCTT
>NC_061508.1:94097858-94113456 GCF_022539505.1 Lolium rigidum
CGTCATCTGGAAAAATAGGATTTTTGGTAAAACTTCCTTCCACAGTTGATCTCCCGAAATATTGCATCTCGACGGTGCTTTTTCCAGCAGAATCCACGGCTCCCGGTGCTCGATCTCCAAATAATCATGAAACATGCAAAATAGATGAAATAACATAAGTATTGTGTCCCAATATGAAATATATCAATGAATAACAGCAAATTATGATATAAAATAGTGATGCAAATTGGACGTATCAACACACCCGAGATACTTCGCTTGTACAACTCCCCTTTGACCACCGTGAACGCTTTGGATCGTCTAATAACTCGCCTTGCCTCAACTGGATCGCCGGGTATTGTTTTCCTTAGGATGTATGATATATACGCCTGCATCCATGGAATTTGCACCATCAGTACTAGATCTTGTTCCTCTTCTTCTTCCGATGTTTCTTTCGCAACCCCCGAGGGTTTCTCATCCTTCTCCTTCTTTGTTGATTTCTTTGGCTTTGTGGATCTCTCCGTTACCTCCTCCCAAAACACACCCGGAGGAATCGCGAGACACTGCGACCCGATGTTTGCAAGAATATCGGCTTCATCATTGCTAAGCCTGCTGATGTGATTTACTTCGCATCCATCAAATAACTCTCGAGCTCGTTGTACATTTCCTTGTATGCTACCATGCTATCATTGACTGCGTCACATTGGTTCATGACTTGCTGAGCCATCAATTGTGAGTCGCCAAAGATTTTTAGTCGAGTTGCACCACAAGCTTTCGCCATCTAAATCCCGTGTATAAGAGCTTCATATTCTGCCTCGTTGTTGGACGCATTTGGGAATGTCATCCGTAAGACATATTTTAGTTTGTCGCCTTCAGGTGATATGAGTATCACGCCTGCTCCAGCTCCCTCTAACCTCTTGGACCCGTCAAAGTTCATAGTCCAGGTTCTCGACAGATCTGGGGGTCCTGTGTTTTGCAGCTCCATCCACTCTGCGATGAAGTCTGGCAGAATTTGCGACTTTATTGCTTTTCTTTTTTCATACGTGATGTCCCGAGGAGAAAGTTCTATTCCCCAAAGGGAGACACGGCCTGTAGCTTCTGGATTGTTGAGTATATTGGATAAAGGCGCCTCGTTGACCACTATTATCGGATGCGCCGAAAAATAGTGCCGCAATTTTCGTGCAGTTGTGAACACTCTGTATGCTAGCTTCTGGTACTGCGGGTACCTCTGTTTTGAAGGCGACAATACTTCACTGATGAAATATACTGGCCTTTGCACTCCATGGAGTTTTCCTTCTTCTTCTCTTTCGACAACTAGCGCCGTGCTGACCACCTGGGGTGTAGCCGCAATGTATAGCAGGAGGGGTTCCTTCTCTTTTGGCGCCACCAAGATTGGTGGTGTCGAAATTGCGCGTTTAAGATCTTCGAAAGCTCTATCTGCCTCTTCGTTCCACTGGAACTTATCTCCTTGCTTGATGAGGGCGTAGAACGGTAACGCCTTTTCTCCCAGTCTCGCGACGAATCTGCTTAAAGCTGCGACTCGCCCAGTTAGCTATTGTATTTCTTTCAACTTTGTTGGCTTCCTCATTGTTACGATAGCTTGGATTTTTTCAGGATTAGCTTCGATCCCTCTTGCTGAAACTAGGAACCCGAGAAGTTCTCCTGCAGGGACGCCGAAAGAACACTTCGTCGGATTCAACTTTAGACAAAATTTGTCGAGGTTGTCGAAGGTTTCCTTCAAGTCCTTGATTAACGTTGCCCCCTTTTTTGATGTTATGATGACATCGTCAATGTACACTTGTACGTTTTTCCCAATCTGTGTTGCTAAGCACTTCTGCATCATCCGCTGATATGTTGCTCCCGCGTTTTTCAGACCAAAAGGCATTGTTCTATAGCAAAACACACCGTAAGGTGTGATGAACGCTGTTTTGACCTTGTTCTCTTCTTTCAATCTGATCTGGTTATAACCAGAGTAAGCATCCAGGAAGGAAAGACGTTCACATCCTACCGTGGAGTCGATAATTTGATCGATCCTCGGGAGGGGAAAGTGATCCTTTGGACAATGTTTACTGAGACACGTAAAGTCGACACACATGCGAAGGACTTTAGTGTTTTTCTTCGGAACCAATACTGGGTTTGCGACCCAAGTGGCCTCTGTATGTAGCTCCTTGATGAAACCAGCTTCTCTCAATCGATCAATCTCCGACAGCATAGCTTTGCGGTTTGGCTCCGAAAAACGCCGCAAAGGTTGTTTTATTGGTCTCGCTATTGGATCCAAGTTTAGGTGGTGCTCGGCAAGTTCCCTGGGTACTCCTGGCATGTCAGCTGGACACCATGCGAAGATTTTCCAGTGCTCACGGAGGAACTCGACGAGCGCGCTTTCCTATGCGAGGTCCATGTTTATCGCGATGGACGTCGTTTTCTTCGGATCTGTCGGGTGAATCTGCACTTCCTTAGAATCTTTTGCAGTGTTGAAGGTTGATTCCTTGTTGGGCCTCCCTACATCTGGCAGCACATCATAGTCAGTCGTAAGTCTCGATGACATAGGCATCCCCAATGGGCCTGCCGAAGATAGTACCCGGGGTTTACTGAAGGCCCACGATTCGAAGAATAAGAAGAATTGGAAGCCCAAGTTGTTATTAAGGAAAGTGATGGCGTGTATCTCACACGTTCGTTGGGAACCCCAAGAGGAAGGTATGATGCGCACAGCAGCAAGTTTTCCCTCAGAAAGAAACCAAGGTTTATCGAACCAGGAGGAGCCAAGAAGCACGTTGAAGGTTGATGGCGGCGGGATGTAGTGCGGCGCAACACCAGGGATTCCGGCGCCAACGTGGAACCTGCACAACACAACCAAAGTACTTTGCCCCAACGGAACGATGAGGTTGTCAATCTCACCGGCTTGTCTGTTACAAAGGATTAGATGTATAGTGTGGATGATGATTGTTTGCATAAAACAGTAGAACAAGTATTGCAGATTGTATTCGATGTAAAAGAATGGACCGGGGTCCACAGTTCACTAGAGGTGTCTCTCCCATAAGATAGCATGTTGGGTGAACAAATTACAGTCGGGCAATTGACAAATAGAGAGGGCATAACAATGCACATACATGACATGATGAATATTGTGAGATTTAATTGGGCATTACGACAAAGTACATAGACCGCTATCCAGCATGCATCTATGCCTAAAAAGTCCACCTTCAGGTTATCATCCGAACCCCTTCCAGTATTAAGTTGCAAAACAACAATTGCATTAAGTATGGTGCGTAATGTAATCAATAACTACATCCTCGGACATAGCATCAATGTTTTATCCCTAGTGGCAACAGCACATCCACAACCTTAGAACTTTCTGTCACTCGTCCTGCATTTAATGGAGGCATGAACCCACTATCGAGCATAAATACTCCCTCTTGGAGTTAAGAGCAAAAACTTGGCCAGAGCCTCTACTAATAACGGGGAGCATGCAAGATCATAAACAACACATAGGTAATAGATTGATAATCAACATAACATAGTATTCTCTATCCATCGGATCCCGACAAACACAACATATAGAATTACAGATAGATGATCTTGATCATGTTAGGCAGCTCACAAGATCCGACAATGAAGCACATGAGGAGAAGACAACCATCTAGCTACTGCTATGGACCCATAGTCCAGGGGTGAACTACTCACTCATCACTCCGGAGGCGACCATGGCGGTGAAGAGTCCTCCGGGAGATGAATCCCCTCTCCGGCAGGGTGCCGGAGGTGATCTCCAGAATCCCCCGAGATGGGATTGGCGGCGGCGGCGTCTCAGTAAGGTTTTCCGTATCGTGGCTCCCGGTACTGGGGGTTTCGCGACGAAGGCTTTAAGTAGGCGGAAGGGCAGGTAAAGGGGCGACGCGAGGGGCCCACACGACAGGGCCCAGGCCGCGCCGCCCTGGCGTGTCGCCGCCTCGTCGCCCCACTTCGTTACGTCTTCGGTCTTCTGGAAGCTTCGTGGCAAATAGGACCCTGGGCGTTGATTTCGTCCAATTCCGAGAATATTTCCTTTGTAGGATTTCTGAAACCAAAAACAGCAGAAAACAGCAGCTGGCTCTTCGGCATCTCGTTAATAGGTTAGTGCCGGAAAATGCATAAATACGACATATAATGTGTATAAAACATGTAGATATCATCAATAATGTGGCATGGAACATAAGAAATTATCGATACGTCGGAGACGTATCAGAAAGCTAGAGTTGTATTAGGAGATAATATTTGTAATCTTATGGGCTGAGTTGTAAACCCTCCCGAACTCTGTAACTTGTACAATACGAATCCCTCGGCTCCACCTCCTATATAAGGGGGAGTCGAGGGGCAAAGAAAGCATCGAATCATTGTCTCTCAAACCCTAGTTTTCATAATCGTCGAGTACTTTTCGGCTGAAACCTTCGAGATCTACTTGCCCTCTACTTCCAACTAAACCCTAGTCTACAACTCGTAGGCATTGAAAAGTTAATCCCTTTTCACTCGACGCCATGTATTCTGCTTGCATCCCGAAAGTTTCTGACAGTCGATGAAAATCTTTGTCACATTTATCGGCTAGCGCGAAGCTTCCCTTGACTGTGATTGGTCCCTTAGGTCCAGGTAACCTCCAAAGCAGGTATGTGTAATGTGGTACTGCCATAAACCTAGCATATGATGGTCGTCCCAACAAAGCGTGATACTGCGACGGAAAATCCACAACTTCGAATTCCAACCTTTCTATCCTGTAATTTTCTCGGGTCCCAAACTGAACGTCGAGATTGATCCTCCCTAATGGGTAACTTGGCTTCTCTGGTCTGATGCCATGGAAACGTGTGTCAGTTGGTTTCAAATTTGCTAAGGAGATGTTCATCTTCCTTAGCGTATCTGCGTACATAAGGTTTAAACTGCTGCCGCCATCTTTAAACACTCGAGATACGTCGAATCCCGCAATTACCGCAGGTAAGATAAGTGCTGATTGCCCTGGTCGAGGAACTTGCTGCGGGTGATCTGCTATTGTGAAGCCAATGTCTTGCCCTGACCAATTTAGGTACTCAACCGTTGGTGGAGGCATCTTCTCTGGCATGAACACTTGCCGCGAAATTACCTTCTGAGCCCTATTAGATGGCCTAGCCTTCTGAATCATTGAGACCGCACCATTGGAGTTAGGATCAACATACGGAGGAGGCTGTGGTGCTGCCGCTATTCTGAGCTGATGTCGATTTTTCGTCTGTGATCGCGGGAGGTGGTGGTAAGTGGATCTCACTCCTGGGCCCCTGGGGGTTTCTATTTGTTGCTTGAGCATTGGCTATCCCTGCAACCCGCAGCATTGCTTAAAAATTGCGGCAGTCCTTCTGCAGATGTCCTGACTGCCTCTTCCCATTGCTGTCGAGATAAAAATGCATCTGGCACGGCCCGTTCATCATATCTTCAGGAGTTACAAAAGATCTCTGAAACCTTGACCCGCTATTTTGCCTGTTATTCCGAGGATCATCTCTATTGTCGCCTTGCTGCTCATTACTCCTTTGATAGTTGTTTCCTCCATTGTTTCCTTGAAACCCAGCCGATATTTGGCCAGGAGCATCGTAACTTGAAAATTGTCGAGGAAATCGGCGCCTGTTTTGAAAATTTCGACTACGGTCCTCCTCTGGTGACCTATGTCGTTTATTATGTACTGCATCTTCGCCATCTGCCCATCTGTTTGCTATTTCCATTAACGTTGATACTGTCCTTGGGTTTGTTCTTCCCAAGTCCTCCACAAAATCTCCTCGTCGCACTCCTGCTACAAACACATCTATCGCTCTCTCGTCAGATATATTTTCTGCCAAGTTTTTGATGATGTTCCACCTTTGAATGTACTTCCTCATTGACTAATCATGCTTTTGTCTACATGACCTCAATTCCTCTAGTGTTGTGGGTTTCTTGCAGGTTGATCGGAAATTCTTGATAAACACATCCTCAAAGCTTTCCCAGCTGTCGATGGAGCCTGGGGGAAGCTTCTTTATCCACGATCTGGCGGCTCCGCTCAGATGTATTTGAATGCTCTGCATGGCTGTTTCTCTGGTTCCGCCTATCAACTTTACTGTCTCGAGGTAATCGACTAGCCAGTCCTCGCGATCTTGCAGGCCATCGAATTTCTTGAAACTATCGGGTAGCTTGAATCTTGATGGGACTCGAGTTTTTCGGACCCGTCGTGTGAAACACGGGAGTCCGCACATATCCTCTTCGGCAAGTTCTGGTGAACGCCGATGTTCTCTTCTATCTTGTCGCGCTCTATCTACCCTGGCCTGAGTCGCCATATCTCTGACTCCGCTTGCTCTTGGTGGATCTTGCACTGCTGCAGTAGGTCTTGGGCTATTTTGTCTTGCAGTTACTTCGGGAGGTGTGGCTGCAAACGCTGCTCCCATGGCTCCACATCCTACCATGGCCATGTTATACAACGCTTCTCTTGGATCTCCGGGAGGTGGCCTGGACGCTAAGATAAAAGCTTGCGTTGCCATGTATCCTGCTTCTGGTGTTTTCGGGATGATATTTCCCCTCGTGTCGATTGACATAAAGGACATATCGAGGTTTTGAATTAAGGTCTCTTTTTCAGCCTCCGGTATGTTTTGCAGCCGAGATCTTGCTCTCCTCCGAGCTTCTCTGTGACTGTCTCCCGAAGTTCCTGATTGTCGACTTAACTCAGCTCTTCGCCTACTTGACGCGGAAGCTGCCTCCTTTCTTCTATTTAGAGCGGCTGTCTGTTTTTCCAAATCTCTTCCAGCTCGAGCAAGCCTATATTGGTAAGCCTGCAATTCTTCGACCGTAGCGGTTGTCTCCATTGGTTCAGAACCATCCATAGCTCTTGCTGCTCTATCCCATGCTACTTGTGCTCTAACACGTGGTGTAGGCTCGACATATTTAGTGCCCAAACCTCGCCTTAGGTCAGAGGGATCGACATATGGATTTCCCAAGTCGTCGAAAGCCTCTGATGTTTCCTCCTGATCGCGACTTGCTTCTCCGATGGCGTAGATCTGATGATTTTTTGAATTCTGAACTCTGCTTGGTTTGGTGACACCATCGTAGAGATTGGTGAAGACCTTTCCAAGAGAGATGGACTTGTCGATGAAGTCGAAGCTGTCGGTGTCGCTTGAGTCATCGCTTATATAGGAGTCCGCGGATGACTCAAAGGATATGTCGCTGAAGATCTTGGCGAGTTTCTCGCTTGCCTTGGTGTTGATGAAGCGTGGCGACGAAATCTCCTCGTCGCCTGACTTGATGGATGATGCTGAGCTCGAAAAATCAGGATCAACCGTCGATAATCCCGACGAGATCGGAACTTCGAGACGATACGCTCCTTCTTTCTCGAAGCGGAAGTGAAACTTTCCGAACGTCATCTCCATGGGCTCCTCCAGATACGCATATGCATCCAAACGGGAGGGCGGGTGAGGATCAAAATCAACGAGACCAGTTTCGATCTGTTTACCTCTGTCCATGATGTTGCTTGCTACCGATGAAGTCGACGATCTTGAACATGCCATCGAGATCAGCTCCTTGCCGCCTCTAAACCCCACAGACGGCGCCAATTGACAAGGTATTAATTTGTCAATGCCTACAAGTAGTAGACTAGGGTTTCGTTGGATGTAGAGGGCAAGTAGATCTCGAAGGTTTCAGCCGAAAAGTACTCGACGATGTAAAACTAGGGTTTGTGAGACAATGAATCGATGCCTTCTTTGTCCCTCGACTCCCCCTTATGTAGGAGGTGCAGCCGAGGGATTCGTGATACACAGGTTTTACAGAGTCCGGGAGGGTTTCTAACCCATCCCGCAAGATTACAAACAATGACTCCTATTACAACTCTAGCTTTCCTTAATAGTATCTTGGGCTTCCGAATCTTCACATCCTTCGAGTTGTGGGCCTTCAGTAAGCCCCGGGTACCATCTTCGGCAGGCCCATTGGGGATGCCTATGTCAGCGGGCCCTGCCCTGGCCGCGCCGCCTTGTGGGGAGGGGGCCCACAACCCCTCTCAGCCTCCTCTCTTCCGCGTACTTCATCTACCCGAAAACCTAAGGTACTGGGAATAATCGCGAGGAGACACAGCCGCCTCTGCGGGGCGGAAAACACCAGAGAGAAAAGAGCTCTCCGGCAGGCTGCAATCCGCCGGGGAAATTCCCTCCCGGAGGGGGAAATCGACGCCATCGTCACCGTCATCGAGCTGGACTTCATTGGGATCAGCATCACCATCATCTCCACCACCGTCACCATCATCTCCACCGCTGCACCTCGTCACCGTTGTAACATCTAGGGTTGAATCTTGATTGTTTCGTAGGGGAAACTCTCCCGGTATTGATTACTCCTTGTTATTGATGCTATTGAGTGAAACCATTGAACCAAGGTTTATGTTCAGATTGTTATTCATCATCATATCACCTCTGATCATGTTCCATATGATGTCTCGTGAGTAGTTCGTTTAGTTCTTGAGAACATGGGTGAAGTCGAAATGTTAGTAGTGAACTATGGTGAGTAATATTCAATGGTTTGATATTTAAGTTGTGGTGTTATTCTTCTAGTGGTGTCATGTGAACGTCGACTACATGATACTTCACCTTTATGGGCCTAGGGGAATGCATCTTGTATTCGTTTGCTAATTGTGGGGTCGCCGGAGTGACAGAAACCTAAACCCCCGTTGGTATATCGATGCAGGAGGGATAGCAGGATCTCAGAGTTTAAGGTTGTGGTTAGATTTATCTTAATTACTTTCTTGTATTTGTGGATGCTTGCAAGGGGTATAATCACAAGTATGTATTAGTCCTAGGAAGGGCGATGCATTAGCATAGGTTCACCCACACAACACTTATCAAAACAATGAAGATTAATCAGCTGTATGAAGCGAAAGCACTAGACTAAAATCCCGCGTGTCCTCAAGAACGTTTGGTCATCATAAGTAAACAAACTGGCTTGTCCTTTGTGCTAAAAAGGATTGGGCCACTCGCTGCAACTATTACTTTCGCATTTTATTTACTTATACTTTATTTATCTGCTATATCAAAACCCCCTAAAGAAGTAGTCAACTAGGACTCTTGTAAAAGCCCTAGGCTGGTTGCATATATAAAGCTAGCCAGGGCACCCAATATGAGGGGACAATAGATAGACAATAGAGAGACAGCATAGCTCCGCCTATGGCGGCACCCTGTAAACATACATATGATCATGTACTGGATTGCTAGCAGCACGTAGGGATCCTCCACCGAGGGGACCCGAAGCTAGGTACGTCGCGTGCCTAATCTCACTCCCGGAATCTCCATCGTCGCTCTTTCCCGAAATCCAAGTCTACAATACGTAGGCATTGGCGAGGTGATCCCTCGTCACTTACAGTACAGATAATTAATTAATACTCCCATCGGGAGCTATGATTATTGATACGAAATAAACCATCCAAGCCTCAAGATAATTCGCGAGTGCTGCAGTCGATGAAAAAAAATATTACTTACAAAAAGGCTCATACCGCTGCACCGTGTGACGAACCCAAATACATAAAGCGCCTAAATCCCTCGTTTATTCGATGGGTGTCGCTCTTACAAAACATACAAATCGACTCTGCAAATAATGCAAAATACAACGGAGTCGTCGGGTGAGCAGGCTGACTTGATCACTCAGCCGCCCCGATAAAAACTTTTTCATCGAGCTAACAAGTTCAAAAAACAAATGATGTAACACATCAAAGTACACATAAGATTGCTCCTTGTAGCACAAGGTTATATATACATAACTTCATGACAGGGCTTCTTGGTCTTCTCAAGCCTTCAAATCCCTCTCAACTCTTATCTCCATCTGACAAGGGATTAACTTATCAATGTCTACGTATTGTAGACTAGGGTTTAGTTGGAAGTAGAGGGCAAGTAGATCTCGAAGGTTTCAGCCGAAAAGTACTCGACGATTAAGGAGCTAGGGTTATGTTGACAATAGATTCGATCCTCTCTTTGTCCCTCGACTCCCCCTTATATAGGAGGCGGAGCCGAGGGTACCGTGTTACACAAGATTACAGATTCCGGGAGACTCTCTGAGTTCAACCCGCAAAGTTACAAGTCTCTATATTTCCTAATACAACTCTAACTTTCCTTGCAAAAGGCCAAGTACTTGGACATTGGAGTCAGTAGCAAGCGAAAGGGCGTCAGACATTGAATCCTCCCGAAGCTTGCGAGCACGATTGATAGGCATATCGGCAGCATCTGGAAAGACACGAATAAGCAATCCAGAAGATAGTATTGGAAAGATACCATGCAAAAAGGAACTTACTCAGCAAGTTCGTGATCGATTCGCGGAGTGCGCCTTCTTTTTCATCGGCTGCAATGGCAGCCTCGCGCCTGGCCTCTTGTTCATCCTTCATTTTCTCCTTCAGCTTCTTTAGCTCATCTTTCAGCAGGATGTTCTCGTTTTGACCATCGGCTGTAAGCTTGTTAGCCTCCAACACTTGGTCAGCCGAAACTTTGATGGCCTTTCAAAGCTGAGCATTTTCTGACTCAAGGCGAGTGAATTGATCAGCGAAATCTGCCACAACATCAATTGTGGCGAAAATTGGCTGCAAAAGAGAAGACGAAGAATCTCAGTCGAATTCAGAAATCAATCAAGAATATCAAGCTGAGTGGATTTACTTACGTGATCATGAGCTGTTGGAGGAGCAGGGGCGCCGGCAGAAGGATTAACCTTCGACACAGGAACCTTGGCCACAGTCGTCCTTGAAGGGGGCGTTGGATCAGCAGGCGAAGGATTCGACTCCTTGGCTGACTCGCTCTTCCCAGAAATAAACTTAGCCCTCTTTGCGAGAGGAACTTCATCATCGTCATCAGAACTGGCTGAAAACAGGAACATACATTACATGAATCCAAGAAAGCTGGTTACAAAGGAAAAAAGTGGAGACTTACAGGTCCAAGTCATCTTCGACAGCAAAGAAGCCTGTCGAACCCTTCGCAGCTGGAGGAGGCGACGCAGTTTCATCGGCATCATTATCTTGTCCGCTAGGACTCGATTCAGCCGTCGTCATCAAGTCTTCGTTAATCCTCCTGCGCCGCATATCCCTAGTGCGAGCATATTCTTTAGGAGCTTCGTCTTCTTGGATGTCGCTGTCGTCGAGAGCATGCTGCACATCTTCGGTTTCCTCCGATTCATCGTCATCATCCTCTAGCTCTACCCACTTTTGGGTGTAGGAGGGTAGCACTGAGCGACGGTGGAAGTGTGTCAACGGAAAAAGAGACTGTTAAAAAGTCGAATAAAGAAACAGAAACAACATTTGGAACAGGTGCAAAGAAGATCACCTCGGCAGGAAGATGTTTGAGATCAAATGGAGGGCGAGCCGAAATTAGGACGATATTGTCCTTTTGGCTGAAGCGAGTAAGGCGCTGCACCTCATCATGGAGTTCTTCGTCGGACAGGTCGGCTGAGCTGACCCTGGACTTATCGTCTTTGCCGACGTACAACCACATCTGATGAGGGCGAGACATCAATGGTTGCACCCGAAGTTTTAGAAACACCGAGACTACCTTAGTACCACACATTGTCAGACCCCCTGCATTCTTCAGGTCTAAGACCTTCTCGAACAGTTGATCGGCTGTGGCACTTTCTTCGATAGTCAAGGTGTTTTGCCAGGATTTCTTCAGCGTAGCCACTAGGACATCTTCAAAAAGGGGCAAGTTGGAGCGCCGTCCAGCTACTGGAATATCTCGCAGGTAGAACCATTTCTGGCGCCAGCCCTGGACTGATTCCTTCATCGAGAAGTCGAGGTAGTTAGCCTCTTTTGTAACGACAAAGCCGACGCCGCCAACAACGGGAGGACCATCGTTGCCATTGTGGCGTTTGACGTAGAAGATTTTCTTCCACAAGCCCCAATGAGGGTCGATGCCAAGGAACGCCTCGCATAAGGTAATGAAGATGGAAAGATGAAGGATGGAATTTGGGGTCAGCTGCCAGAGCTGGATCCCGTAGAAAAAGAGAAGGGAGTGAAAAATTCGTGGGTGGGAAGCGAAAGCCCACGATATAAAAAGGCGACGAACATAACAGTGAAGCCCTTGGGAGGCCTTGGGCGAGAAGATGAACCTGGGAGGCGAATGTCATCATCGGATGATGAGATGAAGCCGAGCATGCGCATCTTGTTCACATCGCGGTTTCAGATGGTGGAGGCGCGCCAATCGTGGCAGACCTTGCCGGCACCTGACGAAGCGCCTGGTTCAGCGGTTCCCTTCCTTTTGCCCATGATGCTCGAGTTCTTGGAAGAAGGAACAGTGGTGAGAGAAAAGATTGAGGAGGAAGATGAGCAGTATGGAAGCGTAAAAAGTGAAAATAGTGAAAGGGCCTTTATTTATAGCGAGCACTGTTGGGGAATCGTGGCCATAACTCCAGCAATTGTGGGGAGGTGGACGAGGATCTGATCATACACGTGTCCAAGTAAGAGAAACGAAACCGGCGGCCCATTACCCCCACTACACGCGGAAATCGAGGGGGCGCCTCGGTTAATGCGCAAGCACTAGTCATTTCCTAAACTGACCGCGTAGAAGTAGGCTGGGCCCGTTAGGTCACGTCCTGTCAATCAAACCGCAATAGTTGCTACGTCACCCATGATGTCATCAGAAGTATCGATTTCACAAGGAGCATTCGAAGAGAATTAAAGTTATCGAGTGGTTCAAACTTGAGTCTACACACGTATGCGAGCATCCGTGCCTAGACTCGGGGGCTACTCCCATCGGGAGCACTGGACGCGCACCCGACGTAATTCAGGTTCGAAGATTATTGCAAGAGGAATTACATCAGAAGCATCTGAAGAAGGGTTCAAGTGGTTTGAGCTAAAGTCTGCACTCGGTTGCAAGCATCCGCGCTTAGACTCGGGGGCTACTCCTATCAGGAGCACTGAGTACACATCCGATAAAGGTTATGAACTCGAAGGTTTTTTGCGCGACCCAGGATCGTGCCCGGGGACTTGATTCTGTGTAGAGTGATGTTGTTTTGCCATCGGCAGTTAACCGGTATAAACCGGGCACGTCACTCAATATCCCTTGCATAACTAAAATCTTGCTCGAAAGGAATGAAGACCCGATAAAAGGAAAAATATCGGATGATCGTAACAAGTTGTAGAAAACTATGTTCGAGTAGTACAACTTGAGTCTACGCACGGTTGCAAGCATCCGTACTTAGACTCGGGGGCTACTCCCATCGGGAGCGCTAGACGCGCACCCGATAAAAGAAGACGCTGTTGTTACAAGGAGGACAAGACCTGTCGACTAAGGAGAATATACGACAGAAGGCATGCTTTAGTCCCTGCCTGAAGTATCTTCGGCCAAGCACTCGGGGGCTACTGATGTGGGCATTACCCTTCGGGTAACTAGTATTGCACTACCTCTTGCGGCCCAACCAGGGGCCCATGAAGGCCCTCTATGGCAAGGTGGGCCACTACGTCGGTGCCGAAGAAGAATCCTTGAAGAACAAGACAAGGAGACGAAGAATACAAGGAGAGCTTAGAGCTAGGACCCTTTGTAACCTAGTCGTACCCGGACAGATCTCTCCAGACCTGGCTCCCAATATAAGGGCCAGGAGAGAGGCTGCCGAGGACACACATAGTTTTAGCAATCGTAGCCACCACAAGTCTAGAGCTAGGTCCCTGCTGAACTTAGTCTCTCGACGAGATCACAGCCGAAACCTTCGGCACCCTATTGTAACCTGATATTTTCATAATCAAGATCAGACAGGCAGGACGTAAGGGTTTTACCTCATCGAGGGCCCCGAACCTGGGTAAATCGCTCTCCCCGCTTGTTTGATAACCAATGTCTCGTGTCATCCTACATGATTCCATCTACCCTAAGCCCCTTACGGAGGGCATTGCCGAGGAGTACCCTCGACAGCTGCATCCCCCCAAACCCGTTTTTTTGTCTGGCGCGCCCCGATACGGTGTCCGGCGCCCCGAGGCCGTCCCCGTCCCACAGGGGACGCACCGGGCACGCCGGACACAACAAAAAGCGAGGCGGGCTCCCACATGTCGGCGAGTATTTGCGTAAACCATTGGTTCGCGCCTTTTTTTCTTGTCGCTCATTCCTTCCCGCGCCTCCCACCCCTCCGCCGCCGCTGGATTTGCCGGCCGTTTGGGCGCCGATCTCTTCTGAGAGTCGGGACCGTCGCCGCAGCTGGCGCTCCCGCCGGTCGTTCCGCCACCGCCGCTTCGCCATCGCGTCCCACAATGCGGCGTCAAATCCGCCCCACCTCCGCGCACACAAGGTGCTCGACGACTTGCCAGGTAGGCGCGATTGGCCGCTGTTCGTTGCGTCGTCTGCCTCGGTGCAATTTTAACAATTGATTTTGCTTTAGACATGGATAGCGACGATGAGATGGTTGCCCTGCTGCTGGAGGACAAGCAAGCCTTCGACGACGACCTCTGGGAGCATTTGCTGATCATCGCGTCCCTCCAGGACATGGTTGACGCCGAGGTGGAGAAGAGGAAGAGGCCGCGCCGCGGAGGATCAAGGCCGGGGAGAAAGAATTCCAAGCCCCGGCAGAGGATGGAGGGGCATACCATGATGCACAACGACTACTTCGCCGATGATGCAACACATGCCGACAATTTTCGGCGCCGGTACAGGATGAGCAAGGGTTTGTTCATGAATATCCTCCACGACGTTCGAGAGCTCGACGCTGTAGGCGTTGTCGGGTTCTCGTCGATTCAGAAGTGCACCGCCGCCATGAGGATGCTTGCATATGGAGCACCTGCCGATACACAGGACGACTACCTTCGCATGAGTGAGTCTACTGCCATTGAGTGCATGTACAAGTTTTGCCGAGCTGTGGTGGGAAAGTTTGGCAAATACTACTTGAGAGGGCCAACTGAGGAACAGACTGCAAGGATCATGGCACAAAATGCTGCCAGAGGATTTCCTGAAATGCTTGGAAGCATCGATTGCATGCACTGGGCATGGAAGAACTGCCCGTTTGCTTGGTGAGGTATATACAAAGGGCGTCATGGATATTGCAGTGTGGTGCTTGAAGCTGGGGCAGATTATGACCTCTGGATTTGGCATTCTTTCTTTGGCATGGCGGGATCACACAATGCCATCAACGTGTTGCAGCAGTCTCCGGTGTTTAGCAGACTAGTGGAAGGGCATGCTCCACCATGCAACTATGAGGTAAAATGGCCACCAATATACCAAAGGCTATTATCTAGCCGATGGTATATATCCCAAAATGGGCCACTTTTGTCAAAACAATCTCGAATCCATCAGGTCTAAAGAATTCCCACTTTGCTACGCGACAGGAGGCTTGCAGGAAGGATGTCGAGCGGGCATTTGGTGTGCTTCAAGCACAATTTGCCATTGTTCGATACCCTGCTCTAAGCTGATCTCACGACCAAATGTGGGAGGTGATGCAGACTTGTGTGATCATGCACAACATAAAGAATCATGCCAGGACACATGTTGGTCCCTATGAGTGTCAGGGCCCTCTTGCGGAGGTTGATCATGAGTTGCCAGCAGATTTTGCTGATTTCCTGACCATGTGATACGTCCAATTTGCATCACTATTTTATATCATAATTTGCTGTTATTCATTGATATATTTCATATTGGGACACAATACTTATGTTATTTCATCTATTTTGCATGTTTCATCATTATTG
>NC_061508.1:94113556-94153859 GCF_022539505.1 Lolium rigidum
TCGATAAACTCTTGCGAGCAAGTCTGTTTCCAGTGCGAGCTGAATTGACAACTCCGCTGTTAAGGCTTTCAAGTATTCTTTGTCTGCCCTTGTGTCGAATCAATAAATTGGGTTTTACTTCCCGCGAAGACTGTTGCGATCCCCTATACTTGTGGGTCATCACGTCACCCTACGGTTCGTGAACTATGTACACATGGTCGAGACTCCTCTCCGAGCAATAACCAATAGCGGGATCTGGAGATCCATAATGGCTCCCACATATTCAACGATGACTTAGTGATTGATTGAACCATTTACATACGATGTCGATTCCCTTTGTCACGCGATATTTTACTTGTCCGAGGTTCGATCATCGGTATCTCCATACCTTGTTCAACCTCGTTACCGACAAGTACTCTTTACTCGTTACCGTGGTATGTCATCTCTTATGATCCAATCATATGCTTGCAAGCTAATCAGACGACATTCCACCGAGAGGGCCCAGAGTATATCTATCCGTCATCAGGATGGACAAATCCCACTATTGATCCATATGCCTCAACTCACACTTTCCAAATACTTAATCTCATCTTTATAACCACCCATTTACGCAATGGCGTTTGATGTAATCAAAGTACCCTTCCGGTGTAAGTGATTTACATGATCTTATGGTCGAAGGACTTAGGCAACTATGTATCGAAAGCTTATAGCAAATTGAACTTAATGACTTGATCTTATGCTATGCTTATTTGGGTGTGTGTCCATTATATCATTCACCTAATGACATAACCTTGTTATTAATAACATCCAATGTTCATGATCACGAAACCATGATCATCCATTAATCAACAAGCTAGTTATACAAGAGGCTTACTAGGGACTCCTTGTTGTTTACATAACACACATGTATCAATGTTTCGGTTAATACAATTATAGCATGGGATGTAAACATTTATCATGAACACTAAGATATAACAATAACTAATTTATTATTGCCTCTTGGGCATATCTCCAACACATTGCCATTTATGTTGTGCATAGATGGATGATGAGTCCGACTGTGATACTGATGTTCTAATGGTCGTGACAAGCCTCATTCATGAGAAGAACGAGGGGTAGATGCCAAAGTTCAGGGGCTCGACGAGACCACGTAAGGCCAATTTAAGCGTAATTGAGAAGCTGTCCATGTGCGACTCTACGAGGACTATTCCCGTCTTACCGATCTACTATTTCGTGAGTGCATTTCTAGTGTCGCTTTTAGATGCCAAGAAACTTGTTCTTGACTATTCTCGATGGTGTGAGGGACCACAATCTGTAATTAGAATTCAAGAATGAAGCTTCCAGTAAGATTGGCTTCTCTTCTTACCATGAATGCTTTGTAGCTAATCGCATTTTTGCATATGGAGTTGTTGATGATCTTGTCGATGAGTACATTCGTATGAGCGAGACCACATGCCCTAAGTCAATGTAGAAGTTTGCAAGGCAGCGGTTGAGGTGTTCATCAAAGTTCACCTGTGAGAGCCTAATGTTACTAACACTACTCGGCTGTTGTCAATCAACGAGTCAAGAGGGTTTCCTAGGATGCTTGGAAACATAGATTGAATGCACTGTAGGTGGAAGAACTTTCCTTTTTCTTGGCAGGGAAAATATAAAGGACACGTCGATGGGTACATTGTCATACTTGAGGCTATTGCATCACAAGATCTTCAGATTTGACACTCTTTCTTTAGCATGGAAGGTTCTAACAATGATATCAATGTGCTCCAGCGTTCTTCGATATTCTATAGGACCGTACCCTCAAGAAGAGAACTATATGAGGTTTGTGAGAGAACATGTGGCTTCTAGGAATGATGTGGAGCAGGCAATTGGTGTGCTCCATTCTCGGTGAGCTATTTTTTGCACCCTGCTAGAACATGCAGTCGTGAGACGATGTAGGAGGTGATGACTTCTTGTCCGATTATGCACAACATGATCGTTGAGGACGAGCGTGATGATAAGTTGTTTAACGAATGGTAGCAATTTTAGGGTGAATTGGTTGAGCCCACTCCTTGGTCCACATCGTTTGAATAGTTCCTCCATGTGCATCATGAGATATGTGGCCGAGACACTTACAATCAACTTCTAGCAGATTTGATTGAGCATATGTAGGCTCACGAAGGAAACAACTAGTCATCTCCTCTCATTTTGTTTGCTTGCAAACTTTTTTTGATTGTCAACTATGTTGTTTAATTGACCGTGAACTATTTAAATACATTATTGTGTTATGTTCAAAATGGCCGAGGGGAAAAAGGGGGGAGGATGACCAACGCGGACTAAATGGGGCTCCTCGCTGAAAGGACGAGATGTCGCCTAGAGGGGGGGTAAATAGGCGTTTTAAAAACTCTTACGAATTTGGCTTGCAAGAATGCAGAATTAAACTAACGTTTATTTTACAAGCACAAATCCTAAATATGCTAGGCTCACCTAAGTGCAACAACAACAACTAGAGCTAAGCAAGATAGGCACAAGATATATGTAGCACAAGTGATAGCAAGATATATGTACTTCAAGCACGATGGCTATCACAAGGAAAGTAAGCTCGGGTATAGAAATAACCGAGGCACGCGGAGACGAGGATGTATTCCCGTGTTCCCTTCCTTTGCAAGAAGGTACGTCACGTTTGGAGGGGTGGAGGTCCCACTAAGGATTCCCCAACGCCACGAAGACTCGCCCTATTCTCCGAGCCAAACCCACGAAGGATAATGATCATTTCCTTATGGTTAGCTTTTCCTCCACTACGGAGATGGCAAGCTCCAAAACCACTTCATAAGCTCCACGAAGGAGAAGCCCGGGCCTCTTCACAATCTTCCTTGAAGAGGTCACCGGAGCACCAACCGCCAAGCCAACTAGAAGGCCCCCCCAAGAGTAACAAGCTCACGGTCTCTCACTCGAACTAATCGTGGTGGAGAGCTCAACACTATGCAATAATGCAAAGTAAGAACACTAGAGGTGTTCAAATCCTTCACACTCAAATCCCCTAAAGCAACAAATGCTAGGATGAGATTAGAGAGGAAGAACAAAGAGGAAATCAACAAATGACTCCAAGATCTAGATCCCAAGAGTTCCCCGCACTTAGAGGAGAAATGGATTGGTGGAGGTTGTAGATCTAGATCTCCTCTCTTAGATCGCTCAAGAATGAGCAAGAATCATGTGAGGGAAGGGAGAGGAAGCAAGTTCAAGAGGTTCAACAATGGTGGTAAAAAACGTGCTCAAGAACCCTAAATAACTGTTGGGGAAGAAGCCCCTTTTATATCCCAAGGGAAGATATAACCGTTGGAGGCAGATATGAGAGTTTTTCGTGCAGCCTGGTCAACCGGGCCAAACCGGGCCTGAGACCGGGCCGCCTGGCGTGAGAGCCGGTTCGACCGGGCGACCCTGAGAGCCGGTTCGACAAGCCGGTGAGACAGCCGGCGCCACCGGGCCAAACATGAAAACATGGTTTACGAGAACCATGATAACTTTTGCATCCGGACTTCGATTTCGATGATCTTGGGCTTGTTGGGATCAGAACAACAAGTCCTACAACTTTATGCATAGAAACATCATTGTCCAACCACGGAGTAAAACCACAAGATGAATGTTTTGACCTATCTATAAAAGAGACACTGGTAAAACCTCCAAGCTCGAAAACGCAATAGAAGATGCATATGGATTCCGTTTTCGATGAACTTGGGCTTGTTGTAAAGCTAGAAACAAGCTCAAGAACCTCACACAGAGAAACACCAAGAAGCAACAAGATTTATGGAATGCAAAGCATGCAAAGGGTTGAGCTCCATAAAACGATGTGATCAAGTTACCCAACCGAAAGCCCCTCTTGATAGTGCGGCTATGTATCCTATAAGCCGGACTCCCAACAACCACCTTGAGACCGGTAAAAAGGAAACCTAGCAAGGCCATACCTTTGCCTTGCGTATCCCTCTTGATCTTGATGATAACTCTTCAAGCTCCACTCAAGCCGGAATGCCTCACTTGATCATTGTTGCTTCATGAAGACTCACAAATGCTCCCCCATACACCATGATGGGAAAGCTCCATTGATTCACATCTTCACATGTCCATTATTACCAAATGGACGGCAAGCTTCAAGCATATGATCCCCTTGAGATGATGAACTTGAACTTGCCCAACTCAACCTTGATGACGATCACCACTTGACGTCATCCTCTCATGGGCTATATGAGATCTCACTTTTGATGCATGACCATGGAAAGATACCTAACCCACATAGACAACACAAGGGAACATATATGATGGGTTAGTTCATAAAGCATAACTGACACAGCTTACCATACCACATGACTTCTCGTGGCACATTTTTCATGCTTCATGTGTTGACCAAACTTGAATCTATTCTTCACTCTTTGTATTGGTCAACCTTGTATCTTCACATGCTCTATCATACTATCTTGAGCTGTATATAGAATTCTTCATTTGTTTGCATGCTCTAAATATTAGTCAACCATAGCTCAACTTATGAGACTATCATGACACCGACTTAGATCCATAACTTGAATTCTTCACTTGGAATCAAGCACTCAAGATCTTGATCATTCATTGCTTATCACATAAGCTAGAGCATGGCTAATATTGAGTTCCACATAAGAACTCCATCTTCATTTCTTCTTCTTGATCATATCACATATATATCTTCAAATCGATGATCTTGATGCCAATACACAAGGTATATCTTTATCTTCATGGCATCCGTACTTGAATCCAACACATGGACTACAAGTAGTACCTATGGAATATTCCTTCATATAAACTCAATGAAAATATTAGTCCATAGAGCTTGTCATTAATTACCAAACCACACATAGGGGCAATGTACCCTTACACTCGCTCGGTGCACTGCCCATCTTAAATTTACCAGGGAAAGACACGGGCATCTGGCCTATCCACGAGCCGATCTAACATACCAAAATAAATATATTTGGTGTATGAAATGAGTTGGCCCACTTGAGATGTCCTAAGACAAACCTCACAAACCATCCCCTACCAAAGGACCGTGTGATTGCCTTTCATCAAAAAAATGGGGATATTAGCCGGTCACCTCTCTGTTGGCGTCCATTTATTGTGTAGTATCATCACAATCATATAACGTGATGCCCATATGAATACTTATGAAACACATATTGAAATTATAATTATGTACTTATCTTTGGACCTTATTTGAGTCTATCATGCTTAAAAGAGAGTAGACAAGTAAACCCATGGAGCCATGCACCGAACCCATTTTTAATCATAAGAAACATATTTTACTTGCATTTACAGTTTCAACACTTTTTAACCTGAAAATAGAAAACATTTATCTTTCTTGCACTTAGTTCTTTCATATAAACTACACCACTGCGTTGGTGAAATTGCCTCTGAAGCTAGGAATACAAGACTCTTGTGTGTGGATTCTTGGTGCCCTTTAAAAAAATACACAAGTTTAGATCTTAGCCTACTTAGACTTAACTAAATATCACGTGAAGTTATCAAGTCTTAGTCACAACCTACTTGCAAATCATGTGCAACTAATAGGCTAGCATAAATCTTGAAGCAAAATTCAGGGGTGTGGATTTTTAAAATTTGTTACAACCCACTTGCAACATGGAAATTCTCAGTTGCTACCCACTTGCAACATGGAAATTCTCAGTTGCTACCCACTTGCAACTTGGAAAAATTCAATTGCAGCTCACTCGCAACTATCATTTTAGCATAAATCACGAGACAAATCGAATGGCTAAGAAATCGATTGGGATATAATAAACATCAGACGTCTGGTTTCTAACAAATCTTTTAAAAAAACTACGGATCAGCCAAGTTACAGAACCTAGAGGATAAAATTTTCAAATAAAATTTTAAAAATCAATTATTTTAAGGATCACTTAGATTGCTCTAACACGATCCAACGAAGCAGGGCCAAGCCTTGCAATGCAAGTATGCGACTCACTTCTTTTAAGTAGTGGTGTTCAAATCTGTTTGCCCTCTTCGAAGCTCGTATGTTCGATCCTACATATATCTGCGACGGACGTACGTATATCTAGTACGTGGACTACGTACATAGTATCTCACTACATGCGCGCCCTCGGTTTTGGTATTAAGGAATCTCTTTGCCCAGGTCAAACAGATCGAGTAGCAAAATCAAGCTAGAGGAGAAAGAAGAAAGTCTCTCTCTGACTGCGCTCTGACGGCTTCCGTTCGTAGGGCGGCCGATGCAAGCAAGCGATCACCGCCTACGTCATTCTTACACAAGTCTTCGTCCTGATCACGGAACGGCCGCAAATCAGCCAACCTATATATACGCTCTCGCTCCCATACTCCGGACGGGAGTACGGAACTGTAGCCAGTAGCAAAGCACAAGAAGACGATCGCGGCGCCGCCCATGCAGAGGAGCACCGAGCGGTCGAGCAGCGGCTCCTCTTCGACGTCTTGGGGCCGGACGACGGACAGCAGCTGGCCGTCGCCGCCGAAACGCCCCGCGGGGCGCACCAAGTTCCAGGAGACGCGCCACCCGGTGTTCCGCGGGGTGCGGCGCCGCGGCACGGCGGGGCGGTGGGTGTGCGAGGTGCGCGTGCCGGGGAGCCGCGGGGAGCGCCTCTGGGTCGGCACCTTCGACACCGCCGAGGCGGCCGCGCGCGCGCACGACGCCGCCATGCTCGCGCTGCGCGGGCCCTCGGCCAGCCTCAACTTCGCCGACTCGGCGTGGCTGCTCCACGTCCCGCCGGGCGCGCCGGCCGTTTCCGGCCTATCCGACGTCCAGCGCGCGGCCAACGAGGCCGTGGCGGACTTCCAGCGCCGGGTCGCCGCCAGACGCGCCGCCAACGCCTATGGAGGCGCTTCGGCGGCTTCATCGGCGCCTGCATTGACTGACAACGACTTGGGGGCAACTTCCGCTGCGGCAGATGCACTCCCGGCAGGGGCAGCCTTGGACACTGACATGTTCCATGGTGACATGTTCGGCGGCATGGATGCCGATTCGTATTACGCGAGCTTGGCTCAAGGGCTGCTTCTGGAACCGCCGCCGGCCGCCGTGGACTGCTTGGAGGACGACGAATGCGGCGGCGCTGAAATGGACCTGTGGAGCTAGCTACTGTATACACGCTATGCATAACAAAACAGTGTGAAGTTCTTTAACCGGTAGTTAGAAGTTTGAATGAAACAGATTGACGGATTCTCACAAATCAGAAGTTGAACAAATGTATTAGTACTACGTATATTGAGCCTGCCAACAATTTGGTACTACGTACATTGAACCTGCCAACAATTTGGCGGGAGCATTTCATATTTGCTCAAATACATATCTGGATCTTTATTTTTCTCCTGAATTTATTTATGCTCGTTTTTCTCTTCTCCAAGATTGTATCGATCCACCAGAAGTACTGGTTGCCACCAGTTCAAGATGTCAACACACTTGTTTTTTTTTTCGAGATCAAGTCAAAACACTGTGTGTACCCGTGGTTACCTGCAAGGAAGAAGAAGGAAGACAACCGTGAAGATCATTTACTCCTACTAACATCAAACGTCGTCGTCAGATCAATTATATTCAGTATATACTGCTCGGAAAATTAACGAGACATCACTGCTCTCCATCGATTGGTATACATTGCTGCGTTGCCCTCGGTGGCCGGAAGTCGGCATGCAACGGCGACCTGCGGGCGAAACCAGGCCGCAGGCGCGCTCGAACAGCCGCACGCAACTTGGCAGCGAGACGTCGTGCTGCTTGCTAGTGTTCATCATCACACACATCACACAACGCTCATTTGCTCTTGCAGAGGTCATCTCGATCTTGAGCACACAAAGTCATGAGCCGAGCCGCCAAGGTAACAGGTTCAGTTGACTGAATTAACTGGCCCCGTTGCAGCCGGAAAGGCAACTGTTGTCCTATCCCACGCGCCGTCCGGACACGCGCTACCTCGGAACTTGTTGACCTGACAGCCCGCGGCCTGAACAACAAGGCGGTGAACGTGATCGATCGTTAGATTGTTCATAGTGGGAGTAATATATAGCTAGTAACATCACACATCTCAAGGTATTTTGGTGACATGACATGCTAATAAATGAAGAAAGAGAGTAAGGTGATAGTAGTAACTAGTTATGTTACTCCGTACCATAACATCACACACCTCAAGGCAAGATGAGTCTACAACATAATAAATGATACAATGCATGACACCACACATAAGTTACTACCCACTACTAGTCTAAGTTACTAGTAACATGACAATAGGAGTATGAGGCTGCTCATAGTGGGGAGTAACTTAGACTAGTAACATATGCCATGTTACTTGTCTAGGTTACTACCTTCATAGTGGGTAGTAACTTATATGTGGTGTCATGCGTTGTGTCATTTATTATGTTGTAGACTCATTTTGTCTTGGGGTGTGTGATGTTATGGTAACATAGCTAGTTACCACCTCACTCTCTTTCTTCATTTATTCGCATGCCATGTCACCAAAATGTCTTGAGATGTGTGATGTTACTAGCTATGTTACTCCCACTATGAGCAGTCTGAAGGTAGTAACTAGACTAGTAACATGACATATGTAATATGTTACTAGTCTAAGTTACTCCCCACTATGACCAACCTAACATAGGTGGTAACATCACACGTCTTAAGACATTTTGACGACATGACATGACAATAAAAGAAAAAAATAGTGATGTGGTAATTATCTATATTACCATAACATTACACATCCCAAAGCAATATGAGTCTACAACATAATTAATGACACATTGCATGAAACCACATCTAAGTTACTACCCACTATGGAGATAGTAACTTAAACTAGTAACATGACATATGTTACTAGACTAAGTTACTCTCCACTATGAGCAGTCTTACACATCCTGATATCCTGTCACACTTCTTGAGGCTAGTGGAGTGTTAAGAGCATCTCCAGTCGCATCCCCCAAACGACGTTCGGCAATAGCGCCAGATTGATCGTTTGGGGGACGTTCAGACCAAATTTTCGTTTGGAGGAGGTCGCTTTCCTAGCCACGTCCCCCAAACGCGATCTCCAAACAAAAAAAGCAAGTGTAAAAGTCATGTCCGGCGTTCCTGATGGAGCCTCTATACACAGGGGATGGGCTAGGGAGGCCGGACAATATTTGGGGCACGTCCGGAGCGAAGCGGCCTTTGGGGCATGCGACTGGGACGTTTTTTTGGCCGGCGTCCCCCAAATCCCTTTGGGGGATGCGACTGGAGATGCTCTAATCCTTAAATTTATTTACATTGCGTGTTGGGTTTAGTCAAAGTTAATATTTATAAGTTTGATTGGGACTTCAAATTATCAACATCTACGATATGAACGAATCGTCGTAAAGTATATAGTATATTTTATATTATATGCTTTTGGTATGATATTTGTTTCTATATTTTTTAATCTAACTTTAAGAAGTTTGACTTTTTTGAACATAGTTTGACTTTGACTCAGCCTAGAAAACTAAGTAAATAAAAACAGAGTAACTACGAGGCTATGTTACTACCTCCACATTGTGAGAACACTCATAATGGGATAACATAGAATGCATTTAGGTTGTATACTCACTCTTTGTTTGGTGTGTGATGTTACGGTAAAATGATACTCATATCTTTATATCCTCCATCCTTTGGTTTTGAACGATCATCATGAGTCGCATCTGGCATAACTGAGCCCCTTATAAGCTATGGGAGATCTACTACCTCAAATTCAATCCCAAAACCCTCTCCATCATATATTCTATTCTTGCCAAGATTGACTTGGATTAACAACAAAGACTAATGCATGGTCATGCTCTCGAGTGAAAGTCATGTCAGATTTTTTTTTCCAATACGAAAACCAACAACAAAAAGGCCAAATAATAAAATCGTAGAGAGTATGGGCATCCTTTACGGCTTAGGGGCAGCCAAACATTGATAAGGCCCCATTTGTCCACATCTTTAGTCACCCATCTTCAAAGTTCATGGGTTGTTCTCAACATGGATTTCTCCGAACTTCCGCAACCATGCTGATAAGGGCGGGTTTCCCAGCAGATCCATCTAGGTTGATACCCGATCTTTCACAGCAAGAACACGGGGTAGTGAATCCTCCCAACAACGCGATGAACGCAGTCTGGAGAAGAGGGAACGAATCCAACAAACAACGGATCGATGAATGATACGCCTCAAACCTTAAGCTAGATAATCCTTGATGAACACAAGAACCTTCGCAGCAGATAATATAGATAAATGGCAGCGCCGTACCCCCGGAGGGATGATACACGTGAACACACGCAACTAGGTATAACCTAACTTTTAGACTAAACTTGAACTACTCCTAACCCTAGCCGCCCACCTCGTTATTTGAGGGGGAGGTGGCCGGCCAGCCTTGCTAGGCTGGGGCGCCCCACTATGGGCCTAACCTGGTTTGGTTTGGACAGGCCCAAAACCAAACACAGCACTAATTTAACCCTAATTGGCCCACCACATGACCTGGCTACATTATTTTCTAACATAGAATGAATGACACAACCTTAGACTTAATTATTACATGGCGTAGGTTGTCCTAGCGTGTCACTTCTGAATCCTCGGTGGCGTATCGCCTAGCTTGGTGGAGTCCTGAAATTGGCCTCCACATAGGCCTCCATGCCCATATCATCCTCCCCCCTTCAAGAAGCGTTGTCCCCAACGCGTGAGGGTCTTCTAGAAAAGGTGACGTGATATGAACATGACACGTCCTCTCCGTCCTCAAGTTTTGCTTGCCTTCCACACCACTCCCTCGCGGCCTTCTTGACTTGATACATCACTTGGCGCCTCCTTTCTTCTCCACATGAGCTTGGACTTCGGCGACAATACCTTCTTCTTGCGAGGTTTTGATGGACCCCTGTGTCGCGGAACATGACCCTGCACAAGATGTGTAATGCCTGAGCCACATAAATGTCTCACACGTCCATCCTTGCCTCGATGCATCCGCGGTGTCGCGGAAAACTGGATTGCAGTACTCCTAGCACGGTAGTGTCGCTGCCCACTGTCTCCACCGACGCGCTCGCCTCCCACTCCTCCCACGCGCATCTGCGCCACATGTACTGAAACATCATCAACACAAACATCATCAGTCTATATACTGGCATCAATACAAACTGGAACTGTAGCACATGCTGCAACATCCACATCAACAACAAGTGTAGCTTCATCCGGCTTGTCACCAACAAGATCTGGCTTGTCATCTACAGGCATGGCTGAAACATCACCAATATCAATGCCCGGAACATCATGCACCTCTTGCTGCACTTTAGGCTTGTGCAACTTCTTCTTACGCACCACTAACTCCACATCGGACTTGATATGATCATCACCCATAGGCTTCAAAGTCCGCTGTTTGCCACCATGCATAAAAAAATATGTATTTGCTCTCCCAGCATGTGTCACATTGCGATCATACTGCCAAGGACGTCCAAGTAGCAATCCACACACCTCTAATGGCAACACATCGCACTCTATCTCATCAGCATAATCATCAACTGTAAATGGCGCACGCACCTTGTGAGTAATCTTCAGCATACCACAACTATTCAACCACTCAAGACGTTTAGGTTCAGAAAGACGCCATGTAGACAACCCCAATCCTTCCACCATCGCCTTGCTAATGCCATTAGTACAGCTACCACCATCAATCATCAACTTGCAAGCCTTGTCTGAGTCTGAAACAAACTCCACCGCTGAACTTTATCAACTGTCTTGCAAGCATCATCTTGTACCTTCTTGAGTTGCATATTCAGCCCGCTCAATGGTACATCCTCCTCAATAGAGTGCCCTTGGTATCAGAGGCAGGTTTCTTCTCCTCTCAAGATATCACCTCGCCCTCAGTGACTGTTAGTAGTGGAGCAACCTCCTGAATAGGAACTATGCTCTTGTTCACTTCCTATGTTACATGTACAACTCCGGATGGCTGCGCACGTTCCTCCAACGGTAACCATAAACCTCCATGAAGAAAAGTCTTGAAGTCCTTCCAAGTATAATCAACCTCTCCTCTATCAACCGCGTCACACCAATAATCGTACAACTCCTCGTCCACACACCAGTGAGCGAGAATATATACATTATAACCAGTGAACTTTCCTCCGTATCGGCGACAACGAGTGAAACCCAATTCCATGTTCCTTTCCCAATGTTCATATTCCTCAACTGTCGCAGAATGGTGTAAATACCACTTTAGTTTGGACACATGACATTGTACTCCCTTCCGTATGTCAAGGTAATCATTGAAAACATAACTGGACTTCGTGCCACGCAAACACCGTATGCCACGCACATCATCTGTAAACGAAGCAATAGCAGCGGTAGCATCAGCTAACGACGTCGAAGATGGAACAACATCAGCAGCAGGAAAAACCACCGCAGCAGCAACAGGGTCAACCTTCATCGCCGGAGAAACAACAGCAACAGCCGCAACATGCCTGGCCCAGGGCCCGGTTGGACCGGCCTGGGGACCGGTTGTACCGGCCCAGGGTCCGGTTGGACCGTCCTGTGCGCCGGTATGACCGGCCCAGGGCCCGGTCTGACCGACCTGGCCACCGGCCACACGGCTGGGCGGCTCAGTACAGGGGCCGGTTGGCACCAGCGTATGGGCCGGTTTGGATCGGCTCGGCCGGCCCAGGGCCCGGTCAACCGGCCTGTGGACCGGATCGCGTCGCGAATTTTCATCTTCTTCCCGATTCCAGCCTCGATTTTTCGCGATTTTGACCTCCGGAACAGCCATGGATGACCTGCAAACTACACCACAACAGCTCCAAACTTCCTCCAACCAACCTCCTTCGACCGAGAGCCAAACTCCTCCAATCTAGAGCCAATCTTCTCCAATGCAAACCGATCCAAAGAGATCGATCAACAAAACCTCGCCGTGATCAACCCAGAAAGCTGATACCACATGATAAGGGCGGGTTTCCCAGCAGATCCACCTAGGTTGATGCCCGATCTTTCACAGCAAGAACACGGGGTAGTGAATCCTCCCAACAACGCGATGAATGCAGCCTGGAGAAGAGGGAACGAATCCAGCAAACAACGGATTGATGAACGATACGCCTCAAACCTTAAGCTAGATAATCCTTGATGAACACAAGAACCTTCGCAACGGATAATATAGATAAACGGCAGCGCCGTACCCCCGAAGGGATGATACACGTGAACACACGCAACTAGGTATAACCTAACTTTTAGACTAAACTTGAACTACTCCTAACCCTAGCCGCCCCACCTCCTTATATGAGGGGGAGGTGGTCGGCCAGCCTTGCTAGGCTGGGGCGCCCCACTATGAGCCTAACCTGGTTTGGTTTGGACAGGCCCAAAACCAAACACAACACTAATTTAACCCTAATTGGCCCACCACATGACATGGCTACATTATTTCCTAACATAGAATTAATGACACAACCTTAGAATTAATTATTACATGGCGTAGGTCGTCCTAGTGTGTCACTCCTGAATCCTCGATGGCGTATCGCCTAGCTTGGTGGAGTCCTGAAATTGGCCTCCACATAGGCCTCCATGCCCATATCACATGCCATATCCATCTTGGTAGGATCGATTACACGAAAACCATCCTCTTCCAAAGGCTGAAGATCCCATTGTTGATCACCCAACACAAGGCACTCACGCTCATGAATGGACTTTGTTGTTGTCATCACACCGCTAGACACCCGAATCCATCTAGTCTTACCACTGCCATGTTTTGGATTAAAAATTTAAGACTTGGGCCCCTCGAAGAGAGGCAAATCATCACGACATAGTCCATACATTATTGTCGTAGGCTTTGGCAAAGCAAGTAGAGGACAATCCAAAAAAGGGGGGCTTCGCCAAGGCGACCCTTTATCCCCTATTATTTTTAATATCATTGTGGATATGATTTCCATTCTAATTGCAAGAGAAAAATAGGATGGTCAAGTAGAGGGTCTTGTACCACATCTTGTGGATGGAGCAGTCTCTATTCACAATACACATATGATACTATCATATTCATGGAGCATGATTTGGAAAAGGTTCTTGATTTGAACATTTACCTGGTTTAAAGATTAATTTGCACAAGAGTGAGTTTTTTTATTTTGAAAGAGGTAAGGATATGGAAGATGACTACAAAATCTTGTTCCGTTTTGAGGTTGGGTCTCTCCCATTTAGGTATTTGGGAGTTCCCATACACTTCCGAAAGCTTAAAAGTTGTGAATGGAAACCGGTGGAGGGTTGCTTTGAGAAAATTTGATTAGTTGGATTGGAAAGCTTATATCTTATGATGATGGATTAATTATTATTAATCCAGCCCTGACGAGTCTATCAATGTTCATGTTATTCTTTCTGGAAATATTAAAGGGGTAAGGAAGCGATTAGATTTTTCCAGATCTCGATTCTTCTTGCAAAGTGATGGCCACAAAAAATTTACAGATTAACTAACTGGAACATGATCTATAGACCGAGGGACAAGGTGGGTTGGGAGTTGAGGTTTTACAATTAAAAAAATAAATGCTTAATTATTTGTTTAAGATTTTAAATAGAGAGTTTGTATGTCAAGAATTAATTTGCAACAACTACCTCGAGTCTAAAACTTTAGTTCAAGTTTCAGATAAACCAACTGACCCACCTTTCTGGAAAATCCTAATGAATTTCAGAAGTCACTTTTTCAATAGAGGCTCTTTTCAAGTTGGTAGGAAACATGATGAACATTAGGTTCCGGGACGACACTCGGTTAGAGGATAAGCCTCGGTCTTAGAAATAACCATCCCTTTATAATATTGTGCAACGCCCAAAACTGTTAGTTGCAAATGTTCTAAATTAGCTCCTATAAACATAGGTTTTAGGAGGGCTTTGACGGAAAACAAGAGACAAAAATGGATGCATTTAGTTCAACATCTTGTGCTTATCCATTTATCGATGCAAGAGGATGCATAAATGGTGTGTTTACAATTAAATATTTGTACCTAGACTTGATTAATGATTACACTCATTTCCATCGCAAATATATTTCGAAAATCAATGTACCACTTAAATCGGAATTTTTATGTGATTTCTCCACACAAATAGTAATTCTTACAAAGGACACCTAGCAAAGCCAAATTGGAATGGACTCAAGAAGTGTTTCTCATGAAACAATGCAACATTTAATCATACATGTCCTTTTGCAAGAATTTTATGGTGCATCGTGCATATGGCTTTCAATATTTACCCGCCTATTACTATAACAAATCTTTTGGCAATTGGTTGCATGTGGTAGATGATACGTCTCCGACGTATCGATAATTTCTTATGTTCTATGCCATATTATTGATGATACCTACATGTTTTATGCACACTTTATGTCATATTCGTGCATTTTCTGGAACTAACCTATTAACAAGATGCCGAAGTGCCGGTTCCTATTTTCTCGCTGTTTTTGGTTTCGTAAATCCTAGTAACGAAATATTCTCGGAATTGGACGAAACGAATACCCGGGGGCCTATTTTTCCACGGAGCTTCCGAAGACCGAAGAACATACGAAGTGGGGCCACGAGGTGGCGACACCACAAGGCGGCGCGGCCCAGGGGGGGCCGCGCCGCCCTATGGTGTGGCCCCCTCGTCTGCCCCCCGACTCTGCCCTTCCGCCTACTTAAAGCCTCCGTCGCGAAACCCCTGATGCGAAAAACCACGATACGGAAAACCTTATTGAGACGCCGCTGCCGCCGATCCCATCTCGGGGGATTCGGAGATCTCCTCCGGCACCCTGCCGGAGAGGGGATTCATCTCCCGGAGGACTCTACACCGCCATGGTCGCCTCCGGAGTGATGAGTGAGTAGTTCACCCCTGGACTATGGGTCCATAGCAGTAGCTAGATGGTTGTCTTCTCCTCATTGTGCTTCATTGTTGGATCTTGTGAGATGCCTAACATGATCAAGATCATCTGTAATTCTATATGTTGTGTTTGTCGGGATCCGATGGATAGAGAATACCATGTCATGTTAATTATCAAGTTATTATACATGTGTTGTTTATGATCTTGCATGCTCTCCGTTACTAGTAGAGGCTCTGGCCAAGTTTTTACTTTTAACTCCAAGAGGGAGTATTTATGCTCGATAGTGGGTTCATGCCCGCATTGACACTGGGACGAGTGACGAAAGTTCTAAGGTTGTGTTGTGCTTGTTGCCACTAGGGATAAAACATTGGCGCTATGTCCGAGGATGTAGTTGTTGATTACATTACGCACCATACTTAATGCAATTGTCCGTTGTTAGCAACTTAATACTGGAGGGGGTTCGGATGATAACTCTGAAGGTGGACTTTTTAGGCATAGATGCGGTTGGATGGCGGTCTATGTACTTTGTCGTAATGCCCAATTAAATCTCACTATACTTATCATGTCATGTATGTGCATTGTTATGCCCTCTCTATTTGTCAATTGCCCGACTGTAATTTGTTCACCCAACATGCTTTTATCTTATGGGAGAGACACCTCTAGTGAACTGTGGACCCCGGTCCATTCTTTAATACCTGAAATACAAATCTGGCTGCAATACTTGTTTTTACTATTTTCTCTGCAAACAATCATCTTCCACACAATACGGTTAATCCTTTGTTACAGCAAGCCGGTGAGATTGACAACCTCACTGTTTCGTTGGGGCAAGGTACTTTGGTTGTGTTGTGCAGGTTCCACGTTGGCGCCGGAATCTCTGGTGTTGCGCCGCACTACATCCCGCCGCCATCAACCTTCAACGTGCTTCTTGGCTCCTCCTGGTTCGATAAACCTTGGTTTCTTTCTGAGGGAAAACTTGCTGCTGTGCACATCATACCTTCCTCTTGGGGTTGCCCAACGAACGTGTGAAATACACGCCATCAAGCATATTTTCATGGCGCCGATGCCGGGGAGATCAAGACACGCTGCAAGGGGAGTCTCCACTTCTCAATCTCTTTACTTTGTTTTTGTCTTGCTTTATTTTATTTACTACTTTGTTTGCTGCATTATATCAAAACACAAAAAAATTAGTTGCTAGTTTTACTTTATTCACTGTCTTGTCTGCTATATCAAAAACACAAAAAAAAATTAGTTTACTTGCATTTACTTTATCTAGTTTGCTTTATTTACTACTGCTAAAATGGCCAACCCTGAAAATACTAAGTTGTGTGACTTCACTAGCACAAATAATAATGATTTCTTATGCACACCTATTGCTCCACCTGCTACTACAGCGGAATTCTTTGAAATTAAACCTGCTTTACTAAATCTTGTTATGCGAGAGCAATTTTCTCGGTGTTAGTTCCGATGATGCTGCTGCCCATCTCAATAATTTTGTTGAACTATGTGAAATGCAAAAGTATAAAGATGTAGATGGTGACATTATAAAATTAAAATTGTTCCCTTTCTCATTAAGAGGAAGAGCTAAAGATTGGTTGCTATCTCTGCCTAAGAATAGTATTGATTCCTGGACTAAATGCAAGGATGCTTTTATTGGTAGATATTATCCCCCTGCTAAAATTATATCTTTGAGGAGTAGCATAATGAATTTTAAACAATTGGATAATGAACATGTTGCTCAAGCTTGGGAAAGAATGAAATCTCTCGGTTAAAAATTGCCCAACCCATGGACCGACTACTTGGATGATCATCCAAACCTTCTATGCAGGACTAAATTTTTCTTCGCGGAATTTATTGGATTCAGCTGCTGGAGGTACCTTTATGTCCATCACTCTTGGTGAAGCAACAAAGCTTCTTGATAATATGATGGTTAATTACTCTGAATGGCACACGGAAAGAGCTCCACAAGGTAAGAAGGTAAATTCTGTTGAAGAATCCTCTTCCTTGAATGATAAGGTTGATGCTATTATGTCTATGCTTGCGAATTATAGGACTAATGTTGATCCTAATAATGTTCCATTAGCTTCATTGGTTGCCCAAGAAGAACATGTTGATGTAAACTTCATTAAAAATAATAATTTCAACAACAATGCTTATCGGAACAATTCTAGTAATAACTATAGGCCATATCCTTATAATAATGGTAACGGTTATGCTAATTCTTATGGGAATTCTTACAACAATAATAGGAATACACCCCCTGGACTTGAAGCCATGCTTAAATAATTTATTAGTACACAAACTGCCTTTAACAAATCTGTTGAGGAAAAGCTCAATAAAATTGATATTCTTGTTTCTAGAGTTGATAGTCTTGCCTCTGATGTTGATCTTTTGAAATCAAAAGTTATGCCTAATAGGGATATTGAAAATAAAATTGTTACTACAGAAAATGCCATCCAAGTTAGAATTAATGAGAATATAAGATTAATGGCTGAACTGCGTGCTAGGTGGGATAGAGAAGAAAATGAAAAACTAGCTAAAAAGGAAAATGTAGCTAAAGTTTGGACTATTACCACCACTAGCAATGCTAATGATTCATATGTTGCTGCACCTCCTACTATCAATGGTAAAATAATTGGTGTTGGCAATGCTTCTACTCCTAGTGCAAAGCGCGCAAAATTACCTGAAACCGCTAAAACTCGTCGAAACTGCTTGTGATAAAACTGCTGAAATTTTTTCCAACCTTGGGGATGATAATCCCATTGCTTTAGATTGTAATAATTTAGATTTTGATGATTTCCATATCTCTGAAGTTATAAAGTTCTTACAAAAACTTGCTAAAAGTCCCAATGCTAGTGCTATAAATTTGGCTTTCACAAAACATATTACAAATGCTCTCATAAAAGCTAGAGAAGAGAAACTAAAACTTGAAACTTCTATTCCTAGAAAGCTAGAAGATGGTTGGGAGCCCATCATTAAAATGAGAGTCAAAGATTTTGATTGTAATGCCTTATGTGCTCTTGGTGCAAGTATTTCTGTTATGCCTAAAAAAGTCTATGATATGCTTGACTTGCCACCATTGAAGAATTGTTATTTGGATGTTAATCTCGCTGATAATGCTAGAAAGAAACCTTTGGGGAAAGTTGATAATGTTCATATTATGGTTAACAATAACCTTGTCCCCGTTGATTTTGTTGTCTTGGATATTGAATGCAATGCATCTTGCCCCATTATATTGGGAAGACCTTTTCTTCGAACCGTTGGTGCCACTATTGATATGAAGGAAGGTAATATTAAATATCAATTTCCTCTCAAGAAAGGTATGGAACACTTCCCTAGAAAGAGAATGAAGGTACCTTATGATTCTATTATTAGAATAAATTATGATGTTGATGCTTCATCTCTCGATGTTACTTGAGATACACTTTCTGCGCCTAGCTGAAAGGCGTTAAAGAAAAGCGCTTATGGGAGACAACCCATGTTTTTACTCCAGTATTTTTGTTTTATATTTGTGTCTTGGAAGTTGTTTACTACTGTAGCAACCTCTCCTTATCTTAGTTTTATGTTTTGTTGTGCCAAGTAAAGTCTTTGATAGAAAAGTAAGTACTAGATTTGGATTATTGCGCAGTTCCAGATTTCTTTGCTGTCACGAATCTGGGTCTATCTCCCTGTAGGTAGCTCAGAAAACTAAGCCAATTTACGAGCATGATCCTCAGATATGTACGCAACTTTCATTCAATTTGAGCATTTTCGTTTGAGCAAGTCTGGTGGCCTAATAAAATCCATCTTTACGGACTGTTCTGTTTTGACAGATTCTGTCTTTTATTTCGCATTGCCTCTTTTGCTATGTTGGATGAATTTCTTTGATCCACTAATGTCCAGTAGCTTGATGCAATGTCCAGAAGTGTTAAGAATGATTGTGTCACCTCTGAACATGTGAATTTTTATTATGCACTAACCCTCTAATGAGTTGTTTCGAGTTTGGTGTGGAGGAAGTTTTCAAGGATCAAGAGAGGAGTATGATGCAATATGATCAAGGAGAGTGAAAGCTCTAAGCTTGGGGATGCCCCGGTGGTTCACCCCTGCATATTCTAAGAAGACTCAAGCGTCTAAGCTTGGGGATGCCCAAGGCATCCCCTTCTTCATCGACAACATTATCGGGTTCCTCCCCCGAAACTATATTTTTATTCAAGTCACATCTTATGCACTTTGCTTGGAGCGTCGGTTTGTTTTTGTTTTTTGTTTTGTTTGAATAAAATGGATCCTAGCATTCACTTTATGGGAGAGAGACACGCTCCGCTGTTGCATATGGACAAATATGTCCTTAGGCTCTACTCATAGTATTCATGGCGAAGTTTCTTCTTCGTTAAATTGTTATATGGTTGGAATTGGAAAATGCTACATGTAGTAACTCTAAAATGTCTTGGATAATTTGATACTTGGCAATTTTTGTGCTCATGTTTAAGCTCTTGCATCATATACTTTGCACCCATTAATGAAGAAATACTTAGAGCTTGCTAATTTGGTTTGCATATTTGGTTTCTCTAGAGTCTAGATAACATCTAGTATTGAGTTTTGAACAACAAGGAAGACGGTATGGAGTCTTATAATGTTTACCATATGTCTTTTATGTGAGTTTTGCTGTACCGTTCATCCTTGTGTTTGTTTCAAATAACCTTGCTAGCCTAAACCTTGTATCGAGAGGGAATACTTCTCATGCATCCAAAATACTTGAGCCAACCACTATGCCATTTGTGTCCACCATACCTACCTACTACATGGTATTTATCCGACATTCCAAAGTAAATTGCTTGAGTGCTACCTTTAAAATTCCATCATTCACCTTTGCAATATATAGCTCATGGGACAAATAGCTTAAAAACTATTGTGGTATTGAATATGTACTTATGCACTTTATCTCTTATTAAGTTGCTTGTTGTGCGATAACCATGTTTCGGGGACGCCATCAACTATTCTTTGTTGAATATCATGTGAGTTGCTATGCATGTCCGTCTTGTCCGAAGCAAGAGAGATCTACCACCTTCATGGTTGGAGCATGCATATTGTTAGAGAAGAACTTTGGGCCGCTAACTAAAGCCATGATTCATGGTGGAAGTTTCAGTTTGGACATATATCCTCAATCTCGTAAGAGAATAATAATTGTTGCCACATGCTTATGCATTAAAGAGGAGTCCATTATCCGTTGTCCATGTTGTCCCGGTATGGATGTCTAAGTTGAGAATAATCAAAAGCGAGAAATCAAAATGCGAGCTTTCTCCTTAGACCTTTGTACGAGCGGCATGGAGGTACCTCATTGTGACACTTGGTCAAAACATGTGCATTGCAAAGATCCGGTAGTCCAAGTTAATTAGGACAAGGTGCGGGCACTATTAGTATACTATGCATGAGACTTGCAACTTGTAAGATAAAATGTACATAACTCATATGCTTTATTACTACCGTTGACAAAATTGTTTCATGTTTTCAAAATAAAAGCTCTAGTACAAATATAGCAATCGATGCTTTCCTCTTTGAAGGACCATTCTCTTTACTTTTATGTTGAGTCAGTTCACCTATTTCTCTCCACCTCAAGAAGCAAACACTTGTGTGAACTGTGCATTGATTCCTACATACTTGCATATTGTACTTGTTATATTACTCTATGTTGACAATTATCCATGAGATATACATGTTACAAGTTGAAAGCAACCGCTGAAACTTAATCTTCCTTTGTGTTGCTTCAATACCTTTACTTTGATTTATTGCTTTATGAGTTAACTCTTATGCAAGACTTATTAATACTTGTCTTGAAGTACTATTCATGAAAAGTCTTTGCTTTATGATTCACTTGTTTACTCATGTCATTACCATTGTTTTGATCGCTGCATCCACTACATATGTTTACAAATAGTATGATCAAGGTTATGATGGCATATCACTTCAGAAATTATCTTTGTTATCGTTTTACCTGCTCGGGACGAGCAGGACTAAGCTTGGGGATGCTTGATACGTCTCCGACGTATCGATAATTTCTTATGTTCTATGCCATATTATTGATGATACCTACATGTTTTATGCACACTTTATGTCATATTCGTGCATTTTCTGGAACTAACCTATTAACAAGATGCCGAAGTGCCGGTTCCGTTTTCTCGCTATTTTTGGTTTCAGAAATCCTAGTAACGAAATATTCTCGGAATTGGACGAAACGAAGACCCAGGGGCCTATTTTTCCACGGAGCTTCCAGAAGACCGAAGAACATACGAAGTGGGGCCACGAGGTGGCGACACCACAAGGCGGTGCGGCCCGGGGGGCCCGCGCCGCCCTATGGTGTGACCCCCTCGTCGGGCCCCCGACTCGCCCTTCCGCCTACTTAAAGCCTCCGTCGCGAAACCCCCGATGCGAAAAACCACGATACGGAAAACCTTACCGAGACGCCGCCGCCGCCGATCCCATCTCGGGGGATTCGGAGATCTCCTCCGGCACCCTGCCGGAGAGGGGATTCATCTCCCGGAGGACTCTACACCGCCATGGTCGCCTCCGGAGTGATGAGTGGGTAGTTCACCCCTGGACTATGGGTCCATAGCAGTAGCTAGATGGTTGTCTTCTCCTCATTGTGCTTCATTGTTGGATCTTGTGAGCTGCCTAACATGATCAAGATCATCTATCTGTAATTCTATATGTTGTGTTTGTCGGGATCCGATGGATAGAGAATACCATGTCATGTTAATTATCAAGTTATTATACATGTGTTGTGATCTTGCATGCTCTCCGTTACTAGTAGAGGCTCTGGCCAAGTTTTTTACTTTTAACTCCAAGAGGGAGTATTTATGCTCGATAGTGGGTTCATGCCCGCATTGACACCGGGACGAGTGACGGAAAGTTCTAAGGTTGTGTTGTGCTGTTGCCACTAGGGATAAAACATTGGCTATGTCCGAGGATGTAGTTGTTGATTACATTATGCACCATACTTAATGCAATTGTCTCGTTGTTAGCAACTTAATACTGGAGGGGTTCGGATGATAACCTCGAAGGTGGACTTTTTAGGCATAGATGCGGTTGGATGGCGGTCTATGTACTTTGTCGTAATGCCCAATTAAATCTCACTATACTTATCATGTCATGTATGTGCATTGTTATGCCCTCTCTATTTGTCAATTGCCCGACTGTAATTTGTTCACCCAACATGCTTTTATCTTATGGGAGAGACACCTCTAGTGAACTGTGGACCCCGGTCCATTCTTTAATACTGAAATACAAATCTGCTGCAATACTTGTTTTTACTATTTTCTCTGCAAACAATCATCTTCCACACAATACGGTTAATCCTTTGTTACAGCAAGCCGGTGAGATTGACAACCTCACTCGTTTCGTTGGGGCAAGGTACTTTGGTTGTGTTGTGCGGGTTCCACGTTGGCGCCGGAATCTCGGTGTTGCGCCGCACTACATCCCGCCGCCATCAACCTTCAACGTGCTTCTTGGCTCCTCCTGGTTCGATAAACCTTGGTTTCTTTCTGAGGGAAAACTTGCTGCTGTGCGCATCATACCTTCCTCTTGGGGTTGCCCAACGAACGTGTGAAATACACGCCATCAGTAGATCAGAAAGAAAAGGCTCACCTTAGAGTGGGAACATGTGCTTTGCTATGGGCTATTTGGTCTATCCGGAATGACTTTATTTTTAATATGACAAGCTTCCCATCATTTCTGCAGGTAACACTACTAGGAAAAGGCCTATAGCTACACGGGTTACTATCGGCGCTCCAAATTGGGCATGCACTGGTACTAAATACTGTTGGCACTCCAAATTAGACATGCACCAGTGCTAAATAGTGGTGTGCCGGCGGTAACCTATGGTATGTACGGAAAACCGGCCCTCTTCCTCTTCTCCTTCCTCACTTTCCCCTCCTTCTCGTCCTTCCCTCCTTTTTCCTCCTCCTTTTCTGCGCACCGAGGAGCTCCAACTATGATGACATGGACGAACTTGTACTCCTCCTCCTCCACCTCTGGCCTCCTCCTCCTCCTCCACCTCCGGCCTCCTCCTCCTCCACTGGTGGCCTCCTCTAGCCTTCTCCTCCTCCTCCTCCTCCTCCTCCTCCTCCACTGGTGGCCTCCTCCAGCCTTCTCCTCCTCCTCTGGTGGCCTCCTCCTCCACCACCTCCGGTGGCCTCCTCCTCCTCCTCCACTGGTGGCCTCCTCCAACCTTCTCCTCCTCTTCTGGTGGCCTCCTCCTCCACCACCTCCGGTCTCCTCCTCCACCTACACCGCACCTCCGGGCCTCCTCCTCCCACCCTCCTACACCAGCGCGACAACAACAACACGGAGGGCCACGGCCACAGATTTCAAGGTCGAGCCCGAGCCCGATCTAGATCTAAATCTAGATCGTTTTTTTTATTTCAAAAAAATACCTCGCACCAGCTTGGTGCGCCGGAAATAAATCATGTTACCACCGGTGCACCTGGCTGGTACGCCGACAATAAGGCATTACCACCGGCCTGCTCCCACCAGCGCACGGTGTTGCGCCGAGGATAAGCCAAAATGCTGCATCGGCGGTAGGGGTTTCCTTAGTAGTGTAATTCCTTTGGCCACCCATTGAAATTATATGTGGACTTATCTCTAGCAGCCAGAGGAGCTCCAAGACATGGATATTAGACGCAACCGCTCGGTTGCACGCGATATGTACAACCAATTTGGTTGACGATTTGATAGAAGATTAACATATTGATGCCAAGCCGCAGCATGCTACTTCAGTTTTTTAGATGGCTTATCCATATCTCGACGCTATCCAATTCATGAGTTGTAATAAGTACTGTACCTTTTTCGGTGATACTCTTCTAAAACTTCAAATAATTTTTAAATTTTTAATAGAAGACCATATGCATTGATTGATGCAGAGGTTTGGGCTTTCTTTTTGGATTTTTTTAGAGAGGACAATCCCTAAAAGAGCAAAAAAATCCTGCGCTTCGATGTATGCACATATATGCTCATTTTATACATACATTGAAGCACGGGCTTCAGAGGTGTGATGGTATCTACGCCGATGATGCGGCGATGTTCATTAAGCATGTCGAATTAGAGTTATCTTCTGCAAGAGAACTTCGTTGCTTTGGCAATGCATCTGGCCATGAACACGAGTACAGCCAACCTTTCGGTGCCAAACAATGGTGTTTTCATGTAATTATTTGGGTTTACCTCTGTCTCCCAAAGCCCTCTGCAAGTATGATGATCACATACTTATGATGACCACAGATTCACAGTATTACCGTATGCTCTCTCTGGACTTACCGCCATGGGTGATCAAGTGCATACCCAAAATCTGCCGGGAGATGCAAGACGCGGACACTGTTTGGTGGCATGGGAACAGCCGAACAGGACTACAAGCCGAAACATGGCATACACAAAAAAACTCGACCAGGACTTGATCTGGCTTGTAGTCTCAACTCTGTAAATTGCACTCTTTTCCAGTCTTAATGTGAAGGCATGCAGTCATTTGCATGTTCTTGAGAAAAGAATGCAAATCACAGTGGTAATGCAGCTGTAACCCCATGAGGTCCCGTCCTGGAATCTAATCGCATGAGTTTCTTTTGGGAGCATGCATGCGACAATGCAAGAGCGCGAACATTGATAGACCCCAACTTCAGTTAAATGATGATGAAAAGATAAGTAACATGACGAACAGCAGATTTGCCAACGACTCGCTCTAAATTTCTAATGTTCAACTTAGACGACCCAGATGCTCTAGCTAGAACTATCAGCCACTGCTACTGCTGCTCGAGCTGCTGGTAATGCGGCTCCATGGGCGTGAGAGGAGATAGTAGAACGCGTAGAACGCGCGACCCCCGCGTCTGAACGCGTCCTCCATGCCAATGCCGTCGGCGACCATGCTGTCGTAGAGGTTCTCCAGGACCCCCGTGACCTCGGCAAGGGCCCTGTTGCAGGACCGGAACGACAACAAGGTCCTCTCGTCAGCCATCGGAGATAGTGTCCAGCTCGCGAGGCTCGCCATGTCGCTGCGGGGAGGGATGCCGCGGCGCTTCTTCGCGCCACCGGCCTTGCCGCGCGCCGACCTAGCAGCTGCTGCTGCAGCGGCGGCCCGCTTCCCGAGCCAAAACCTCGCGGTGGTGGCGTGGAACTGGAACTTCCGGCGCGGCGGACGAGACATCGATGCCGCTCCGGTGGCTCAAGCTCGGTTGGAGAGGAGATGAACCTGCACAAACCAAAGACATGAGGAACCGAGCCGTGTTCTGAACTGAAACGCGAGAAATGCGAAGCATTCTAGCATATTGTCACCTCTGGATCGATGGATGGATAGTGTCGTACTCATTTACCGTCACAGTTCGACACGAGGGAACGAGGGAACGAATTTCCTACCACCAGTACGCGGGAGACCGATAGAGAATTAATTCTGGACACGGCATACTCCCGATCGGTCTAATTCCCTGCGCGCGACCTTTCATTAACTAAGGAACGACTCTTTTTTTTTGTTAGTGAGCGCGCGACCGATCGGTTCAACTCCATGCGTAGAGGATTAGGAATAGACATGGCCTAGGAATAGACGATTGGCTAGTTCTCCTCTGTTCCTAATCTCTGCGTTTTGCCGGTGCCGTCCGTGCCTGCCCCTGTGTCTAAATGTCCAATCTAATTCTTGACTTATTCTTTTGATTAAGGTTCTAATTTGATATGAAAAAAATCATCATTATAGGTGTTATAATGCCAAAACAATTTTCGGGCGCTGCGGAAAAGAAAAAGAGAAGGCTAATCAGTCTATTGAATGGCAAAGAGGTGTTTTCAGCTAGAAGTGTTGATGTCAACAACAATAATCGAAGGCAAATATCTGATCCGAGACAAGACGATGATGATAATATAGACGGAGATCTTGACTATACATGTGATTGTAGCCTCGGCTGAAAGAAATTTCTCTGAATTGAAGCTATTGAAAACTGTTTTAGGTCAACCATGTTGGAAGACAAATTGAATGGATTGGCTACATGTTGTATATCTTAGACAACATTGACCTTGAAATTGTTCTTGATATTTTGCATCTAGGAATGCGTGAAAAAGTTTTTTTGTAAATCATTGAAGCGTAATTGTCGATGGAGTCATTGTAATTTGTTTTTTATTTAAACTAATAAAACTAGTAGAAAATACGTGTTATATTTTTACCATTTTATTATTATTTCTATCGCAAATATACGTACATATATTAGTCTGAAGGGGCCCATTTTTCGACTTCGCCCAAGGGCCCCCAAAAACATAGGGCCGGCCCTGGTTTTTACCCACCGGATACCTAGCTAATGGATACCCATTGCCATCCAATTCAAAAGGGAGGTGGACACATGGGTGAAGGATAAAGCAAATCAGCTGAGAAGCTTCATGCCGTCTTGGCTGTTTTTTGGCGGGTAAAAGAAAATTTATTGAACGTGGGGGTTAATAATTTGATCATGTTGGTGTGCCTGCAAAACAACATCAGAACCCGAGCCTAACTAAAGATCATCGTGTCTTTCTAACGGGCTGCCCTAGGTAGAGCTCGCGCGTCAGGGATGAAATGAGCGCTCAGTTTTTAACTAATTCTTTTTTTCATTTTTGGCAAAATTTGAACTCTAGTGGAGCTTATTGAGGGAAAGTTTTGCATGCATGTAGAAACAGACGAATTTGATGACATAAGCGAGAATCTTTCCGAATTTGAAAATTTAAAACGTTTTATCTCACAAACGACAACTCTGATTTAAGATCTGTTTTCACTTATGAATCGGTCTCGTCGAGATCTTCAAAACTAGCACCCATGTTAATATGTTTCGACGATTTTTTTTTCGGGCTAAAAGTTATCAATCATTTCTATTTGAATAATCAACCCCCCGTAATTGAGTGATCAACGGTAAATGTATAGAATTATCAACCTGATGCAGACTATTTAGAAAAAATTCTGCATGCATGCACGAAATAGGCGAATTTGCTGATGTCAGCGGAATCTTTTCCAAATTCGAAAATTCAAAATGTTTTAACTTTCAAACGACAACTTCAAATTAAGATCCGCTTTCACCAATAAATTCGTCTCGACGAGATATTCAAAACTAGCACCCATATTAATATGTTTCGACAAACTTTTTTTCTGGCTAAAAGTTATCAACCCTTTCTATTTGAATAATCAACTCCTCCGTATTTGAGTGATAAACGGTAAATGTATAAAATTATCAACCTGGTGCAGATTATTGAGAAAAAGTTCTGCATGCATGCACAAAATAGACGAATTTGCTGATGTCAGCGGAGTCTTTTCCAAATTTATAAATTCAAAATGTTTTAACTTTGAAACGACAACTCCAAATTAAGATCCGCTTTCACCAATAAATCCGTCTCGACGAGATCTTGAAAACTAGCACCCATGTTGATATGTTTCGAGAAACTTTTTTTCGGGCTAAAAGTTATCAAGTCTCTATATTTGAATAATCAACACCTTCGTATTTGAGTGATCAACGGTAAATGTATAAAATTATCAACCCAGTGCAAGTATTGAGGAAAAGTTTCGCATGTACGCACAAATAGACGAATCTACTGATGTCGACGAAATCTTTTCCAAATTTGAAAATTCAAAACGTTTTAACTTTCAAACAACAACTCCAAATTAAGATTCGCTTTCACCAATAAACCCGTCTCGACGAGATCTTCAAAACTAGCACCCATGTTGATATGTTTCGAGAATTTTTTTTTCGGGCTAAAAGTTATCAAGCCTCTCTGTTTTGAATAATCAACCCCTCCGTACTTGAGTGATCAACGATAAATGTATAAAACTATCAACCCCAAAGTTAATTTTATGTTAAACATTTTAGCGAATATTTTTTAGTTTAGAAGCTATCAGCCCGGTGTCCTGTTATTTATCAACAGTAACTATAAATAACTACCAACCCTAAAAATCTAACTTTATTTCGAATATTTTGGCGACTCTTTTTAGTTTACAAGTTATCAACCCGGTGCTCCGTTATTTATCAATGGTAATTATAAAAAAACTACCAACCCTAAAAAGTATTTAATTTAGAATATTTTAGCGAACATTTTTTTATTTTACAAGCTATCAACCTGGTGCCTCGTTATTTATCAACTGTAAATATAAAATAAATAATAACCCTAAAAAGTATTTCATTTAGAATAATTTAGCGACTCTCTTTTAGTTTACAAGCTATCAACCCGGTGACCCACTATTTATCAATGGTAAATATAAATAAATGTCAACCCTAAAAATTTAATTTAATTTAAAATATGTAGCGACTCTTTTTTTATTTACAAGTTATCAACCCGGTGCCCCGTTATTTATCAACGGTAAATATAAATACCTAGCAACACTAAAAAGTAAATTTCATTTAGAATTTTTTAGCAACTTTTGTTAGCTTATAACTTAAAATAGTACTTAATTTGAGTAGCAAGTGGTAGTTCATTTGAGTTGCAAGTGGATCTTCCCACCCGTTATTCCCCCCCCCTTAAAAACCACTGGCCCGAAAAAGGGAATTATAAAAATTAATCCAAAAAAACATGAATTACCGTACGAAATAACAACATAAAGGGAATTGCAAAAAAGAGAATTGTCAAAAGGGAATTGAAAATAAAGAGAATTGAAAGTATGCGTCGTGCTGAAAAAAAAGAGCGAGATGCTCTGTGCATGCATGCAGCAACTTGTGAGAGCTAGCCTCATGCTAAAAAGTTGGCTCATTAAATGCAAACCCATGAGATACTTTATGCATGCATGCAGTGTGAACTCTTGGCTGTATGCAACTTGCAAGTGGGAACGTGAGCTGTTAGTGTGAACACAAAGCTACATGTGAACGTAATTAAATACTACAAGACAAAAAGGGAATTGATTTCGCGCATGGCGCGAGCGCTGCCGCGCCAAGAAAAATGATCGCTCCAACGATCGATTGCCAGGGAGGGGATTCGGGTTCTAACCATTGTACTTTGAAAGATCATGGTTACCCTAACCTGCGACCATTCCACTTTTACAAAGACACAATCACGTTCTTTCTTGTCTTGGCCGTGTTTATTTATCATCGATCAAACAAACATGAATTGTTTTTCATTTTTGGGTTCTTACCACATATATCTTTTTTACTCTAAACTTGTACTTTATTGACGTGGTGAGCCAAAGCTTTTGGTTTTGTTTCCGAAATAATATTCCCTCAGCTCAAATGCAAAACCTTTTAGCTTCTTGTAGATTCACTTATTTTGCTGCTTCTTTAGTTTACTTTGAGTGCATAGATTTACCCATTTTAATAATTTGCATCTTATTTTAAAATATATAAAAGCTCTCATAAAGGCAGTAATAATATCGGTCGACACACACACACCTTCAATCTCCAGGCTTAGAAGCAGCGGCAATCTGGACGCACATAGCACAGCGTCTCACGGAGCATTTCTTATTCCACGACATACACCACGCGCTGCTCCAGTTCAACAGCAACTTAGTTCCATGCCGGCCGCCGCCTAGCAACACACCAGTAGACAGTAGTACGTGTGGAGGTCGATCTAGAGGTTGAACATGACCTTGATGGCGTCGCGTCCGCGGGCGCTGACCTCGAACGCCTCCTCCACCTCCGTCTGCGAGAACCCGAACCTGTGCGTGATGAGCGGCTTGACGTCGATCTTGCCGCTGCGCAGGAAGTCGAGGCACAGCGGCCAGGTGTCCTTGTACCGGAATATCCCCACCACGTCCACCTCCCGGATCGCCGCCGAGGTCAGCGGCACCGTCATCTCGTTGTGGCCCATCCCCACCAGGCACACCCTCCCGCCGGGCCGCGTCGCCTCCAGCGCCGTCGACATGGTCTTGCTGAACCCGGCGCAGTCCAGGCTCACGTCGATGTCCCCGCCCATCGCCGCCTGGATCAGCTCGATCTCCCCGGCGAGGTCATCCGTGCTCGTGGAGACCTTCACCGTGGCGTCCGCGCCCAGGGACTTGGCCACGGAGAGCCGGTGCTCGTCCACGTCGGCGATGACGATCCTTGGCGCGCCGAAGGCCCGCGCGGACAGCATGGTCACCAGGCCGATCGGCCCCGCGCCCATGATCAGCACGTTCTTCTCCGCGCCGACGTCGGCGCGCCGGCACGCGTGCACGCCCACGCTCAGCGGCTCGCACATGGCGCCCTCCTCCAGGCTCACGTTGTCGGGCAGCTTGAAGCACAGGTCGCCTGGGTGCACGATCTACCCTCACAGTTTCCACCACAGCGTTACATCACATATGCATTGGTCGATACCTCAATCAAGAACAACAACCGAACAATGATCCGTGGTGTGTACCTGGTCGGCGAGCGATCCGTGGTACGGCGGGGTGGCGAAGAACTTCATGTCGTCGCAGAGGTTGTAGCGCCCACCCTTGCAGTGCCTGCAGCGCCAGCAGCTGATGCCGGGCTCCAGCGCCACGCGGTCGCCCACCGCGAGGTGCTTCACGCCGCCACCAACTTCCTCGATGATGCCGGCGCACTCGTGACCGATCACCATCGGCTCCTTCACCACGAAATGTGCGATGCGCATCTCCTGCAAATCGAGCAGATGTAAACAGTTTTAGCTGAAAGCAAGAACAGTCTGAACAGAGTGCTCTGGCAGACTGAAGTATTTGTTAGGAGCTAATAGATCATTGCACAACGCCCAAATATGATCCGTGGAATAAACTTCCTGCACAATGAATGTAGAAACAAGAAACTGCAGGGTGGATGAAGGATAAGATCACCTTGAGGTAATGCACATCGCTGCCACAGATGCCAACCGCCTTCATCCGGACCCGAACGTCATAAGGACCTGACAAGGTATCTTAACTTAGTGTCGTTTCATTCCAGCATGTTGTAAGAACTAACATCGCCATTCCATCACAGGTCACTGCACATATGAATCAGCTAAATACATGTCTGCTGTCTGGAGTGTAAGCCTCTGGTGCTAACAAAGAAGGAAGTTTATGCTACAGGCATGTAAGCTGTGACTCAAATTCAAGAGCTGCCTTGTGGTTTGGGTGATATTCTCGAACTGAAAATGCTATTCCTATCAGAGTAACACGAACAAGAGAAATTTCCTCAAACGGGGAAGGAAGATCCCCATGTTTTAACAGACTGAAGGAATAGGCATTATACAATATAGTGCGCCACAAAAGCGATACTATCGATAAGGTGTTGGAAAATTTCCCACCAAACGTGGATTTTAGAAGAAGTCTCATCGGTCCCAGACAAACCTCTTGGCAGGAATTGTTACAGCGTCTTGAGTTAGTTCAATTGATGCAGGAACCGGATGTATTTCGATGGAATCTTATCGGGAATGGTTCATTCTCAGTGGCTTCCATGTACAATGCTCTCATTCAGTCTGAGTAACCGGTCGATAACAATTCCAAAATCTAGAAGATGAAGATACCATTGAGAACTAAAATCTTTGCCTGGTATCTTCGTCGGGGGTAATTCTTACTAAGGATAATCTTGCCAAACGCAACTGGCATGGAAGTAAAAAGTGTGTCTTCTGTCTATTAAACACTTATTCTTCCAATGTAAGTTAGCTAGGTCTATATGGTCAGCCGTCCAAATAGGGTTTACCTTATACCCACCACATAGTGTTGCCAATTTATTTGACAACTGGCTTAATGGGGTGGATGTTAGGTTTAAACGTCTTATTAAGATGGGAGCAATTGCAATTATTTGGTCGCTATGGCTATGCAGAAATGACAAGATTTTTAATAACATTTCTTCTTCATTTTTGCAGGTCTTTGCACAGCTATACTTCATTTATGGAACCACTGCAGCGTGTGGAGCACCGGGATCTCTTTACGGAGGTGTCTTCACGGTTGGAGGATACGGCGAGAGATATTTTCTCCCAACATGGGTGGCAGCGTGACTTTCGGCTAGATCCTTCTAGCTAGTCTTTTATTGTTCTTGCTTTTCTCTTTGAACACCTTTGTGGTTTTGTAACGGTTTATTGTGCGGCTATGTGCATCTTAATTATGCAGAAATCGGGTCTATTGTGCAAGTAATAAAGTGCCATTTTCGAAAAAACATCCCCTTCTTTTTCCGATGCCTTTTTTGCTCTTATGCCACAGATGTCAATTACAGTCTGGAAACTGAACTTGAATTGGTTCGTCTAAAAAAACATAATTAAAATGTTAAATCTCGACTCTGACTCTCTGAGACAGGCCTTCTTCTCCCACGTCTGCCATGTGCATAGCAGACAGGATAATCTAAAAAAGAGTGTGACTTGGCAGTGCTACCTAGATTTCAGAACTACTCCGATGGATCGGTCGGCACAGAAACTGATCGGATTGACCCCGAATTAGTAGCAAAGGATAACGAAGATTTCTACAGCAGAGCCAGTCGATTTACTTGGCGAAAATCAGCAACGAACAAAGAAGGTTGGGAAGGCACAAACCTAGCGGCGGGAGCTTGAAGGGCATGATCTTGAGGGTGTCCTTCGCCACCAGCCAGGCCGCCATGTTCTCCCCCTCGCCACCGGCCACGGCCGCCGGCGCCGCCTCGCCTTTCCCTCCCTTCCCCATCTCTTCTTGTTTCTCTCCCCCTCACCGTCACAGGCTCACAGTATATTCAGAGCAGGTGAGGTGAGTGATGCGACGACTATAGGGAGGAGTGACGCCGATGCGATGCAGCCATATATCCTGCCGAGCGATGCTTATCGTGTGGACGCCGACAGAGGGAATTGATACTCTTTTCGGATCAGGTCGCCACCGGCCTTGTCGCGACTACGCCGAGACTTTCAACAGGTCCAGTGACTCTGCGAGTGAGGAGCAATCAGGCACACAATAAAAACACAAAGATTATTATTTTATGGAGACAAACGGTGTGATCATCAGTTTTCTGTAGGAAGTGTGTGATCATTGGAGCGATACGCGTCACAGACTCACAGTGGATAGCAGGCTAGCAGTATGAGTGTCGTATCGCTCTCGAGCTGGATATCATATCAGGGCACGCCTTCTCTTTGGGCCACATTTTTTTGCTTTCGCATCGAGAAACTTCTTTTTCTTTAAGAACCGTCGAGAAATCTTGTGTGAGGTGTAAGAGCATCTCCCCAGCAGGCGCGCTAAATCTTGGCGCTGTAAAAGCGCTTTGCAGCGCGCTCTATTCATGTTTTGCGCGCGAGGATAAATTCACCTCCAGAAGCTCTAAATCTTGGAGCTGTAAAAATCTGTAGTTGTTTTTGCGCGCGCTGTATATATTCACCTACAGCAGAAACTCTAAATCTTGGAGCTGTAAAAATCCGTAGTTGTTTCTGCGCGAGACTTATACAGCGCGCTCTTTCCGGCGCGGTAGATATAGTGCCCGACATAGCGCTTTTGCCTCAAGCTGTATTTTACAGCGCCGGTTGCAGCACCTGTTGGAGCATTATTTTGCGCCCGCGCGCTAAACCTGTCACTTTTTTGGATACAGCGCGGGATAGAACGTCTGTTGGAGATGCTCTAAGGAGTAGCCTGGTGACCAGAGGCAAGCCCGAGCTTTCCACTGGAAATAGCATGTCATTATCTCATACCTATGACTATGAGCACATTTTCTTAGATTTTTTCTGGAGGAATACATTCCAGAACTTTCTTGTTGGTGTACTACTGTATACGAAAACATTTAATGGTTGGGCCTGGTGAAGAAGAACAAGAAATTGGATGAAACGATTGTCCTGGGCTTCAGCTGGGTGTAACCAAAACTGTGAACTGGGCCGCATTTAATGGCTGGGCCGTGGGTTGCCATATAAGGGAAACAAAGCACACGAATTGGGTTAGTTACTGTCCCTCAAAAAGGAAACTGCTCCCTAGCGCGCGCGCTAGGGAGTACCGTTTCGCTGAAGAGCGCGCATGAGTGGGCCGGCCCAGTTTGGTTGTGTCGTCGCCCGAAGGAGTTCAACTTCTATCAAAACGATCTATCGTTGCCAACTCCTCGATACTGCAGCGGACGTCACCACGTGAGTTTCCTGGGATTCCTCGGTCGCTACAGATTAGGTGAGGTTCACCCATTCCTTTTTGTTTACGCTTCATTGCCTTTTTCTCCTTCTTTCGTGATTTCTTTCTTTTCCTTCTTTATTTATTTTTCTTCTCTTTTCATTCTTTTATTTTTCCATTCTTAATATAATTTCTTATGGTTCTTTTTTGTTAATATAGTTGTTCCTCATCGTCCAAATTGTTCCCAGTTTTGCTGATGTAGTTGTTCCCTGCCGTGTAGATAGTTGTTCCCTGTCGTGTAGATAGTTGTTCCCCGCGGTGTAGATAGTTGTTCCCTGTCGTGTAGATAGTTGTTCCACGCGGTGTAGATAGTTGTTCCCTGCCGTGTAGATAGTTGTTCCCCGCGGTGTAGATAGTTGTTCCCCGTCGTGTAGATAGTTGTTCCCTGCCGTGTAGATAGTTGTTCCCCGCCGTGTAGATAGTTGTTCCTCGCGGTGTAGATAGTTGTTCCCTGCCGTGTAGATAGTTGTTCCCCGCGGTGTAGATAGTTGTTCCCTGTCGTGTAGATAGTTGTTCCTCGCGGTGTAGATAGTTGTTCCCTTCCGTGTAGATAGTTGTTCCCCGCGGTGTAGATAGTTGTTCCCTGTCGTGTAGATAGTTGTTCCTCGCGGTGTAGATAGTTGTTCCCTTCCGTGTAGATAGTTGTTCCCCGCGGTGTAGATAGTTGTTCCCTGCTGCGTAGATAGTTGTTCCCCGCGGCGTAGATAGTTGTTCCCTATCGTGTAGATAGTTGTTCCCTGCTGTGTAGATAGTTGTTCCGCACCGTCTACGTTGCTGTTCCCCTGCGTTTTCGTCTAGGTACATGTCAAGATAGAAATCAGCTAGCTTCCTCTGTTTTTTATTTGTTAATAAATATAGTGACCCTAAGCTAGCCACGTGAATGAAAGAAAAGAAAACAAAGCAACCTAGCTAGCTAGCTACGTGAGGCAAGGCTACTGTGAGCTGAACACCCAACGTACGCACTCAAAAACGAGTAGGCACGTAGCTACTGACACGTTAGCTGCAATTTTTCTTAAAAGATTTTTTCATGTGCCTCACTGTCACGCCGCACTCACACGCTGTAGCAGTCTAGGTAGGATCTTTACGCATCACGGCATCAGCAGGCTCACTATTCGATAACCCATGTTGTGCCAGTCCAGGCTATGCGACAACACGGGGGATTAAACAGTGCAGCTGTAGTGGTAACATACGCACACCTTGTTTTTTAGTCCCACCTCGGGGACCGAAGAAGGAAATCACCGGTTTAACGAAATTGCTTCACACACGACAATTCACATCCGATTTATGTACGACAAACTACACAGGAAGAGCACGGCAGTAATTAATTCGTGGGCCCCTTGCCCAGTTCAACGAGAGCCATCTCTGAATTTCATCTGAAACCAGTATAACTCACACTCAGGATATCTCCGGTGGTTCGATGTAAACGGACGGAAAATGATTCTTTACGGTTGGACGATCGAAATATGGATCTGCATCCAAGGCCAACAGCCCGACATATAGCGATTGGACTGTCCGCCGAGACGCAAACGCAACCCAAATTTACGCCCTGCGTATGGGCGGACGATGCGTGATCGCGACCGCTCGCTTCTCCCACGGGCCCGCCTGGCAGTGACCTAGCTCGAGGCTTGTCTCGAACGCATCGCTTTGGCGGTCTTCGCTTCCGCGCATATGCCGCAGCCTTCACCCATCGCCTCGTCTTCTGCACGCACCATCAATGGCATCGTGTCTTGCGCGCGCCCGACCTTCAAAAGGTGACCTACATCGTCCCTGCCATCGCCCACACCACCTCGTCTTCTGCACGCACCATCAATGGCATCGTGTCTTGCGCGCGCCCGAACTTCAAGACGTCCGACAACAGCGTGGAGGAGGCGCAGCCGAATAGGGTGCCGCTCGGCGTCAACATGGCGTGGCTTATGCACGACAATTGCGAGCTGGCCGAGCTCGCTATTGGCCATTGCGATGGCAATGGCATCCTCCTCGCTAATGTTCGGCGGCTGGGTCTTGGGTATGTGTCGACATGGCTGTCCGCCTCGTACTCGGCCTCGGCAGCGTCGTCGTCCTCGGCGCCCTCGTCCCCGTCCACGTCGATGTCGTCGTACTCACCGTCGTCGTCGTCCGTGCCAAGCTCCTGCTTGGTGGCGCGCGTCGAACTCCCGCGTCCCGAACGAGATCCAGTTGTAGTAGTTGAGCGCGTACGTCGGATTTTCTCGAAAATCGGCTGACAAGATGGCTAGGCGGCGGCACACCTCGTCACGGCGCTCTCGGCCCTCACGTGGCATGGGAGGGACCGGCACGCGCGTCGCTACTAATTATGTCGCGCTGAAGACGAAACATCTGTACCACTATCAGGCGGGCCCGTACGAGAAGCATGCGGCGATGTCCGGTAGACATAAACTTGCCACATATTTAGGTCGTTTTTGCGTCTCGATGGACGGATCGAACACTATATGTCGGGCCGCTGAGCTAAGGTAGGGACGCATTTTTGGATCCGGGTCCATTTACATATCAACGTTGAAGATGTTCTAAGGCGAAGTAAAAATAACTTTGTTAGCCGGAGCTTACCAAAATCTCAGCCCAGCCCAAACCCAAACTGCGTTTGCCTCCACTTGCCTCGCAGGAGAAGATTCATAGCTACCATAGATCGTACGAGTATCGGACAAAACTTGTCGTGTGTATAGCAGGACTCCCGGTTTAAATACCCACGCGAGGTCGTGGTGGACAACCAGACGTCGTCGTGATCCCAGCTGGTAGACAGCGCTATGAAAGGCTTGAAAGCCCAAGGCAACGTCATTGATAGGCCGCCAAATAAAAGCCTGTCTCACTAATCCTTGAGCGATACAACAGGTAGGGGGCGCGCGAGCGGTAGGGAGGAGGACCCCTCAAAAAACAATGGGCTATTCGACGCTAAAATATTTTGTTTTCTCGAAAACTCATTTTGGATCTGGGCACCAGTGCTCTCATTGTAACAAAAAATTCGAAAATTATATTCATTTGTTTAAAAAAATTATGTACTCTTACTTGATGTTAATCTGGATATATGTAGACACATTTTAGTTGTAGATTCATCTATTTTAGCATCAAATAATATGGATCGGAGGGAGTAACAAAATTCTAAAAGGAGTTGATGATGTATCGCACTAACGTACAGAATCTCAGTGTTTTATTTTCCGAGCTACAAAAAAATGACAAAGTCTGATTTCTTTTTGAGATTTGAATCACTATATTCAGATCCACACATTTGTTATTTTTGTGTAGCCTAAAATAAAAATTATTTTCAGTTAAGTTTACACGTTCGTGGGATACAATACTGGCTACATTTATTTTCAGTTTTTTTTCAAACTTAGAAATATAATTTTTAAACATTAAAAAAAGAGGATCACTGGTACCATGTGCACCAAATCTCTGTCCTTTTTTTCTGGAATATGTCCTCGAAGACATGCCATTTTCATACAAGATAAAAACCATGGCGACTAGTTCAATATAATAGAAATGGCTCGACCTCCACACTCACTAGGAACATAGCGCACTCCCAAAACAACTTGGCAACAAAGACCCACCTTACTCAACCTACACCCATGAATGCCGAAGAGCCTAGGCACAAAGTATCAAGACATCGTCCACAATCTAAGCCGGACACCACAGTAGCATGACCAGAATTCAATTTTTCCATACCCCCTTCCTCTCATCATGCATCTAGAAGGAGTCGGCAAGTGGATGACAAGATCCAACCTGACTTGAGGAAGGTGTCGGCGGTGACGTACATTTCTCCTCGGAGGCCCACGTGTTGGGCAGCAGACAACACTAGTGACGCATCATCACCAAGCCTTGCCGAAGAGATGCAAACTAGGTCTTCATTCGGTTGCATCTTCAAGAAAATAACAATGTCGTTGCGCCTAAGCCTAGTCTAACGAACTGGACCTAGGGCTTTCTCAGAACTAGAGAAGCGGAAGGCATGGTCACCTCCATGACCATGCTTCGAAGGAGGAAGATACGTCGTGATCAGGATCGATATTCCCCAAGCAAAGTTTTCACCCCTACCAATGACCGTGACCCTGAGTGTTACTAGGGCATGGGAAGATTGGAGACAAAATGCATGTTGCGGATTGTACCACCACTCCATAGAGGAGAAATTTGCTATAAACACGACAAGAAAATAACGAAGAACGAACAAGAACACACGCAGCAGACAAAGATTTTAACGTGGAAAACCCATCTCCAACAAAAAGAGGTAAAAAATCACAGGCGCCAACCAGCAAAACTTCACTATATTAGGAAGTGTTTTACAAACATCATAGGTTTTCTTATAATCTGATAAACTCTAGCGGCAGCTTACAAGAGGTATAAATACTCGGTGATGACGATCCATACTGCAGGGGGATTCGCCTCCCACCTATCGTTAGCCTTTTTATTGAATTTGAATCACAATATAACAGAATTTTATGTCGTAGACAAAGAAGGGGAACGTCAACCAACCCTAGAGTCACCACTAGCTAGCATTGGCTTAAGAAATAAATCCCACATTACGGGCGACCACCCGAAGCAACCACCACCCAGTCGAGAATCCGCACAACAAACGGCGGCCAACCGACCCCAGTAGTGCCACCACCACATGTTGGAGCCACTGAAGCCTCTTCTGATCCTCTCAAGCCTAGATTTTGGGGCGGAGCCCGTTATCCAGAGAGAAGGATTGGCAGCGGACATACCTAAAGCCAACGAATGGGTATTGACATAAAAAAAAAACGATGTTCACTACTGCCCCTTGATTGTTTCTGACCAGCGTGGCGACTAAAGACTTTAGTCTGCACAAAGTACGAAACAGCTACCTAATTCCGTGTGCGTGGAGCGGAGGCGGCGGGGTACCACAACAACCAGCGAGCGGAGAGCAAGTACATAAGGGCATGTACAATGGGGTGATGTCAGTCTTTCCTTACGCCTGCCACGTAGGATTTTTGCTTAGTTGGAGGAGAGAGAAGGAAGAAAAAGAAGGTTGTTTTCCCTTAGCTAAGGATGATCTCTTATGAAATAAGAGAAGACTATTTTACCCATTGTGCGACTTGTTTTCCCTTAGCCACATAATTTCATACTAAAAATAATTAATTCTCATTTATTATAAAGGATGAAAATAGGGGATAATGCATTGTACCCCTAATATCTATTGTCTTCTCTACATGACGTGGACTACTAAGAGAAGACATGTCTTTCCTACCATTATACATGCCCTAAGAGCATCTCGAGCTGTGTTCCCCGAAGCGTTCCCTAAACCGCTCCGGATTGAGCGTTTAGGGGACGTGTTTTGTTGTTTGGGGGACGTCGCTCCTCAGCCGCGTCCTCCAAACGCCGTCCCCAAACATTAAAAATACTTTTTTTCGGCTTTTTTAACACACAATCATTTATCAAATATAATATAGGAATAAATATGTTTGCGGAGATAGTTTTCAAATTAAAATACAACAAACAATAAAACAACTAAACAAATATAATAAATATGGCTAGATCAAGGTGTCGTGGCCCTTTGATCCTCCACAAATGCTCAACGAGATCAGCTTGAAGTTGATCATGAACATTGTTGTTACGGATCTCT
>NC_061508.1:94153959-94244427 GCF_022539505.1 Lolium rigidum
GACGACGGTATCACCGTTTGAGAGGCGGCGGGGATCAAAAGAAAAAAGAAATTGCCAAAAATCAGAGGGTGAAAAAAAACCAAGAAAATGAACTTTTATAGTACATAGAGGATGACATGCGGGTCCCATGAGCCTGCAGGTTCCTCAACGTTTCAAACGTGGCATGAGATCGAAAGAAAAAGGTAAGTGACCAAATTTGAGGTGCCAAAAAAAACTCCAAGAAAAGAAAGTTTTATAGTACATAGAGGATGACATGCGGGTCCCATTTAGCAGCAGCGGTATCACCGTTTGAGAGGCGGGGGATCGAAAGAAAAGGCAAGTGACCAAATATGAGGTGCCAAAAATAATTCAAGAAAAGAAAGTTTTATAGTGCATAGAGGATGACATGCGGGTCCCATTTAGCAGCAGCGGTATCACCGTTTGAGAGGCGGCGGGGATCGAAAGAAAAAGGCAAGTGACCAAATTTGAGGTGCCAAAAAAACTCCAAGAAAAGAAAGTTGATTGCACATAGAGGATGACATGCGGGTCCCATTTAGCGACGGCGGTCTCAACGTTTCCAAGGCGGCAAGGGATCAAAAGAAAAAGGAAGTAGCCAGAAATCGGGGGGTCAAAAAAAATCCAAGAATAGAAAGAATTTTGGTTCATAGAGGATGACATGCGGGACCCATGATCTGCATCGTAAACGGCTCGATCGGAGAACGTTGAACGAGATGGCGCGATCGAGAAAAAAACAATGCCAGAGAGGCTGCCATCCGGGCCCTACATCCCTCGGCGGTGCGGATTTGCGTTGACTCGGCCGGCGAACCCGAGAATTCGCGATGCACCACGTCCCGGGCCACCATACGCGACGTTTTGGCCGCTTTCGTCGGGCTAGGTGGCCTCAAAAACGAGAAAAAAAAAGTTTTGACATGCACCACGGAGGGACCAAAATCGTCGGCCATGGTACACCAGCAACCACGGCGCGACTTCAACTTCGTCGGCCATGGCAACTTTTCTTGTAGTGATACAAGATCAAGGAGAAGAAGACAGGGTTTCCCGAGAAAAACCCTTGGAATGTGGCGCAGCTAAGGCGTTTTTACGCTTAGTGTCGAAATATAGTCCTCCTTGTAAAAATACAATGTACTGAAACGCCCGCGAGTTTTCAGACGCACTCTTTTCCTTTTTCGGGGCACCGAGTGAGGCCGGGAAAGGTTTTTAATGAGGCGGGCTCGTGGTGCTGCAATATAATAAAAATAGTGGAGATACATATCTTTTTCTTCGACATGCTCGGGGGCTTACGCCTCGAAGTTACAAGTATATATATATAGATGAATCTAACTAGCAAAAATATCTCGCCTTGGTATTAAAATACCTCGCCAGATAAAAAGAATGTACAAAATAGCAATCGAAAAAGAACAAAACACTCGGGGGCTAGTACCCGCAAATATAGTATATTCAATAATAATTTGGGTGCCTTGGTTCACAACCTCGCATACACAATAAAGAGATTTACCACCGAAACACTCGGGGGCTTGAGGAGGAAAAATAGAAGTATTTACTTTACAATATAGAATGTGTACAACATACAAGACGCAATTCCTGAGAAAACTCGATAAGACTAGAAGGAAAAATGTCAATGGCGGCTCAGTATATTATCTATGGTCATCCGTACAGTATTTGAAGCACGGGTACTATGTTCAGCATAGCTACCCCTTACGAAAAACTCAGCATCCATCCGAAGAAGTTCATCCATCATATCTTCGGCAACAGGGGTCACATGATCGTCAAGCTTGCTAACATCCCTTTTCCTTTTCGCCATCTTGGCTAAACACTTGGTAAGAATCTGGCTCATGTCAAACTTGGGATAGCAGATTTTGATCATCATCATAGCAAACCTGGCACCGGCAGACAGTTGAGCTCGCACAAAGTGATGGATACGAGGAGCATCTTGAAATTTCTCCAACAAACCAAGAAGAGTGTCGGGCGCATCATTCCGAGGAAATAGCGTCTTGTAAACCAAAGTCAATGTTCTGGTACAGAAATCAAGGAAGTCCCGAACCTGACAGGCGCGGTCTTGAAACCTGACAATCTGTCGGGTACGTTCTGGAGTAGCCTAGAAAAGAGAACCGTGGTCGAGAGAAAGGTTAACAAGGAGGTTCGTCCTGGTGTTTACCCTTTCATCTTCAGCAGCAGCGTCGAGAAAGGAACCTATTTGGCGACAGCATAAGAATCTTGATGCGTGTAATTGACACGTCCGTTGGGAACCCCAAGAGGAAGGTGTGATGCGCACAGCGGCAAGTTTCCCTCAGTAAGAAACCAAGGTTTAATCGAACCAGTAGGAGTCAAGAAGCACGTTGAAGGTTGATGGCGGCGGGATGTAGTGCGGCGCAACACCGGAGATTCCGGCGCCAACGTGGAACCTGCACAACACAACCAAAGTACTTTGCCCCAACGAAACGAGTGAGGTTGTCAATCTCACCGGCTTGCCGTAACAAAGGATTAACCGTATTGTGTGGAAGATGATTGTTTGCGAGAGAAAACGAGTAAAACAAGTATTGCGGCAGATTTGTATTTCGAGTATTAAAAGAATGGACCGGGGTCCACGGTTCACTAGAGGTGTCTCTCCCATAAGATAAAAGCATGTTGGGTGAACAAATTACGGTCGGGCAATTGACAAATAGAGAGGGCATAACAATGCACATACATGTCATGATAAGTATAGTGAGATTTAATTGGGCATTACGACAAAGTACATAGACCGCCATCCAAGCTGCATCTATGCCTAAAAAGTCCACCTTCGGGTTATCGTCCGAACCCCTTCCGGTATTAAGTTGCAAAGCAACGAGACAATTGCATTAAGTATGGTGCGTAATGTAATCAATAACTACATCCTCGAACATAGCATCAATGTTTTATCCCTAGTGGCAACGACACAACACAACCTTAGGGGTTTACGTCACTCCCCAGGTGTCAATGCGGGCATGAACCCACTATCGAGCATAAATACTCCCTCTTGGAGTTACTAGCATCAACTTGGCCAGAGCCTCTACTAATAACGGAGAGCATGCAAGATCATAAACAACACATATGAAATAACTTGATAATTAACATAACATGGTATTCTCTATCCATCGGATCCAGACAAACACAACATAGAGTATTACAGATAGATGATCTTGATCATGTTAGGCAGCTCACAAGATCCAACAATGAAGCACAATGAGGAGAAGACAACCATCTAGCTACTGCTATGGACCCATAGTCCAGGGGTGAACTACTCACTCATCACTCCGGAGGCGACCATGGCGGTGTAGAGTCCTCCGGGAGATGAATCCCCTCTTCGGCGGGGTGCCGGAGGAGATCTCCGGAATCCCCGAGATGGGATCGGCGGCGGCGGCGTCTCGATGAGGTTTTCCGTATCGTGGTTTTTCGCATCGGGGGTTTCGCGATGGAGGCTTTAAGTAGGCGGAAGGGCGAGTCGGGGGCACGACGAGGGGCCCACACCATAGGGCGGCGCGGGCCCCCTTGGCCGCGCCGCCATGTGGTGTCGCCACCTCGTGGCCCCACTTCGTATGCTCTTCGGTCTTCGGAAGGTTCGTGGCAAAATAGGCCCACGGGTCTTCGTTTCGTCCAATTCAGAGAATATTTCGTTACTAGGATTTACGAAACCAAAAACAGCAGAAAACGAGAGCTGGCACTTCGGCATCTTGTTAATAGGTTAGTTCCGAGAAAATGCACGAATATGACATAAAGTGTGCATAAAACATGTAGGTATCATCAATAATATGGCATAGAACATAAGAAATTATCGATACGTCGGAGACGTATCAAGCATCCCCAAGCTTAGTTACTGCTCGTCCCGAGCGAGGTAAAACGATAACAAAGATAATTTACGAAGTGATATGCCATCATAACCTTGATCATACTATTTGTAAACATATGTAGTGAATGCAGCGATCAAAACAATGGTAATGACATGAGTAAACAAGTGAATCATAAAGCAAAGACTTTTCATGAATAGTACTTCAAGACAAGTATTAATAAGTCTTGCATAAGAGTTAACTCATAAAGCAATAAATCAAAGTAAAGGTATTGAAGCAACACAAAGGAAGATTAAGTTTCAGCGGTTGCTTTCAACTTGTAACATGTATATCTCATGGATAATTGTCAACATAGAGTAATATAACAAGTGCAATATGCAAGTATGTAAGAATCAATGCACGAGTTCACACAAGTGTTTGCTTCTTGAGGTGGAGAGAAATAGGTGAACTGACTCAACATAAAAGTAAAGAGAATGGTCCTTCAAAGAGGAAAGCATCGATTGCTATATTTGTGCTAGAGCTTTTATTTTGAAAACATGAAACAATTTTGTCAACGGTAGTATTAAAGCATATGAGTTATGTACATTATATCTTACAAGTTGCAAGCCTCATGCATAGTATACTAATAGTGCCCGCACCTTGTCCTAATTAACTTGGACTACCGGATCTTTGCAATGCACATGTTTTAACCAAGTGTCACAATGGGGTACCTCCATGCCGCACTGTACAAAGGTCTAAGGAGAAAGCTCGCATTTTGGATTTCTCGCTTTTGATTATTCTCAACTTAGACATCCATACCGGGACAACATGGACAACGAGATAATGGACTCCTCTTTAATGCATAAGCATGTGGCAACAATTATTATTCTCATATGAGATTGAGGATATATGTCCAAGACTGAAACTTCCACCATGAATCATGGCTTTAGTTAGCGGCCCAAAGTTCTTCTCTAACAATATGCATGCTCCAACCATAAAGGTGGTAGATCTCTCTTACTTCGGACAAGACGGACATGCATAGCAACTCACATGATATCCAACAAATAATAGTTGATGGCGTCCCCGAAGCATGGTTATCGCACAACAAGCAACTTAATAAGAGATAAAGTGCATCGAGTACATATTCAATACCACAATAGTTTTTAAGCTATTTGTCCCATGAGCTATATATTGCAAAGGTGAATGATGAAATTTTAAAGGTAGCACTCAAGCAATTTACTTTGGAATGGCGGATAAATACCATGTAGTAGGTAGGTATGGTGGACACAAATGGCATAGTGGTTGGCTCAAGTATTTGGGATGCATGAGAAGTATTCCCTCTCGATACAAGGTTTATGCTAGCAAGGTTATTTGAAACAAACACAAGGATGAACGGTACAGCAAAACTCACATAAAAGACATATTGTAAACATTATAAGACTCCATACCGTCTTCCTTGTTGTTCAAAACTCAATACTAGATATTATCTAGACTCTAGAGAAACTAAATATGCAAACCAAATTAGCAAGCTCTAAGTATTTCTTCATTAATGGGTGCAAAGTATATGATGCAAGAGCTTAAACATGAGCACAACAATTTCCAAGTATCAAATTATCCAAGACATTTTAGAGTTACTACATGTAGCATTTTCCAATTCCAACCATATAACAATTTAACGAAGAAGAAACTTCGCCATGAATACTATGAGTAGAGCCTAAGGACATATTTGTCCATATGCTACAGCGGAGCGTGTCTCTCTCCCATAATGTGAATGCTAGGATCCATTTTATTCAAACAAAACAAAAAACAAAAACAAACCGACGCTCCAAGCAAAGTACATAAGATGTGACGGAATAAAAATATAGTTTCGGGGAGGAACACTGATAATGTTGTCGATGAAGAAGGGGATGCCTTGGGCATCCCCAAGCTTAGACGCTTGAGTATTCTTATAATATGCAGGAGTGAACCACCGGGGCATCCCCAAGCTTAGAGCTTTCACTCTCCTTGATCATATTGCATCATACTCCTCTCTTGATCCTTGAAAACTTCCTCCACACCAAACTCGAAACAACTCATTAGAGGGTTAGTGCATAATAAAAATTAACATGTTCAGAGGTGACACAATCATTCTTAACACTTCTGGACATTGCATAAAGCTACTTGGACATTAATGGATCAAAGAAATTCATCTAACATAGCAAAAGAGGCAATGCAAAATAAAAGGCAGAATCTGTCAAAACAGAACAGTCCGTAAAGATGGATTTTATTAGGCCACCAGACTTGCTCAAACGAAAATGCTAAAATTGAATGAAAGTTGCGTACATATCTGAGGATCATGCACGTAAATTGGCTTAATTTTCTGAGCTTCCTACAGGGAGGTAGACCCAGATTCGTGACAGCAAAGAAATGCTGGAACTCGCGCAGTAATCCAAATCTAGTACTTACTTTACTATCAAAGACTTTACTTGGCACAACAAAACTCAAAACTAAGATAAGGAGAGGTTGCTATAGTAGTAAACAACTTCCAAGACACAGATATAAAACAAAAATACTGGAGTAAAAACATGGGTTGTCTCCCATAAGCGCTTTTCTTTAACGCCTTTCAGCTAGGCGCAGAAAGTGTAACTCAAGTAACATCAAAGGGTGGTGCACCTACAGCGGGGTTTGGAGTTTTCTCAACCATGCATAGTATATTAGATACATAAGTTTCAGCGTCTCCCTTTTCATTAGTCTTGGGCTTGCTACTCTCATCAAACAAATTTTCAGGAACAAGCCAAGCATAGTTATTTTCTAGTGCATCATTCATAGCTAGGAGTTTACATGGTATTGGTGCTTTGATCTCCCCACCATCATTAGCATTATTAGTGTACCTTATCCTATCCATATCCATTTTTTTCAAGGAGACCAACAAAATTAGTATGAGAACCAAGCATATTAAATTTAGCGAAGACCTTTCTAGCCTCTCTCGCTAGACCACCAAATTCTCTAAGAAGGGTTTCTAAAACAAAATCTTTCTTTTCCCCCTCTTCCAAATCACCAAGTGTAAGAAACATGTGTTGGATTATAGGATTGAGATTAACAAATTTAGTTTCCAACAGGCGAACTAAAGCAGCAGCAGCAATTTCATAAGTAGGAGCAAGTTCTACCAAGTGTCTATCTTCAAAATCTTCAACGGTACTAACATGGGTGAAAAATTCTTCTATATTGTTCCTCCCAATTATAGACCCTTGTCCTACCGGTATGTTCTTTGCGGTAAAATTAAAAGGAAACATGATGAAATAAGTAAAGTAAATGCAAGTAACTAATTTTTATGTATTTTTGATATAGAGTACAAGACAGTAAATAAAGTAAAACTAGCAACTAATTTTTTTTGTGTTTTGATATAATGCAGCAAACAAAGTAGTAAATAAAATAAAGCAAGACAAAAACAAAGTAAAGAGATTGGGAAGTGGAGACTCCCCTTGCAGCGTGTCTTGATCTCCCCGGCAACGGCGCCAGAAATTTGTTGCTGGCGTGTAGTTGACGTGGGAGTTAGAAATCTTTGTGGTGTAACTTTTCTTCAGGTCCCCGGCAACGGCGCCAGAAATTTGCTTGATGCGTGTAATTGATACGTCCGTTGGGAACCCCAAGAGGAAGGTGTGATGCGCACAGCGGCAAGTTTCCCTCAGTAAGAAACCAAGGTTTAATCGAACCAGTAGGAGTCAAGAAGCACGTTGAAGGTTGATGGCGGCGGGATGTAGTGCGGCGCAACACCGGAGATTCCGGCGCCAACGTGGAACCTGCACAACACAACCAAAGTACTTTGCCCCAACGAAACGGTGAGGTTGTCAATCTCACCGAGCTTGTCTGTAACAAAGGATTAACCGTATTGTGTGGAAGATGATTGTTTGCGAGAGAAAATAGTAAAACAAGTATTGCATCAGATTTGTATTTCGGTATTAAAAGAATGGACCGGGGTCCACGGTTCACTAGAGGTGTCTCTCCCATAAGATAAAAGCATGTTGGGTGAACAAATTACGGTCGGGCAATTGACAAATAGAGAGGGCATAACAATGCACATACATGTCATGATAAGTATAGTGAGATTTAATTGGGCATTACGACAAAGTACATAGACCGCCATCCAGCTGCATCTATGCCTAAAAGTCCACCTTCGAGGTTATCGTCCGAACCCCTTCCGGTATTAAGTTGCAAAGCAACGAGACAATTGCATTAAGTATGGTGCGTAATGTAATCAATAACTACATCCTCGAACATAGCATCAATGTTTTATCCCTAGTGGCAACGGCACAACACAACCTTAGGGGTTTCGTCACTCCCCAGGTGTCAATGCGAGGCATGAACCCACTATCGAGCATAAATACTCCCTCTTGGAGTTACTAGCATCAACTTGGCCAGAGCCTCTACTAATAACGGAGAGCATGCAAGATCATAAACAACACATATGAAATAACTTGATAATTAACATAACATGGTATACTCTATCCATCGGATCCCGACAAACACAACATAGAGTATTACAGATAGATGATCTTGATCATGTTAGGCAGCTCACAAGATCCAACAATGAAGCACAATGAGGAGAAGACAACCATCTAGCTACTTGCTATGGACCCATAGTCCGGGGGTGAACTACTCACTCATCACTCCGGAGGCGACCATGGCGGTGTAGAGTCCTCCGGGAGATGAATCCCCTCTCCGGCGGGGTGCCGGAGGAGATCTCCAAAATCCCCGAGATGGGATCGGCGGCGGCGGCGTCTCGGTAAGGTTTTCCGTATCGTGGTTTTTCGCATCGGGGGTTTCGCGACGGAGGCTTTAAGTAGGCGGAAGGGCGAGTCGGGGGCACGACGAGGGGCCCACACCATGGGGCGGCGCGGGCCCCCTTGGCCGCGCCGCCATGTGGTGTCGCCACCTCGTGGCCCCACTTCGTATGCTCTTCGGTCTTCGGAAGGTTCGTGGCAAAATAGGCCCACGGGTCTTCGTTTCGTCCAATTCCGAGAATATTTCGTTACTAGGATTTACGAAACCAAAAACGGCGAGAAAACGAGAGCTGGCACTTCGGCATCTTGTTAATAGGTTAGTTCCAGAAAATGCACGAATATGACATAAAGTGTGCATAAAACATGTAGGTATCATCAATAATATGGCATAGAACATAAGAAATTATCGATACGTCGGAGACGTATCAAATCTCAAAAAAGAAATAGCGGGAAAACAGGAATCTTGGTTTGCAAAAGCATACCTGACATATCCGCGCTAGCTTCAATCATCAAATCAAGCATAAAATTTTCTCGAGTGGTCGCTTTTTCAGCTTCAGAAACGGCGGCTTCTTTGGCAGCTATGGCATCTTGAGCCTGTTTAAGTGCAATTCTCTCCCTCTCGGATGATTTTCGAGACTGCTCCATCATCATAAGTGATTGTTTCTTCAAAGACTGGAGTTGTTGGCGAAGTTCTTCCAAGTCTTCTGCTGAATTTTTACTCGAAGAATTTTCAACACGTTCGACAGCAACAGGAACCTTCTTCGAATGGGACGACGCAGGTAAAACATCGGAAGGATGAGGAGTTGCAGTATAGTTGTCAAAAATCAACTGGAAATAAAAGATTAAATATCAATCATCAAGCAAAGATAGATTTCCATTCATTCTCGAAGTATATACATCGCTATTACAAAAGAAGGGTCCCTAATAGACTACTGAAGTAGTCGTCGCCAAAACTACTAGAGAAACAACATCAGAAGAAAAAAGAAAGGGAAAAGAAAGGATGGTCTACTTGACCTCCGGCTTGGATGTGCTTGGAGCAGGGGTTGGTTTAACACCAAGGAAGGAGAGAATTGGTTTGGAGGGAGGCTTGGCAGCTTTAATCAGAGATTGCCATTGCTTCGTTTCCATCTCCCTTATGTTGCCAACCTTGGTCCAATCGACGTTTTGTTGGCTATCTGCAATCAGCGCAATAGTGCCTTCCACGCCGATCTTCAGACCCTCTTGGCGAAGTTTGAGCCCAAGATCTTGTGGCACGTTGAACGCCTTGGCAAGAGCGACGAAGGTGTTGGGCTCCTCTTTCTTCGGGAAGAAATAGGGGAAAAGCTTCGACAGACCTTCCTCAGCGTCAGCAAGGCCTTCGCGTGCTTCATCCCCATGAATTTAAAAAAGAGTCAGCGCGTCGAGCAGCTCGTCGCCTTCAGGACCATCCACCTCATAATCCTGATGAGTTCTCCCTGAAGATAAAATAAAGGATAGCTCGTAAATAACATGCTCGGAAAATATGAAGTAACTCGAGAAAAACAGCAGGGATCAAAATACTTACTAACAAAACGTCGACTCTGCGACTCCAGGCGAGTGAGGATCTCTGTTTCTCGAGCAGATTGCTGTTGTATATTCTCGCTCAGAGAGTTTTCCGCGTCATGAAGTCTTTTTCGAAGATCTTCGACAGCGGCAGCATCGGCTTCAGCTTTGTTACGGGCCTTTTCGCTCTGCTCCAACTTGGTAGCAAGAGCGTTAGCACGCTTATTGGCTTCCGCAAGTTCTCCTGGTAAAATAAGTGACATCAAATATTATGACAAAATAGTGGAGTGCATACAACAAAGGAGACAGATGAAGATAGTACCTTCCAGCTTTTTGGTATGATCACGATACCCGATAAATTGGGTACCGAGACAGATAAATTCCTTCATTAAAGGCTGAAGAGAGGACCAAAGGAAAAAAGTAGTCAATATAGCCAGTCTAGATTCGACAAACATATCGTAAAGGAGAGATGAAAGTATCGAAAATCCCGGAACATAAAAAAAAGAGAAGACCGAAACACTTACGTCATCTAATGAAGGTGTCGAAGAGCTACCAGGGAATATGATAGGTTCCTTGGATGGCACGACCCTTGCCCTCTTTGGCGAAGGGGCACGGGGGCTTGCAGGTGGAGTCGAATGCTCGACGTTTTCTTCGAGGAGGCGAAGTTTCCTCCCCATCATGAGGAGCTTCGGACACAACTAAAGTACGCGACGTACTCGTTCGAGCAGCCGCGTCGATAGGTTGTTCTTCCTCCTCGTCATCACTACAACAAAAATGGCGACAGTGTAAGAAGCAAAAAAGATAAAAAACATCAAAGAACAAAAAAGTCAAGAGTAAGGACTAACTTACGAGCTGACGAGGGCATCGGTGTATGGATTGAAAGCTGCTTTCCCATCTGAAGGATTAGCTTCTTCGGCTTTGGAGGTGCCGGAATCTTTGACTTCATTCCTTTTCCTCTTGTTCTTTGGAGAAGCAGGAGGAATGGAGTGTGTCGAAATAGTGGCTTCAGAGTCAGCATCTTTTTCAGAAGAAGCCGCGGATCTGTGAGAACCCGCGACTTCACTGTCAGGGCGCGAGGGGCCTTGGTTGTCATCATCGACAACGGTACGGTCTTCAACTTCTCCACCCTCAGGAAGAGGAGGAAGAGAAGTGAGAGATGGATGGTTCTGATAAAAAAGAAAGAATGTCGATAAAAAAGAAAGAGTGTCGATAAAAAAAAGAGGGGAAGTTATGCAAAAAATCTAGTAAGATAGTAGTCGACAAATAATGAAACTCGAGGAATCACATTACCTCGGGGAGGGGGTTGGCGCCACTATATGGCGTAATACGGCAGGAGGATGGAATTGGATCCTTCTTGTTGAGCGATGAGATTTTGCGGATAAGCTTTTCAAAATCCTTCAAAGGAAGGTCTTTTGAGAGCCTGTCGACATCTTTTTCACCAATATACTTCCAGAGGGGATTTTTGCGAGCCTGAAGAGGCTGCACTCTAATCCTAAGGAAGTAGGCAGTAATCTCGATACCCGAAAGTTCCTTGCCGCGGGTATTCTTAAGATCATGGATGCGAGTCATCAGCGCTTCTGCCGCCAATTTCTCAGCTTCGGTAGCTTCAGCATCCCATGAACGGCGGCGAAGGATTTTGGCTTCTCCGTCAAAAGGGGCGATGTTTTCCTCCACAGGATTGGAGCTTTCTTCATGGATATACAGCCACTTCTTCCGCCAACCTTGGACGGAGTCGGGGAATTTGACGTCGAAATACTCGACGTCAGAACGAACACAGATGACAACACCGCCAATATTGTAGGCGACGTTGTGGGAGCCATTACGGCGGAGGCAGAAGATACGCTTCCACAGAGCCCAATTCGGTTGGACCCCGAGGAAGCACTCACACAATGTGATAAAAATTGAGATATGGAGAATGGAATTGGGCATCAACTGGTGCATTTGAAGCCCATAGAAAAACAAAAGACCCCGAAGAAACTCGTGGATTGGGGGAGAAAGACCTCGGATGAGATGGTCAACGAAACTGACCCGATAATCGATTGGAGGCCTTGGATAGCTCTCCTCCTTGGGGAAGCGGAGAGAGCCCTCGTTCTTGCTGAACCCCATCTTCTTCAGCAGGTTGATGTCTTGGGCAGAGATCTTGGATCTCTCCCACTCAGCGTTTCCCAGATCCGCCGTCGCCATTTTTGACTCCGGAGTGCTGTGCCTAGTCAAGCGGATGCGAGGCGGCATCAACAAACTTGGCAGCGAAGGGATGAGTGTGGTTGAGCGCTTGAAGTAATGGGGAGCAATGGAGGACTTGCAGAGGAGCAGTAGAGGTGCGGCGCAAGCGAAAGTACTGGCAGAGGAAGACGATGACTTTATATAGTGGTGTGGTGAATCGACGCACCGTTGGATTGAGAGATTACGGAACAGATGGTGTACACGTGGACAAGGGGTAAAAAGTAATTTCACACGGACGAAAAAAGACAAGAGCTACGATGACGTGCGCCAGGAAAAGCGGAGGACGTGTGTCCCCCACTTGCACGACGTGTCAAGATAATGAAGTTTTTGAGCCCGCAAGGCAGAGAGAGCGGTTCTCGCGTTTTCCCAATACATTGGTCGTGGCTGTCGTCAGCAATGATGTCACTTTGGTAAAAGAAAATCTCGGCTATGAATATTAGCAAGAACAGCGACAGCGGAAGATTATTGTTTATCTCGAGAGCCTTTGAACAAATACAAGTTTTTGCTCAAATGCTCGGGGGCTACTTTGGAAGAAAGAAATATTCGAGTATGACAAAATAGAAATGGCGAGAGCCTATGACCAAACGCAAGCATTTGATCATAGCCTCGGGGGCTACTCCCATCGGGAGCGCTGTTCGCGCACCCGAGAGATTTGAAAAATTATGTGACAGGAGAAAAATATAGCGACATAAGGCGTGGAGCCTACACTCAAGCACAAGTTCTTGACTGTAGCCTCGGGGGCTACTCCCATCGGGAACGCTGTTCGCGTGCCCGATGAAATTATAAAAAAGAAAGAAAAAGAAAAAGAAAGAGGAAGTGAGAATATTTCGAGTTATACAAATAACTCTACATATACTCCCATCGGGAGAGCAATATAAGTCATCCGTTGACTCAATAAAATGTGCTATTCCAACAGCCGAATAAGCACTCGACAATATATTCTCAGAACGCCAAAGATGCGAACAATTTCTGAAAGCCGCAAAACTTTGCGAAGGTAAGACCTCAGATCCGTTCTGTGCGGCGTGGCACCGTCTCTGACGTCGGTTTGCTACTTTTTTCCGTATCAACAGATACGAAGAAAAATCCTAACGGACGCGTTAGGTACCGATAAAATATGGCTGGGACTCGACGGAATGGTAAGACCTTAAGCGGCACCTGTCGAAGTTTACACCAGTATCCCGAGATCATGTCCAGGGTCGTGATCTTGAAGTAGATTTTTGCGGATTGCCACTAGAGCAGTTAACTAGTACCTGATCCGTCAGATGAACTAGCCCCAACTACCATTATCCCTGTACAATATAGAAATTAGTATGCAAAGATATGTGATAAAGTTCAAAGCTATTAAGTAAATATAAAGGTGGAGATTTTCCCTGACTGTGCGATTCAAGCAAAATCTCGGGGGCTACTGACATAGGCATCCCCAATGGGCCTGCCGAAGATGGTACCCGGGGCTTACTGAAGGCCCACAACTCGAAGGATGTGAAGATTCGGAAGCCCAAGATACTATTAAGGAAAGCTAGAGTTGTAATAGGAGTCATTGTTTGTAATCTTGCGGGATGGGTTAGAAACCCTCCCGGACTCTGTAAAACATGTGTATCACGAATCCCTCGGCTCCACCTCCTACATAAGGGGGAGTCGAGGGACAAAGAAGGCATCGATTCATTGTCTCACAAACCCTAGTTTTACATCGTCGAGTACTTTTCGGCTGAAACCTTCAAGATCTACTTGCCCTCTACATCCAACGAAACCCTAGTCTACTACTTGTAGGCATTGACAAATTAATACCTTGTCACCCGCGCCGGCCTATGCGGGGGCCCATGGCGGCCCTCCTCGGCTCCTCCTTTTGGCTGGCTCATTCTTCTGGAAAAATAAGATCTTCGGTGTAATTTCCATCAATTGTTGATCTCCAGAAATATTGCATTCTGACGGTGCTTTTTCCAGCGAGAATCCCGACTCCGGTGAATGATTCTCCAATAATCATGAAACATGCAAAATAGGTGAAATAACATAAGTATCATCTCTAAATATGAAATATATCAATGAATAACAGTAAATTATGATATAAAATAGTGATGCAAAATGGACGTATCACCTAGCCATGTGTTTTAGGTGCCTTCGGTTCGTTTGTTACTTTGGGGTTTCTTCTCCTCCTTTTCAACTTAATACAAAACGCGTAGAGCTCCTGTAAAAAGTAGGTTGTCTTGGTCGTCCTAGCGACACAGACGCATAAACCGCGCGCATGAAAAACTTGAAGTCCACTAGGGCCGTCTCCTTCACCTTTATTACACCGCTGATACCTTCATCATTGGCACCGTTATGGTTGGACCCCGCTTTGTCGGGTTTCGCTTCCTCCCGATTTCGGTGCATGTGCCGTTAGAGCAAGTACAATAAAATCTAGTACACTAGTATCATGCACATGATACTAGTTTATGAAACTACCTCATAATGCATAGTATCATAAGATAGTATCATAGTATCATCATACTTAATGTTTTGTAAAATCTCAATACAAATTTGTGTAGATGATGTGTTTGCCATTAAGTTTTCTAGTTTTACGTGCTATGATATGCATCATATTATAATACCACTCCCATCTCTCACCTCATTAATTGGTGCGCCACGTTAAATTTTTACCAACATGGCATCCATAATACTACTTATGATACTCTTGTTGTGGCTAGTCTAAGGAGACGACTATGGACCATCTATTATACTTGTAGTATCCCATGTTGTTGTTGATGTGTTTTCAAATGGGATCCTCGCAACGTGGCAATCAACGTGTGGGGAAAATTGACGCTTGTAGCACGTTGACTCGTTGAGAGAGTTTCTTTGTTAGGTTTGTTCGCTAGGTTTTTGTCAATTAATTAGATAATTCTGCCTTTATCGGTTATTAGTCGATGGCGTAAATTTTTGCTTTTGTTGCAGGAAAAAAGTATACCAGTGAATTTGAGTGGCCCTTGTTTTCGCTTGACACAATGATCGAGAATAGATGAATGGATGTGCACTGCCCACAACAGCAAGGGCAAAACCTACAATAAAACATAATAGAATTCCAATCTCAAATATAATCTCATAAAACAATGATCCATCACATAGAAATTACATATATGACCAACTCATATGGTTCTAAACAATGATAGCACAATAGAGACATAGATCAAGATACTACCACAAACCCATAATCTAGAGATGGACAACTCCCTCTTCATCATGGAGACCATGATGATTATGATGACGATGGAGAGGGAGGATCCAACCTAGTATGGCTCCAGCAGCGTTTTCCCTCCCATCTTCGATGGTTCTGACTTTGTTTCGTTGTTTCCGTGTTTCCGCTCTGCCCCTTTTAAGATTGCGTCTAGATACCTTTTTACAGTAGTATTTAGGTCAACACTAGAAGTTGGGGTTGAAGACGGGTGCCTGAGGCCGCTCGAGGAGGAAACGAGCATAGCTGGTACAGCCACCCCCTAGGCTAGTGCTCCAGGTGCTTGTCTTCATGGAAAAAATCCTCGAAAAATTCCAGATCCACTTTATGTTTCTGAAATACCCCTTCTGTTCCATGAAGGTTGTCTAAGTGTTAAAATTTGAATATCTAGATGCTATTTAGTATGTAGATACATCCAAATTTCGATAAATCCAGAACTACAATGTTCATGTATGTAGTTTGCATGCATCACTATCTCCGATGACGGATGAGCGAGGAGGAGGACGTGCCTTCGGCTCGCGCTAGTGTTTCTAATCATCTCTAAGTGGTTGAAACACCTATTTGTAATTTTGATTTTTTTAGACTCATTGTGCGGATGGTGATGTTTATTAATTGATTGTTAAAATTTCGCAATAAAAAAACAAAAATATGCCAGCCATTTTGGGTGGCCCTCGTTTTCGCTTGACACAATGATTCGACAACAGATTGAGGTGCACTGCCCATACCAGCGGAAAACACACACGCCCACACGGTTGATCATGATTGATGCTGCTACTCCACTATGCGTTGACGCCGTCGTCGAGAGCCAATCTAACCTGCGCCACGAGCCCGGGTGGTAAAAGGAGAAACGGCACCGTAATAAGAAGCCGACAGAGAAGAAAGAAAAAACGGTGACTTTTTACGCCGTGGCCGGCCTACGCGGCGGTCTTCGCCGCCAGGGCCGGCGGAGCCGCAAATTTACCGCCGGCGTCACGTTTTCACATTTTTTTCACACGCGGCGCCGGTCGCCGCTGACCGGAGCAATCACTGTAGGAAAAAGATTTGTGGTTTACTCTAACTTCTTCGCGCTTTTCCGTGATGATGCTCATAAGACCATCTCCATTGCCAACCTGATATTGACCCCAATAGCTATTTGGGTCCGGCCAATTTTTTGGGTCACACCAGCGTGCTTTTTTTTTTGCGGGTCACACCAGCGTGCTTAATTATGCACAGTATCATTTAGAGCTCAATACAATCGCGGGCAACTTTGTGCTTGCCCTTTGTGTGGGGTATCGAGCGGGCGCGCCGGCGCCTCACGCGGTATCAGATGAAACCCCTTTGGCCCGCTTGGCAGCCGCTGAATGAGCAATCAAACACGCGTCGACGGACTCCGAGAGCTCCATCGATTAATGGCGCCACCACCCACCTACCTTCATCTACCTCCGGCCACGTAAAACAAATGGCCTAGCTATGTGTGGCGGCCTTAATACGCACCACCACCCCCACTCCTGCCTCCGGTATAAAACGGGGTGCTCAGGCAACGGATCTTCCTCACACAAACCCTAGCACCGTCCTCCACCTTCTCCCCCCCCTCACACGATCCATGGCAGGTTCTAGGAGCCGCGGTCGCAGCCATCGAGGACGCCATGGCAGGGGTAGGGGCTGCAGTGTAGGATCACCACCGCCTGAGCGCTCACCGTCGCATGAAGAGGAGACGGACTGCTTCCACGACAAGTTCTTCGAGTTCATCGTCCTCATCATCGAGGACCCTTTCGTCACAAAGAGGCTCCCGGAGAAGTTCGCGCAATTTCTCGATTGCCGGGAGGCCGGGGTTGACATGCGGGAAGCCAGCTGCGGCTTTTGCCGGTGGCCTGTCGAGATCTTATTCGATGGGCAAGGTTACGTTCCTCCACACCGGCTAGGAGAGGTTCGCGGGTTTAGGGTGAAGGTGTTTGATGGCACATGCTTCCGCAGGGACTACCACAACAACAACAACAACATAGACGATGCGCGAGGATGTCGAAGTTTAAGTTTTCAGATGTTCTTCCTTTGCAGCGAAAATAAGAGGACCATCACAAGTCTCTAGTATAGGTTTCTGAATGTTCTTCCTTCGCAACGAAGAACGCAAGGGCCAGGAGAAACCTCTAGTATAGGTTTTTAGATGTTTTCATTCGAGCGAAGAAAGTGAGAGTGAGCAGAAATCTTTAGCGGAGAATGAAAAATTCGCACTTTTTCGCATTTACTTCTTAAAAAATTAAGGCAAAAAAACGTGCACCAATCTATCCATAATTATTTATAGTTGTTTAAAAAATCCAAAAAATAATAAAAATTACAAATTGGTTTTAGACCATAAGCAACGGCTACCTACGCTAGCCAAAGGCGCGCCGCTATTCTCGCCCCTCTTGTTTATACTGCTATTTATTTTTTGGAAAATGTCCAAGAATCCTAATCATGATATAATTTGTCTAAATTATATCACACGCCCCTATCCTCGCCCCTCCTTGTAAATTAGTTTTCTAAAATAGAGTTCAGATCAAAATCAAAGTACCAACCATGATATAATTTGCCTGTTAAGTTGAGTCCCTAGACCACGCGGTTGTGAGCAATGAGCCATGATCATACACAAATTTAATTGATCACGAAGGTCGTAATTATGGCCGTAAATCCATGACTTGGTTCGTTTCAACTATCAATGTGTCAGGGTAATCTTTCATGTATAAGTACAAAGTATACTGTGTTAGACGGAAACACTTGAGTACGTTCCAGCAAGTACGAGCTCCATACCAAGCTAGGAATTCCATGCAGAGATACATGGATTGCCCCCTCTCCATGAAACCTGTGTTGGATTTGTCTAAATTTGAGTATATATACATACTAGATGCTCCGGCCTCCGCATCAGCCCATGCACATAGCCTTTTCTATTTAATTCAGCGTTTCAAAAGTTAAGTGTAATTTTACAACATAGCTGCAGGACGCATAACTCGAACAAATGAACAATCACTTGACGAGGAGATATTTTCTCCTTGGCAGCAGGGGAGGACGGCCTGTCTCGATCGGTACTAGAGTACTATGCTACGTGCCTACGTGTGGAGTGTAGTGTAGCTCGCTCGCGTCGAGATCGTTGAACCGGTCGTGTGCGTGGTGGCCCTTTTCCGCCTGCAGCGTGGCCCCGCGCCGACGACCCGCGCCCGCCCGCAGACTCGCCCCAATCCAACACAACACCCAGCAGGGGCCACGTGCGTGCAGTGCAGGCCCTAGCATAGCATGGGAATGACACCGTGGCACGGCAGGTCAAGGTCAACGACCTCCATTTCTGGGTCGAAGCAGGCTGGTCAGACCAGCTCTCTCTCCCCGTCCGGCACACGGCGCTTTCGCCTCAACGGCTCAACCGATTCCATAGACCATAGATGACAGATAGCCGTCCCTCGCCACAAGCAGCCACTCAACACGCGGAGCACCTGATGGGTTTGACTAGCGCAACACTCCCCTCAGTCAAACAAGCAAAAAAATACATTGTTGGAGTTGGAGTTGCCATCGCCCGCCCATCCAGAAGCAACAATGTCATCATCCTCTAGCCTCCCCACGTGCATAATATATCTTTTTTTTTTGGACAATGCATAATACTTCCTCCGTCCCACCAAAAACATCTCAACTTTTTCAAAATTTGGGATACATCTAAATTTCGACAAAGTTGAGACACTTTGGTAGGACGTAGGGAGTATATGGCACATGCATAAAACCTCCGATAAGGAGTTGTCACGCTTCTTATGGCATCTCTTGGCATCACGTCCCATGAACGCGGTCTCGACGCTAGGCTCCAGCAAATCCTTGCATACGAAGGGGTCTCTCGCAACAACTTGTTAAACCCAATTATGAAATTAGACTGACGGGAGGGGCCTCGGGTTTGGATATCCATCCATTCATAACGTAAAGCATGAGATTAGATCGAAGATAGGCGGTGTAGAGGGTACCATGTTCTGCCTCGATTAGACCTATCCTGGTGTCCGCTTCCTCGTTCATGAGGCCCTACACCTCCGTGATTTCTTGGAAGAGCACGCAAACCGTACCGATACGATGAGCCGTCTCTTCTGGTCAGTGTTAATTTGCAGCAATGACCTAGAATTTATGGACTATTCGTAATAAGGTGGTTCTCAAGCGTGTCTTCTTAAGACAAATGTCTCACTTTGTTTCAAATTCTTGCTTTTTTGCAGCATTGGTATCCTCTAGCCTCCCCACGTGCATAATATATCATATACGGAGTATTTTTTGAAGAATGCATAATACTTCCTCCATCCCACCAAAAATGTCTCAACTTGGTTAAAATTTAAGATACATCCAAATTTCGCAAAGTTGAGACACTTTGGTGGGACGTAAGGAGTACATGGTACATGCATAAAACCTTCGATAAAGAGTCGTCACGCTTCTTATGACATGCTCACAATCGGCGACATCTCTTGGCACCACGTCCCATGACCGCGGTCTTGACACTAGGCTCCACCAAATCCTTGCATACGAAGGGGTCTCTCGCAACAACTTGTTAAACCCAATTATGAAATTAGACCGATAGGAGGGGCCTCGGGTTTGGATATCCACCCAGAACGTAAAGTGTGAGATTAGACCGAAATATAAGCGATGCAGAGGGTACCCTGTTCTGCCTCGATTAGACCTATCCTGGTGTCCGTTTCCTCGTTCATGAGGCCCTACACCTCCGCGATTTCTTGGAAGAGCACGCAAACCGTACCGATACGATGAGCCGTCTCTTCTGGTCGGTGTTTGCAGCAATGATCTAGATTTTATGGACTATTCGTAATAAGGTGGTTCTCAAGCGTGTCTTCTTAAGACAAATGTCTGACTTTGTTTCAAATTCTTGCTTTTTTGCAGCAATGGTATCCTAGAGCAGTGGCGTAGGAACCGGTTTGAAGGCATGCTCAAGGATCTCCTGGTGCCCCCCCCCCCCCCACCACCACCATCACCACCACCACCACCTATATACTCCCTCCGTCCTTAAATAAGTGAACATCTAGCACTAAACTTTGTCCACAAAAGAGTGTACTCCTAACTTCTCAATGCACTTTAAAGTAGCAAAAATTGATTCTCTCTCATCGCACGGAAATCAAACCCAATAATATTGAACATATGTTCTCCTTGTTTTCTACATGTACTTAGCTTATTGGAGGTGAAAGAATTAAAGATGAGAGATGTATTTTTCCAATATATTTTTCACTCCAGCATAATTTATCTTAAAAATCCGGCGTGTACACTTATTTGTGAACGAGAGTACATAGTCCAGATTAGGCATATTTGTGCTGTTGCTGGCTTAGACTTTTTAGCGAGGCATTGCCTCTTCTTAATAGGTGGTAGTTGCTGTCGCCAATTAATCGAGAAAATCTCGTGGAATGATTTGCACTTAGCTAATGAACCAGTTGCAATCGCCTAGGATATCTCAGTGAGACGGTAATTTTAGGCACACCACACGCTACCTGTCGACGTCAAGAGCGACCTTGTATGTAGCTGGAACTGGATTAAAGTGTGTAAAGTGAACGGAGCAATAGATTCGTACTGAACAAGCTGGTCCGGTCAGCGTCGCTAGCGGAAATAGGGGAAGAACAAAACAGTAAAATCCATGAATCATGGGGAAGGAAAGCAACTCCGTGTTCAGTTTAGGGCCCATGATCATACATACAGTACAATACCAGAGAACTGAATATATGTTGTTCAGGTTGAAGGAATTCAAACCAGGTAGAGGAAAATGCGGATCTTTTTCCAGAAAATAAAACCATCGACATCCTATATAATCATACATATTGTCAGTCTGGCGCAAGGTTCCCTTCTGGCATTTTGGAATCCTCCCATGTACGCTACTGTACGTACTAAGTTGATTCGTCAAACAAAAAGAAGAAAACATTGCTGGAGTAGCCATCGCCCATCGAGAAAGGTCCCTGCCAATCTCAGCAGGTAGTTGCTGTCGCCAATTAATCGGGAGAATCACGTCTTCAACCTCCGCGGTGTCTGAATCTTGCGGAATGATTTGGAGTAAGCCAGTTAGCTAATGAACAGGTTGCAATCGTCCAGGATATGTCGATGAGACGGTAATTTTAGGCGCAACACAAGCTACCTGTCGACGTCGAGGGCGACTTGTAGTCGGAATTGGATTAAAGCGTGTAAAATAACATTTTTTTTTGCAGGTAAACTATTTTTTTTGCAGGTAAAGTAACTTAGAGCATCTTCATCAGATGATGAATAATATACATCACCTGATCAATTATACGGAGTATATCACATGTTTTTGTAGCTTTTTAGATTTTACATCACCTGAATTTTTTCTCGGAACTCAGATGATTAAAATACATCACACTCCAACTATGCTACAACAGATGATCTATTTTCCATCACGCTACAAAATTTCAAATAAAAATTTAAACTTTGGCACATTACAAATTAAATTTAAACTTTGTCACATATTAAACATCGATAACTCGCCATAGATAGTTCACTCATAGAAAGTTTGATGCATAGACACTACACTCGACACTATTATTACTAGACTCTCGACACACGGCACACGACACTCGATTACTTTACTCTCGACAGTCGATGCTCCATCGTCCATACTTGATCTTAAAACAAGAAACTAGTCCCAGAATCTGTCGTCTTCCGATTCCTCGCCGGACCCGACCTCCAGAAGTTCATCTTCGTGCCTGACGAGATGTCGACGATGTTCGAAGGGCCGGCAAAGGAGGACGCACCGGCGACAGAGGACGATGCATGGGCAGTTGCGGCTGCAACTTGCTGGACGGCCAGGTCGTCGTAGTACTCGAGCTCCGCCGCCACGTGCTTCGGGTGAGCGGCGTAGAACTCGGCCATGGCCGCCTCATCGGCTTGGCGGATGGACATCCGCATGTATTGCCGGCAGATTTGGTGTTCCTTGTGGTGGCACATGACCTTGAACAGCGGCGCGAGGAAATCTACCTCCTCGCAGCTCTCGACCTGCGGGAAGTTGAGCGGACAGCGCGGGTCATCAAGTTGCCATACCATGGCGTCATATATGCGGGCGGCGAGCTCTGGCGTCTTGAAGGTTCCCATCTACAATAGCTCCCCTGCACCCGTTATCTCCGCTGCCCAACAGCCGGAGGGGCGCAATCAGATGCTGGTGAAGGAGGCGCTGTTGCGCGGGAGGCATATCCGCACGCGGGTAGCAGGCGCGGCGGGGACGGTGCGGCCTGATCTACTCGCGGCGGCGTGCGGCAGTGGCTGGGGCGGCGACAATCAACGGTGGCGTGGCGCAGAAGCAGCGTAGCAATGGAGCGGGCGCGCAGAAGAAGACAAAGTGACGACTGAGGGTGGTTGATGTGGGCATACCCTTCGGGTACTCGACATTGCCCTACCTCGTCTGGCCCAACAGGGGGCCATCTGGAGCACCGCTGCCCAAGGAGGTCCAAGACGTCAGTTGCACGGTGATTAGATGGAAAGTGACGAATTTTTTAAGCACAAAACGAGAAAACGTTAATATGGAAAGATTAGATAGAATGCGCTTTGTATTGTAACTGAATCCGGGCAGGACTCTCGGGACATGGCCTCCTATATAAAGGTTAGGAGAGGGTTGCTGGATCTCTCTCTCAACCTTTCACGCATACACCAAACTCTAGCCACCTTGTCTCTCGGCGAGAACACATCTACGCAGTCTATCGGCTACCCCATTGTAATCGATTTCATCCATAATCAAGATTAGATAGGCAGAATGTAAAGGTATTACCTCTACGAGGACCCCGAACCTGGGTAAATCTCACCTCCCGCTTGTCTGGTATCCGACGTTTAGTGCTAACATGCAGGCTTCCACTAACCCTAAGCTACTCATGGTTGTGTGACTGATTTTATGTGATGTAAAAGAAAATACATACCTGGTGCATAATTTATATCGCGATGTAATTTTTTAGGCGCTTTTTCCATCTACAGCATATGGTGGAGTTGATTTGTGTGTCGATGTGACGTAAAACAACAATTATTTTACATCTTTGTCATTTGATGGAGATGTCTAACTGAGCTCGTGGAGGATACAGCAATACAAGTATGAGTTGAACAAACTGGTCGGTGAGCGTCGTCTTTGCCAACCTTTGGGATGCTCCCAGCGGTGCTTTTAGACCCAGATATGCCGGATTTTATCTTTTGGAAGCACAAATGATGGATCATACTCGTCTAATTTGGTCTACAACATGTAATTCTTGAGTCAACGGAATTTCCATTGCCGGTGGTTTGGAAGTCTTGGGCTCCCTTAAAGGCAAACTTTTTTTGCTTGGTTGATTATTCTGAATAGAGTTTAGACTTTTAAAAAGAGATGGTCAAAATGTGGAGGGTGGAAGCTTTGTAACCAGGTGGAAAAAACTGCCTCCCACCTCAAGTGCAAGTTCACCATTCGAATATGTCCAACATGAAAAAATGGCTTGGGCTAAATAATGTTGACACAAGTGGTTGATATGCAATGCGCTCCGTCAAAGAACAGTGGATTGAGGGAGTTCTTAAGGAAGTCCTCCCAAAGGTCAGATACTTATTAATTATTGTTTTTGAATCTAATCTCTAGAATTTGGAGATATTCGTAGACTTGAGCCAAAACCAGGAAAGCAGAAAACAGAAACATTTCTGAAAAAGCAAGCTCGGCCTTAGACAACCAGTGAGAGAGTAACGCATAGTGTTGCTTGTGGAGTTGTTAGATCCTGTTGTTCATAGTTGGAGCTATTTTTGTAATTGTAATTCTGCCTTCTATACAATTAAGAATTTAAGATACGCGTTCATGCACCCTCGGAAAAAAATTGATCTCACGGTAATTTTGGAAGCAAAGGAACAATCACGTTTGCTGGAACAAAGTTTCTTCTTCAAATATGATTGTTTACAAAATTACAAAAGGGGTGGCAATGTGGAGCCTCGCCGAGGCAACGGCTTCCAGTAATTTGATGCAGCGAGAGTAGGCTTTGTAATTTGTGTGCTTGACAGTCAAGTCTTGGTTTGTAAAATCTCTAAAAACATCCCCTTAAAATAAAAATGTAAAATCTGTTGGCTTTTTTTTTTAAGAGTAAAGTTCATGAATCATGGGGAAGAAGCAACTCCCTTCAGTTTAGGTCCCATGACCATACCGAGAATTATATGTTATCCAGGTTGAAGGAATTCTAACAAGATAGAGAAAATGCGAATCTTTTTCCAGAAAATAAAACATCGACATCCTATATATAATCATCTAGCCAGTCAGCTGCTTCTCATTGACTGGACTGCATACCAGCTGAACCAGATGGGTGCTCCTTCACGCTTGCTTGCTGCGTCGTTGTCTGTGTGAGGCTGTGGAATTGGCTAGGATCAACTCAATCAACCAAAACAAAAGGCACGGGAGCCACTGGCGCGCACATCGTCGGTGATCACGGGCTAGCTAGCGAAGGAGCTCGGAAAGCGGACGGCGCGCTCTAGAAGGCCGGCCGGCCACCGGGTCGCTGTCCGACAGCTCGGCCACAGCCGCGTCCGGCCGGCGCGCGCGGAGCTAGCGCAAGGACGACCCGCTCATGAGGCAACCATGCTCTTCCTCCTCAGCAAGTACTTATCCAGGGGCAGCAAGAGCACGGCAGCCGGCGACGACGACGACGACAACAGGCGCAAGATGCCGGCGGCGTCCAACGGTGCCGCGGAGGGCGGGCGCGGGTGCATGGCCGGCTGCGTGCCGGTGCGCGCCAAGCGGGCGGCCACGGTCACCACCACGGTCACCACGACGTCGGCGCGGACGTCGCGGCACAACTTCGTCAGGTCCGCGGCCGCGGGGCTGTTCCCCGCGGCGCGGGAGTTCACCAACCACGAGTCCCTCCCCGCGCTCCCGGACGCCTACGCCGAGTTCGCCGCCGCCTTCCCGCAGCACGGCGGGCTCGCCGGCCCCGCGGACGCGATCAGGGACGGCGAGTACGGCCACCTCGACCGCCACGTCTGCCTCGACTACACCGGGATGAACCTCTTCTCCCACGCGCAGATGAACTCGTCCGTGCCGTCCACGTCGGCTCCGGCCGCGGCGCCGCCGGCGTGGCAGCCGCCCTTCTTCGACATCGCGTACAGGTCCGCCAGCCTGCGGTCGCAGGTGCAGCAATGCGGGGACGGCGCCGCTGTGGCGGCGAGGGGCGTCAGCGCCGCCGTGAAGAGGCGCATCATGGCGTCGCTCAAGATCCCAGAGGACGAGTACACCATGGTGTGCACCGCGAACCGGACCAGCGCCTTCCGGCTCCTGGCGGAGTCCTACTCCTTCACGCCGGGGGGCGGCGGCGGCGGCAGGAAGAAGCTGCTCGCGGTGTACGACTACGAGAGCGAGGCGGTGGGGGCCATGGCCGAGAGCGCGCGCGGGCGCGGCGCGGAGGTGCTGCACGCGAGCTTCGCGTGGCCGAGCATGCGCGTGCACGCCGCCGACCTCCGCAAGAAGCTGCTCCGCGGGCGGCGGCGGCAGGGCGGCCGCGGGCTCTTCGTGTTCCCGCTGGTGTCCCGGATGACGGGCGCCAGGTACCCGTACCTGTGGATGAGCGCGGCGGCGGAGCAGGGGTGGCACGTGGTGCTGGACGCGTGCGCGCTCGGCGCCAAGGACCTCGACACGCTCGGCCTCTCCCTCCTCCGCCCGGACTTCATCGTCTGCAACTTCTTCAAGGTGTTCGGCGAGAACCCCTCGGGCTTCGCGGGCCTCTTCGTCAAGAAGGCCAGCCTCGCCGCGCTCGAGCGCTCCGCCGTCGCGCGAAGCATCGGCATCGTGGACATCGTCCCGGCGCGCCGGTGGTCGCTCCGCGACGACTACTCCACCGACCTCGACACCTCGCTCACCTTCCCCAAGCTCTCCGGGCCGCTGGAGCCAGCGGCGGACGACCTCGACACCACCAGCTCTTTCTCCGGGCCGCTTAGTTCCACCGCCATCGGTCGCCGGACTGACGCGGACGAGAATGGTGAGATCTGCGAGGTGGACAGCACGCCGTATGCAGACGAAGAAGATAACGACAATCCACTGCCGGCGCCGCCGCAAGCAGCAGCGGAAGCAGAGGAAGAGAGCATGCTGGAGGTGGAGTGCAGGGGGCTGGACCACGCGGACGCGCTGGGCCTGATCGCCATCGGCAACCGGCTGCGGTGCATCAGCAACTGGCTGGTGGTGGCGATGCAGAGGCTGCGGCACCCGCACCCGGAGCACGGCGGCGGGCAGCAGCTGGTGCGGCTGTACGGGCCGCGCGTCAAGTTCGAGCGGGGGCCGTCGCTGGCGTTCAACGTGTACGACTGGAAGGGGGAGAAGGTGGCGCCGTTGCTGGTGCAGAAGCTCGCCGACCGGCACTGCATCTCCCTCACCTGCGGCTTCCTGCACAACATCTGGTTCGCCGACAAGTACGAGGCCGACAGGTGCGCCGTGCTCGAGCAGAGAAGCGACGGCGCCGGCGAGGTGGGGATCCACGTGGTGAGCGCCTCGCTGGGGTTCCTGAGCAACTTCCAGGACGCCTACAGGCTGTGGGCGTTCGTGGCCAAGTTCTTGGACGCCGACTTCGTGGAGAAGGAGAGGTGGAGGTACACGGCGCTCAACCAGAAGACCGTCGAGGTGTAGGTCGCCACCTCCATGTTCCTCGGCCGGCTTCCATGTTTGTCCGCCACAATTGGTATCAATTCAGTTCACTGCGTCGGTATTCACCACGCCATTGTTGTGGAATCAGCTCGGCCGGACTGTGAGTGAGCGAGCTGCTCCTTCTATTCTTTGTGTCAGAGAGTTGTAGCCTAGTGCAAAGTGTAAATGTAGACTCTGCTTTTCTTGAGAAAGAAATAATATGCAGATGTTGTGGTTCCTGTACTGCGGGTCTACTAGTATTACCACATAGGTTCTTCCTGGATAAGCTATTATTCTCTAGTGCATTTGGTAATACAAAATCAGCAAGCATTGGTCAACAAAAATGAAAGCTCAGACATTCTACAATACAAATGCTCAGTAGCAAACACAGAATACAAGTGCTCAATGTCAATGCATCCTGCCACGATTCATTGATAATACCACAGAATAATAACTTGCCATGATCATCTAAGCAATTAGATCAAATGTACTCCCTCTGTCCCATAATATAAATGTTATTACAACCAATACATTTTAATATTGGTTGTAATAACATCTTTTACTCGATGAGGGAGTAGTAAGCTAGAGGAAAAGTAGAGGAGCGATTGTGCTAGACGAAGGTTTCAGTTCAACTCATCACAACAAATAAGCTGATTGATGGTGAAACAACTTCAGCTAATAATGGATTATTTGGATCAAATTCTGGCAATTCTAGAATAAATACAACAGATGGTGGAGATTCTAGAATAAATACAACAAATTGCATGGACCACGGGTAATAAAAGGAAGGTGAACTAACAATATCTAGTGACCATTTGCAATGCCGTTGCTGCACTTGTTAATGCCATCTGCTGCTTTCTTGTCATAGAACCTCCTGTACATTGAATCAACTTTTGTAAGGTAGAATGTTCCTGGTGGCAGCAAGCTTGTGTCTTTGTTTGTTTCAAAATCTTTTGCTCCGTATCGGTGCTCCATCAGCTTCAGTGTCTCGATGAACTTCTCGGGTGAGGTCTAATAACATGTACAAGAACACATCAGCCTTCTCTACATGGAAATTAAAGTGGAAAAGGACATTCGTAGAACAAATGGATGTTGGCATTCAGATCCTAGATCAAGCACTTCAAGGTAGCAAGCAATGAAGCAATGCCCAATGTCATGCAAATTGCAGTTGAATAACTATGTACAGAAACAGATTAATTAAATTTGTTTAACTTTCCTCAAGAAATGCTATTTCCATTATATAAATCCACAAAGTATAATCTCAAAAACACTTAGTGGTTCAAGCTGGATGTTAGTAATATGCCATCGGGAAAATTTCTGATACAACTCCCTAACACATTGACATGACAAATTTGTGCTTCTAATCTAGTTTGGTGCATGGTTGCACAACCCTATGCCAAATTTCATTAATTATTATTTACCTACAGTAAAGTACTGGCTGAGGTGTTGTGGAAATTAAAGACTATACCTCATGCCTTGACTCGAGCTTTCCCGTCACATCAAGCACTGAAGCAATTTTTGCTAAACTAAAGGGATGCTGGCCGTCATTTAGTCTAAATGAAAACATAGTGGATGTCAACCCACTGCCATAAGAGAACATGAGAATTCGTTGACCGCTCTGCAAAACAGATGAAAGTTAGCTACAAGGAAGGAACAAGAGATGCTCCCTCTGTCCCAAAATAAGCTGCTCAATTTTTTCTAGAGACGGATGTATCTACACACTGAAAATGCGCCTAGATACAACCGTATCTAGACAAACTTGAGCAGCTTATATTGGGATGGAGGGAGTACAAAGGCATAGGATAGAGACATAAAACCAAAATCTCACCAGGCTGGCATGCTTGTTGTAGATTACAGATGCCAATGCAGCATAAAGAGAGGCGGTATACATGTTACCGAGTTGTTTTGGAAGCAAAGTTGATGGTTGAACTTTGATGTCATACAAATGCTTGGCAAGTTGTTGAGAGCCCTGAAATTAGTAGAGTTGACTTAATGCTTTACATCAGTCAAGAACTGTAAGAACTATTATTATCCACGTAATGAGAAAGAACCTTTTCCAAGTCACGACTTTGGTAGCTTTCTTCACTGGTCAAGTTTACAAATGGCTGAAGCTTCTCTTTAGCAGCAGCATCAACCGAACTGATGGAATAGAAAACGAAACAAAATTATCTTTCTGAGTATGATATAACAAGAGAAAGAGGGGAGTCTCTCCAGGCTTCGTAGCATTATTCAGTCGACAAATTATAAGGTTACTTTTTATAAGAAGCAAAAGGAGCAGAATTATAAAGAGAACAATCACAGACCTGCAATTGCGCATGAAATCATTGAAGTAAAGTCGAGCAAAACTCTTCTGTACAAGCTGCAAGAATTAAAAAAAAGGTAAGAATTTATATTCTCCAGAAGTTAAAAGAACAGAATGGGCAGACTTAATGGACTTCAAAATCTTATTCATCTCCACGGAGAAGAGCAGTCGTCATACCTTATTATATGGAGAATGAAACACGCAATAATCTGCGTCAGAAATTGAGAATTGTTCTCCCACGAGCTTTTCATACCTGATCATGTGGTTATAGTGCATGATGTTATTGCTTGCGAAAACAAGATGCCAGTGCTATAATTCAGCAGATAAATCATGGGAGTGAGCTTACTTGGCGCAATATTGTTTATAGCATGAATCCAGAGCCATCAGATAGCATGTTTGAGATAGTTTTCCATCGACAACCTACAATAATCCAGGAACAGAGGATATGATTACTGAGTGGTATTTAGCTGAGATAAGTGTTAGTTAACATGCCTAACAGAAGCAATAAACATAATAATGCAAGTTATAAAATCCTAACCGGGTATTCGCTTGCAAGATCAGGCTTGTAGAAATCGTAAACATGGGCCATGTGAGAAGCTCTATATTTACTTTCAAACGAAATAGGTGCATTTGGGCCAACAAGCATTGCAATAGCCGCAGCACCCCCAGTAGGCCGAGCCGGTCCGTCTGCATAAACCTGAACATAATAATTGCATAAGATGGGATCGTAAATTAGTGTGGCAGAGGAACAAAATAGAGAGAACTGAATTAACTAAGTGTGAAAACTAAAAGATGGTATTGGGAAACAAACCGCGCTATCTGTGCAGACAACAAGGCCATAACGCCCATCCCAGCATTTACTTTCGACCCAATTCACACAGTTCAACAGGGCAGCTGTGCCACCATAACAAGCGTTGCTGGAGTCAACTCCTTCAATGTCAGTATTACCACTTTCCTGTGACAAGTGTTGGCAATAAGAGTCATTAGGTGAGTCTGAAACAGAGCTACCAAAACAACTCAAGAATAATGAATTTTATATTTAAATATTAAACATCTGGGTTAGGTGGGAAGCTCTTTTTGTGCTTCACTAAGTCATCAGTTGTACAAACCTCGAAAATCTGCATGAGCCACGTTTTGATGGACTTGCTTTTGTCAATCACCGTCTCGCTACCAACCTCCAGGCGGCCAATGAGCTTGGGATCGATGTTGTACTTTTCCAGGAGGGATTTGACAACTGTCAAGCTGAAACAATTTTTTCTTCTTGAGCAATTCACATAGTACCAAACAGAGCATTGCATGGAAAACATATGCATCGGAGATAATTGCTCAGTAAATTCTACTTATCATGAAGTTGAGATAATTGCTCAGTAATATTACCTCATTGAGATGACGTCTTCCACCTCGCTGCAGAAGGCCATACAATCTTGCCCGAGACCAATCGTGTACTTCCCCTTGCTAACTCCGTCATGAGCCTCCAGCGCTTCCTGCAGGCCAACGCATCAGCATTCAACTTTGAGTCCAACGGCACTGAGCCGACGGAGCAAAATATTCATGAATTCGTTCCCTAGTCCAATGGCGCATCAAATCACCATATTCTGGGTCCGTGAGAGACGGCGCCAGGCGTATGCGCCGTTTGACAGCGGGTGAAGAATCAGAGCGAAACATCATCAAATATTCCTAGGAGTAAAAGAATTCCACCGCCCGTGATCCGCAAATCCGCGCAGAGACAGCACCTCCAAATCGAGGTCTCAATTTCCGGGAGCAATCCCATCCCATGGTGGTGGCGATCTCGACTACTACTCCGTACTTGGGACGCCCGAAACCCCACCCACCCCCGTATGGCTAAAACCTCCGCGGCAAATTCCCCAAAACACCAAATCGTCCGTGATCTGGACGCTGCGGCGGTCGGAGCATCAGATCAGCCACGTTCGACGCGCAGCGTCAGACGAGGGCGACGAATCGAGGGAGCGGGGGCCGACAGGAAGAGAAGAAGAGAACATCTGTGGTACTAGAGGAAGCTGACCTGGTGGACGCAGGTGGGAGGGAAGTACATGTCCATGGCGAGGATCCCGACATCCTTGCAGTGCTCCATCTCGAGATCCCTGCTCCGAGAGGAGAGCTGGATTCGCTTCTTCCTCGGGGTCTGGAGGCGTGTGTAACGTGAGGGAGGGAGGGAGACCGTGGACGCCGGGGATTAATATACCAGCTCTGCTGTCTTCGCCCTCGTGGAGCCGATCTGGTGATCTGCGGGCTGCGGCGACCTCCCTCTCCCTGCCACGCTGTCCAGCTGGCCCGGGCCCACGTACAAGGATGTATGAACATGTGTTGCATGTCTACAGCTACAAACCCTGTGAAAACAGTCCTCTCCTTGAATTTTCTAAAGACAATTCAAGTGTCACAAAAATTGCATTTTTAAATAATATGGCAATTGACACAGCCACATTTTGTGTTTATGGAGAACCTCACTATCATACAACTAAGGAAATATGGAGGTAGATCGAATGCTATGTGGCTCAGAAACCAGTTTGCTAGCATGGGTGTATATGTTAAGTGGTGTGGTTTAATAGACATGCATGGGTTATATGGTCATGCGCCGTTTTACCGTTGTTCCCACTTATGAACATCTTTGTCGTTGTTGGAGTAATGATGAACTGTGTGTTTCTTATCCTAACATTGTAGTTTATAGCTTGCCAGTTATTTTGAGCAATCATGCCCTCGCCCTCACCGTTACCCAACCTTAGTTATGAAATGGAAAAAAAAATAAGTCTGAAAGTTGGTGGTTGTTTGAAAAGAACTTCCAGGGAACATGATTTGATTGATGCAGCTAATGAGCCCTTCCATGTTACAACCGCTAACATTGCAGGTTTAGAAAATGGCGCAACAAGAAGAATAACCTTTGCAGTGCAAACTTAGTGTTGTTCCATGTTGAGACTAGCTTCATCCAAATGCCACCAACCAAAGTGTGTAGGATCATGCCAAACAGGATAACCTAAGGGTTATGATATTTAAGAAAACATGGAGAGAAGCATTGGTCTCAACATGGTGACAACTCTACTTTTTTACCCACAACCTACACACTAAATCAAGGGAGGAAATGCATTATGCTACTAAAAATTGAGGTATAAAACTTGTTTGTAATCCAAAAGTTTCTCAAATATCTTTGCTACACTTGGTCTTGACATGGATAGTGAACCTCTGAGTACTGCTATGCGTAAGAAAAATCATTTGTTTCCATATTCTATAATACCAGATGAGGACTCCTAGAAGGAATGAAGAGCGATGCTTCTCCTAGACCTCATGTAAATGTAGCATTCTATTTGGTAGTTCGAAGACGGATTGGAGATGAATGCATGAGCCTAGTGCAAAAAAAAAGTATGGGAAAGGTTTTGTGTAAGGGTGTAGGATTACCAATAACACTTCTACAGCATAAGAAAACACACACACAAAATGTATCCTCTTGGAAACACAAAGCCTTCATGTTGAAAGTAAATCTTGCAAAAGCCTTTGATAGAATGGGTGTAAGTTTATAACTAGGGCTCTTGCACGTAAAGGGTTGCATGGTAATTTCGAGTTAATCCATAAATGCATCTCTACTCCAAAAGAATTTGATTATAATTAATGGCAACCCGTTTTACTGCTTTCGTGGCAATTGATGTACCCGACAAGGGTGATCTCTCTCGTCGTACCCTTCCAATTAATGTGAGTTGTCGATTTCCATGTGTGTTCTTTGAAACCAAGTAGTTTACTAGGTATTTCACTATGGCTTCTAGCTAGGTCTGGAGTGTCCACCTGTCCACTATCTTTTTGTGTGCATACGATGATTGCGTGTAATTTGGCTTCCTATCAGCATAACATCTCTAGAAAATTAATTTTTTATGTAGTTTATCTAATCTCTAAATTGGCCTCACCCTAATTAGACTTCTAGAATGGTTATAAAAGAATATGCATGCCCTAAACATGAATTCTTCAACTATTCACCTAGGTCATCCTCTTATTCCCCAAGGAACAATTATGCCCGCTTCGTATGAATGCTTAATCGATAGATTTAATGCCAAACTTAGTGGTGGTAAAGTTAATAGGTTATCCCATGTTGGACGTGTTGCCCTAAAATTTATGTCTGTTTCCGTTTCTATTTGTTACATGTCCGACGTTTTGCCAAGTAAGAAAATTATTTCTAAACTTTGGTGGTTCAGAAATTATCATGGACTTCGCATAACCAAAACTCAAGACCCATTTGACTTAGAGCTCACAACGACATCTCCAAAGTCGCGTGGATATGTCAGTTTAGAGGTCACTAACAGCCCAGAGCATGATTCTCTCGTGGATAAAAGCGTTCAAGGCGAATTTTTCCTGGTACCACTATTTGGCATGCTAAGCATTGTATTGCTATATTTGCCTCTTTGTCTTTAGTGTTATGTGTTTTTTTGTGTTACGTAGATATTGTTCCATATTTTGTATTCCAGTAGGAAACTTGTGGTGACCCGGCATACCACTGCATGGTGCAGTATGCAAGTCTGATATAACACTAATGAAACACCGTTCCACTAGCATTATATCGCTCAGAGTGGTACAACAGAAACATATGCGGGTCCAAGGCATGTCTATAGAATTACAACATTGACTCAGTTACAAAAGATCATCCCAGCCTCCTACTTTACAATGAGGTAAAACAGCAAATAAACTCTAAAAGAACGACTCGTAGTCTAATCCTATCACGAACTCTACTTGTAGAGTATTTAACTAGCTATAGAGGTTAAGAATAGATTCTAGCTAAATAGGAGCTAGGTTTAGGAAGCTCGTTCCTTTCTATAGCTATTCTAGGTTTTCTCCTTGTTGAATGTGGTATCTGACGCTCCTGACATGGTTCTGTCTCTTGAAGTAGTTGTTGGCTCCTCGGTCTTCGAGTTGCACTGTAGATTTGATACGTCTCCAACGTATCGATAATTTCTTATGTTCCATGCTACATTATTGATGATATCTACATGTTTTACACACATTATATGTCGTATTTACGCATTTTCTGGAACTAACCTATTAACAAAGATGTCGAAGAGCTAGTTGATGTTTTCTGCTGTCTTTGGTTTCAGAAATCCTAGTAAGGAAATATTCTCGGAATTGGACGAAATCAACGCACAGGTTCCTATTTTGCCCGGAAGCATCCAGAACACCCGAGAGCCGCCAGAGAGGGGCCACGTGGGGCCCACACATGGTGGCGGCGTGGCCCAGGCCCTGGCCGCGCCGCCCTAGTGTCCGGCCCCACCGCACCCCCTCCGAGGCTGCCCTTTCGCCTACTTAAAGCCTCCGTCGCGAAACCCCCGCACCGAGAGCCACGACACGGAAAACCTTCCGGAGACTCCGCCGCCACGAATCCCATCTCGGGGATTCAGGGAGATCGCTCCCGGCACCCTCGCCGGAGAGGGGAATCATCTCCCGGAGGACTCTTCATCGCCATGATCGCCTCCGGAGTGATGAGTGAGTAGTTCACCCCTGGACTATGGGTCCATAGCAGTAGCTAGATGGTCGTCTTCTCCTAATTGTGCTTCATTGTTGGATCTTGTGAGCTGCCTAACATGATCAAGATCATCTATCTGTAGTTCTATATGTTGTGTTTGTCGGGATCCGATGGATAGAGAATACTATGTTATGGTGATTATCAATCTATTACCTATGTGTTGTTTATGATCTTGCATGCTCTCCGTTATTAGTAGAGGCTCTGGCCAAGTTTTTACTCTTAACTCCAAGAGGGAGTATTTATGCTCGATAGTGGGTTCATGCCTTCATTGATACCTGGGACAAAGGATGTAAAGTTCTAAGGTTGTGATGTGCTCGTTGCCACTAGGGATAAAACATTGATTCTATGTCTAAGGATGTAGTTGTCGATTACATTACGCACCATACTTAATGCAATTGTCTCGTTGCTTTGCAACTTAATACCGAAAGGGGTTCGGATGATAACCTCGAAGGTGGACTTTTAGGCATAGATGCGCTTGGATGGCGGTCTATGTACTTTGTCGTAATGCCCAATTAAATCTCACTATATTTATCATATCATGTATATGCATTGTTATGCCCTTTTCTATTTGTCAATTGCCCGACCGTAATTTGTTCACCCAACATGCTTTTATCTTATGGGAGAGACACCTCTAGTGAACTCGTGGACCCCGGTCCATTCTTTACATCCGAATACATTCTATCGCTTTTACTCGTTCTTTGCAAACAAACACCATCTTCCACTCGATACACTTAATCCTTTGTTTTCAGCAAGCCGGTGAGATTGACAACCTCACTGTTACGTTGGGGCAAAGTACTTTGGTTGTGTTGTGCAGGTTCCACGTTGGCGCCGGAATCCCTGGTGTTGCGCCGCACTACATTTCGCCACCATCAACCTTCAACGTGCTTCTTGGCTCCTACTCGGTTCGATAACCTTGGTTTCATACCGAGGGAAACTTGCTTCTATACGCATCATACCTTCCACTTGGGGTTCCCAACGGACGTGTGCATCTACGCGTATCAAGCTAAATTTCTGGCGCCGTTGCCGGGGAGATCAAGACACGCTGCAAGGGGAGTCTCCACTTCCAATCTCTTTACTTTGTTTTTGTCTTGCTTTATTTTATTTACTACTTTGTTTGCTGCACCTAAACAAAACACACACAAAAATTAGTTGCTAGTTTTACTTTATTTACTGTCTTGCTCTCTATATCAAAAACACAAAAAAATTAGTTATTTGCATTTACTTTATCTAGTTTGTTTTATTTACCGTTGCTAAAATGAATACCCCTGAAAATACTAAGTTGTGTGACTTCACAACTACAAATAATAATGATTTCCTATGCACACCTATTGCTCCACCTGCTACTACAGCAGAATTCTTTGAAATTAAACCTGCTTTACTAAATCTTGTCATGAGAGATCAATTTTCTGGTATTAGTTCTGATGATGCTGCTGCCCATCTTAATAATTTTGTTGACCTTTGTGAAATGCAAAAGTATAAGGATGTAGATGGTGATATTATTAAATTGAAATTGTTTCCTTTCTCATTAAGAGGAAGAGCTAAAGATTGGTTGCTATCTTTGCCTAAGAATAGTATTGATTCATGGACTAAATGCAAGGATGCTTTTATTGGTAGATATTATCCTCCCGCTAAAATTATATCTTTGAGAAGTAGCATAATGAATTTTAAGCAATTAGATACTGAACATGTTGCTCAAGCATGGGAGAGAATGAAAACTTTGGTAAAGAATTGCCCAACCCATGGACTGACTACTTGGATGATTATCCAAACCTTCTATGCATGACTAAATTTTTCTTCGCGGAATTTATTGGATTCAGCTGTTGGAGGTACCTTTATGTCCATCACTTTGGGGGCGGCTACAAAGCTTCTTGATGATATGATGATAAATTACTCTGAATGGCACACGGAAAGAGCTCCACAAGGTAAGAAGGTAAATTCCGTTGAAGAAACCTCTTCCTTGAGTGATAAGATTGATGTGATTATGTCTATGCTTGAGAATGGTAGATCTAATGTTGATCCAAATAATGTTCCTTTAGCTTCATTGGTTGCTCAAGAAGAAAATGTTGATGTGAATTTCATTAAAAATAATAATTTCAACAACAATGCTTATAGGAACAACTCTGGTAATAACTATAGGCCATATCCTTCTGCTAATGATAATGGTTATGGTAATTCTTATGGGAATTCTTACAACAATAATAGGAGTGTACCCCCTGGTCTTGAAGCTATGCTTAAAGAATTTATTAGTACACAAACTGCTTTTAACAAATCTGTTGAGGAAAAGCTTGATAAAATTGATATTCTTGCTTCTAGAGTTGATAGACTTGCCTCTGATGTTGACCTTTTAAAATTGAAAGTTATACCAAATAATGATATTGATAATAAGATTACTACTACAGCAAATGCCATCCAAGTTAGAATTAATGAGAATATAAGATTAATGGCTGAATTGCGTGCTAGGTGGGATAGAGAAGAAAATGAAAAACTAGCTAAAGAGAATAATGTAGCTAAAGTTTGGACTATTACCACCATTAGTAATGATAATGATTCACATGTTGCTGCACCTCCTACTATCAATGGTAAAATAATTGGTGTTGGCAATGTTTCTACTCCTAGTGCAAAGCGTACAAAACTCGCTCGAAATTGCTAAAACCGCTCGAAACTCGCTTGTGATAAAACTGCTGAAATTTTTTCCAACCTTGGGAACAATGATCCCATTGCTGTAGCTCATAATGATTTATATTTTGATGATTGCCACATCTCTGAAGTTATAAAGTTCTTACAAAAACTTGCTAAAAGTCCTAATGCTAGTGCTATAAATTTAGCCTTTACAAAACATATTACAAATGCTCTCATAAAAGCTAGAGAAGAGAAACTAAAACTTGAAACTTCTATTCCTAGAAAGTTAGAAGATGGTTGGGAGCCCATCATTAAAATGAAATTCAATGACTTTGAATGTAATGCTTTATGTGATCTTGGTGCAAGTATTTCTGTGATGCCTAAAAAGATTTATGATATGCTTGACTTGCCACCATTGAAGAATTGTTATTTGGATGTTAATCTTGCCGATAATGTTAAAAAGAAAACTTTGGGGAGGATTGATAATGTGCGCATTACGGTTAACAATAACCTTGTCCCCGTTGATTTTGTTGTCTTGGATATTGAATGCAATGCATCTTGTCTTATTGTGTTGGGAAGACCTTTTCTTCGAACCGTTGGTGCTGTTATTGATATGAGGGAAGGTAATATTAAATATCAATTTCCTCTCAAGAAAGGTATGGAACACTTCCCTAGAAATAGAATGAAGTTGCCTTTTGATTCTATTATTAGAACAAGTTATGATGTTGATGCTTCTACTCTTGATGTTACTTGATTTGCACTTTCCGCGCCTAGCTGAAAGGCGTTAAAGAAAAGCGCTTATGGGAGACAACCCATGTTTTTACTACAGCACTTTGTTTTATATTTGAGTCTTGGAATTTGTTTACTACTGTAGCAACCTCTCCTTATCATGTTTTTGTGCCAAGTAAAGTTTCTATGTTAAAGTTGATGTTATATTTGGGATCGCTGCGCGAGAACAAAGCATTGCCGTCTGTCACGAATCTGAGCCTAAGTCTCTGTAGAAAATTCGAAAAAATCTGCCAATTTACTAGCGTGATCCTCAGATATGTACGCAACTTTCATTAGTTTTGAGTTTTTCCATTTGAGCAAGTCTGGTGCCATTTTAAAATTCGTCTTTACGAACTATTCTGTTTTTGACAGATTCTGCCTTTTATTTCGCATTGCCATATTTGCTATGTTCGGATGAATTTCTTTGATCCATTAATGTCCAAGTAGCTTTGTGCAATGTCCGGAAGTGTAAAGAATGATTGTGTCACCTCCGAATATGTGAATTATTAATTGTGCACTAACCCTCTAATGAGTTTGCTTGAAGTTTGGTGTGAAGGAAGTTTTCAAGGGTCAAGAGAGGAGTATGATATACTATGATCAAGAGGAGTGAAAGCTTCTAAGCTTGGGGATGCCCCCGTGGTTCACCCCCGCATATTTTAAGAAGACTCAAGCGTCTAAGCTTGGGGATGCCCAAGGCATCCCCTTCTTCATCGACAACATCATCGTGTTCCTCCCCCGAAACTATATTTTTATTCAGTCACATCTTGTGTTCTTTGCTTGGAGCGTCGGTTTGTTTTTGTTTTTGTTTTTGTTTGAATAAAATGGATCCTAGCATTCACTTTGTGAGAGAGAGACACGCTCCGTTGTTGCATATGGACAAATATGTCCTTAGGCTTTACTCATAATGTTCAAGGCAAAGTTTCTTCTTCGTTAAATTGTTATATGGTTGGAATTGGAAAATGCTACATGTAGTAATTCTAAAATGTCTTGGATAATGTGATACCTTGCAATTGTTGTGCTCATGTTTAAGCTCTTGCATCATATACTTTGCACCCATTAATGAAGAAATACATAGAGCTTGCTAAAATTTGGTTTGCATATTTGGTCTCTCTAAGGTCTAGATAATTCTAGTATTGAGTTTTGAACAACAAGGAAGACGGTGTAGAGTCTTATAATGTTTACAATATGTCTTTTATGTGAGTTTTGCTGCACCGGTTCATCCTTGAGTTTGCTTCAAATAACCTTGCTAGCCTAAACCTTGTATCGAGAGGGAATACTTCTCATGCATCCAAAATCCTTGAGCCAACCACTATGCCATTTGTGTCCACCATACCTACCTACTACATGGTATTTCTCCGCCATTCCAAAGTAAATTGCTTGAATGCTACCTTTAAAATTCCATCATTCGCCTTTGCAATATATAGCTCATGGGACAAAATAGCCTTAAAAACTATTGTAGTATTGAATATGTACTTATGCACTTTATCTCTTATTAAGTTGCTTGTTGTGCGATAACCATGCTTCTGGGGACGCCATCAACTACTCTTTGTTGAATATCATGTGAGTTGCTATGCATGTTCGTCTTGTCTGAAGTAAGAGAGATCTACCACCTTAATGGTTGGAGCATGCATATTGTTAGAGAAGAACATTGGGCCGCTGACTTAAGCCATGAATCATGGTGGAAGTTTCAGTTTTGGACATATATCCTCAATCTCATATGAGAATAATAATTGTTGTCACATACTTATGCATTAAAGAGGAGTCCATTATCTGTTGTCCATGTTGTCCCGGTATGGATGTCTAAGTTGAGAATAATCAAAAGCGAGAAATCCAAAATGCGAGCTTTCTCCTTAGACCTTTGTACAGGCGGCATGGAGGTACCCCTTTGTGACACTTGGTTGAAACATGTGCATTGCGAAGATCCGGTAGTCCAAGCTAAGTAGGACAAGTTGCGGGCACTATTAGTATACTATGCATGAGGCTTGCAACTTGTAAGATATAATTTACATAACTCATATGCTTTATTACTACCGTTGACAAAATTGTTTCATGTTTTCAAAATAAAAGCTCTAGCACAAATACAACAATCGATGCTTTCCTCTTTGAAGGACCTTTCTTTTACTTTTATTGTTGAGTCAGCTTTACCTATCTCTCTCCACCTCAAGAAGCAAACACTTGTGTGAACCGTGCATTGATTCCTACATACTTGCATATTGCACTTGTTATATTACTCTATGTTGACAATATCCATGAGATATACATGTTATAAGTTGAAAGCAACCGCTGAAACTTAATCTTCCTTTGTGTTGCTTCAATACCTTTACTTTGATTTATTGCTTTATGAGTTAACTCTTATGCAAGACTTATTGATGCTTGTCTTGAAGTACTATTCATGAAAAGTCTTTGCTTTATGATTCAGCTTGTTTACTCATGTCAATACCATTGTTTTTGATCGCTGCATTCATTACATATGTTTACAAATAGTATGATCAAGATTATGATGGCATTTCACTTCGTAAATTATCTTTGTTATCGTTTTACCTCGCTCGGGACGAGCGTAACTAAGCTTAGGGATGCCGATACGTCTCCAACGTATCGATAATTTCTTATGTTCCATGCTACATTATTGATAATATCTACATGTTTTACACACATTATATGTCGTATTTACGCATTTTCTCGAAACTAACCTATTAACAAGATGCCGAAGAGCCGCTGTCGTTTTCTGTCGTTTTTGGTTTCGTAAATCCTAGTAAGGAAATATTCTCGTAATTGGACGAAATCAACGCCCGTGTTCCTATTTTGCCCGAAGCATCCGAACACCCGAGAGCCGCCGGAGAGGGGCCACGTGGGGCCCACACATGGTGGCGGCCCAGTGCCCCGGCCGCGCCGCCCTAGTGTCCGGCCCCACCGTACCCCCTCCGAGGCTGCCCTTTCGCCTACTTAAAGCCTCCGTCGCGAAACCCCCGCACCGAGAGCCACGATACGGAAAACCTTCCGAGACGCCGCCGCCACGAATCCCATCTCGGGGGATTCAGGAGATCGCCTCCGCACCCCGCCGGAGAGGGGAATCATCTCCCGGAGGACTCTTCATCGCCATGATCGCTCCGGAGTGATGAGTGAGTAGTTCACCCCCGGACTATGGGTCCATAGCAGTAGCTAGATGGTCGTCTTCTCCTAATTGTGCTTCATTGTTGGATCTTGTGAGCTGCCTAACATGATCAAGATCATCTATCTCGTAGTTCTATATGTTGTGTTTGTCGGGATCCGATGGATAGAGAATACTATGTTATGGTGATTATCAATCTATTACTTATGTGTTGTTTATGATCTTGCATGCTCTCCGTTATTAGTAGAGGCTCGGCCAAGTTTTTACTCTTAACTCCAAGAGGGAGTATTTATGCTCGATAGTGGGTTCATGCCTTCATTGATACCTAGGACAAGTGATGTAAAGTTCTAAGGTTGTGATGTGTCTGTTGCCACTAGGGATAAAACATTGATTCTATGTCTAAGGATGTAGTTGTCGATTACATTACGCACCATACTTAATGCAATTGTCTCGTTGCTTTGCAACTTAATACCGAAAGGGGTTCGGATGATAACCTGAAGGTGGACTTTTAGGCATAGATGCAGCTTGGATGGCGGTCTATGTACTTTGTCGTAATGCCCAATTAAATCTCACTATATTTATCATATCATGTATATGCATTGTTATGCCCTTTTCTATTTGTCAATTGCCCGACTGTAATTTGTTCACCCAACATGCTTTTATCTTATGGGAGAGACACCTCTAGTGAACTGTGGACCCCGGTCCATTCTTTACATCTGAATACATTCTACTGCTTTTACTGTTCTTTGCAAACAAACACCATCTTCCACTCGATACACTTAATCCTTTGTTCGGTTGAAGCCCGGTGAACAGGGGGGTACGTGAGCACCCCCTGACTAATCGACACGTGTCTGACGGCATCTAATATTCCGTTAACACTCTCCACCTCCTCAGCGTGGGACCGCTTCATGGAGAGAATAAAAAAGGCTGATGCTCTTACCTCTTGTCGCTATATGTGTTTGTCGTTAGAGCTTTTCGCCATCGATTTCTCTCTCTCCAATTTCTATGGGGCCCACGCGACCTAACAGCTAGCAATGATATGTACGTGGAACTCGGTTAATCTAGGAATCACTCTTATTTAACTCAGCTAGTCCAGCAATCACTCTTATTTATTCTTAGTAAATCTGCCAATAATTAGCACTAATTCTGTAACTACAAATTTGGCAATAATCTTCCGCGTAGCTATGGCATGCCAAGAGCAGTAGGCAGCGGCACGTACGCGAGCAAGCAGCATCCGCATGAGCGGCAGTAGCTACGCTGCAGCAGCAAGCATCACCAGTCGAGCAACGGCGAGCGGGCAGGCGTACGCGCGCACGAGCAAGCATCAACAGCGACGGCCGCGCCCAGGCAAGCGCGGCACCACCCCCGCTCCCTCGAGCTCGATCCAGCTGGTCGGCTGCCCCTACTCCGGCCGCGCGCCCGTCCGGATGCTCCCTCCGCGTCCTCGCCCCGCCTCGATCGGTCCCTGGCTCCCTGCCCACCATCTCCGTCTCCGCCACGTCTCGACCCTGCCGGCGCCGCGCGCCTCCTCTCCGTCGGGCCGGCACCCCACCGCGCAGACCAGCATCGCTCCTCATGGCAGCCTCCATGTTACGTGCTTGGCGTCAAGTGGCCTTCTCCGATGCGTGCTCCACAGCGTCGGCCTCCCCTCCCAGACGTGCTCGACGACATTCCCTGCGGCGCTTCTCAGCGGCGGCGTCCCCGTAGCGGCCACCCGCGGCGGTGAGGGCGACGGCCTACCCGCGGCGCTGCGAGCGCCGGAGCGCGGCAGGAACGCGGCCGGAGTGCCGGAGCGTGGCAGGAGCGAGCGCCAGAGCCGATCCCCTCCTCGCGTCTTCCGTTTTCGATTTGGGGAAGGAAGCGAATTCGATGGAGGGGAACACCGCTCAAGCCTCCTCTGCTCGTCGCGCGCCGCCTCCTCATCTCGTCCTCCTCGCGGGCGTCTTCCTGGCGGATTTAATCGGAGGGGCGGGGCGCGCAGGAGGCTGGCGGGATCGCTGCTCCACCCGCCCCCGTCCACTGCTTGGCCGGCGGGATGGCCGGAGCAGGGGCAGCGCACGGCCTCGCGTCTGGGCAGGAGGAGCAGGGGCGGCTTCCCAAGCGGCGTCGGGCCTGGTGGCGAGGCAGTGATCCCAGGTGTCGAGGCCGCTCCAGATCGACGCAGACCTCGCCCTCCGCCGGCCGCTACCAATTCCTGCTCCGATCGGCCGCCACCAATCTCTCCTCCGGCCGGCCGCCACCAATTCCTGCTCCGACCGGCCGCCACCAATCCCTCCTAATCCCGCTCGCTCGCCTCCGGGTCAGCCGAGCTGGTCGGCGATTGGGGCGAGGTAGGGGCAGCAGGGTGCCTCGGCATGGGGATGAGTTGGGGATGGGGATGGGAACGAGAGGAGAGGAGAGGAGAATCGCAGCCGCCACGTGAAAAAAAGAAATTGGGATTTGACGGACGTTTCATCGCCGTGAGCATCTACTCGCGCAGAGAGAATCTAAAAGCAAATCCAACGTTGTTTAGGGGGTGCTCACGTACCCCCGTGCTCACGAAATCCACTCTCATCCTTTGTTTTCAGCAAGCCGGTGAGATTGACAACCTCACTGTTACGTTGGGGCAAAGTACTTTGGTTGTGTTGTGCAGGTTCCACGTTGGCGCCGGAATCCCTGGTGTTGCGCCGCACTACATTTCGCCACCATCAACCTTCAACGTGCTTCTTGGCTCCTACTGGTTCGATAACCTTGGTTTCATACTGAGGGAAACTTGCTTCTATACGCATCATACCTTCCACTTGGGGTTCCCAATGGACGTGTGCATCTACGCGTATCAAGATCCTCCTTCTATGCCTCCATATCTAAGCAGGGGATTTAAGAGTGGGATGAGTACGAGCGTACTCAACAAGTTCATTTTAGGAAAGAGGTGTTTAATGCACTAGCTACAACCATGGACCAGAAAGTCCACGGCTATGCAGGTTTTTGTAATCATTTCTTCAAAAGGTTGCTTTTATTCAGAAGAGCTATGTCCGTCGACCTTCACCGGTTGACTAGAACTTCATGGAGTTCCTTTCCGCAGCGTTCGCTAGCTCCATATCCCGAACAGGGAGTGACTGGTCACAGTTCGTTACACTCGCAGAGGTGTGTTTCTTTACCCATAAGAGATCTTAACCTTGGTGCCAACCGGGCGCGCAACCCGTCCACACTTCCTTTGGTGTGAGGCCCGGTATAAGGTCCTAGTCAATCATGTTCCTCCGCTACCTCGAACACCCACCCTTTGTTGCAATCTCCGACCCTGGGTCCACGCCGGTTCACTTACGCCAATTAAGGCTGGGCCCCGACCACGACGACAATGCAGGGCTCTACCATACATTCCTACGCCTAGAGCTTGCAACCCATCATAGACCTCATTCCCGTTGGGACTTCTACGGGTTCCCACCCCTGCATCATGTCTCTCGAGATCATGTGCACCCGGTAATGAGCATCCGTTGATGAACGAGAGGTGGAAACACTTTTGACTACTCCGTCCCATTCCAGATCTTATGGTTAACACGGGTATTACGACACAAGAATCACTGGACGACATTTGTTGTTTAATCCTAGATGGATATAAACCCTTGCAATGGAACCTCCACCATATCAACACAATCCATGGTTCCATTGCCCAGCACATAGTCATATTCATAGTTATGAAAATAGAGGTTTTGTTTTTTATGCAATAGTGATAAACATAGTACTTTGCAAGTAATTTGGTAAAAATACTCAAATGACATGAGCAAGTGATGAACTTGCCTTTCTTGACTGCAAGATTATGCAGACAAGGTCTTCGATACGCAATAACTCCAACTTCTGAAATAGCATCATCGTCCGTAAGGACGATGTTTAAAAGATTGGCAAGGATGCACTAATGCATAAGTATGAGATGCAATCGATCTAAACGTGACCTAACCCCGATGATTTAGGATTAGTGAGTTGTAGTGATTTGTTTAGGGTGTGTTGCACTTTTAGAGTGATTCACAAACAAGGTTCTTATTCAGGTGTGATTACTTGGTATCCTAAACATGTGCTGCAATATATCATAATAACAGCATTAATAGCACACAACAACAACATTTGGTATAATCCTAACATGTAATGAATAGTGGTTGGTTTTAGCACTCTATGGCATGGTTAATGATTAATTATCATATACTTCAAAAGAATAACTTTTGAAGAACATGTTCTTTAATAAAGAACAAGTATGATAATTAGGGTTGTGGGGTTCTATGGTTTACTATGGTTTCCATCGGCTTCGGAGTAAGTAGTAGATGGATCCAAACAAGATTGGATTCATCAATACCTAGGGCTTGTAACGTTGAGTTAAGCCTAAGCATCTTGATCAATTTATTATAAATAGTTGCTATCAAAGTTGGTTTTCCTTGCTGATGATAGTTGGATATTGGCTATAGGTTCTATTAGGCAGGATTGATGATAATTCTTTATTTACTTCAAAAGAATAACTTTTGAAGAACATACTTCTTAAATAATAAGAAGTATATTAATTAGGGTTGAGGTGGTCTAGGTTTGCTATTTAATTCCCTAAGTAAAGAATGATTGGTTCCTAAATAGGATGGTTCATAGGTATCCAACACTAGTAGGGTTTAGTGGAATATGGTTAGGTAATGCTCAAGATTTGGCATAGTTGCCCCTAAGGTTCATCACAATGATGTGATGTTAAATAGGAATGAATAGGACTGATGGTTTTGGGTAATAGGATCTAGGGTTTACACTTGGTTGACCCTACTTGATTATTTAGGTCTGATGAAGATGAACACATGGGATACCCATATATTAGTGATAGGTCTCCTACATTTCATGTGGCCAAGACAAGTATTTAGTTGCTACTATGGTTCCATGCTTTGAAAGAAGGTACCATGATCACATGCTCTAACCTAGGGTTTAGGTTTAGAGGCAATTTAGGTTTCACATGTAATAATGGAACTAGGTTCTAAATGGCCTTAGGGTTTTAGGATTACACATGAAGTGATGAGTTCCTAGTTTTCTACCATATGGAACTAGGGTTGCATAATTACTATTTAATTCATAAGTTAATAACTTCATTAATAAAGTTGAAGTTATTAATAACCTCAAAATAAAATAATATCAAATTTGGCTTTTTATTTTTTAAATAATTTACTAATTAGGTAATTATTAATTAGGGTTTAAATTTTCTCTAATAAAGATTTAACAAAATAACAAATAAAGAAAGAAATAGTTTTAGTGTTTTCTTTATTTATTTACTGGTTTTTTTTACCTTTGGAATTTTTTACTAATCATTGAATTTTAATTGAATTTAGAATTAAAATTAAATGTTTAAATGACAAGTATTAAATAAATGAATTTTTATTAAGAATAAAAATTTCATTTTATATTTTTATTGGATAGGGTTTATCTTTAGGATCATTTTAATATCTTATTTATATTTTTCTGAGTTAAAATGGATTTTATAAACATTTACAAAGTTTCAGTATTTATTCAATTTAAATTTTAAATCTAAATCTACTAAACCTACCCAGACAGAGCACACCCACAGTCAATGACTGGTGGGGTCTGTCCACCTCATCCGCCACGGGGGCTTTGACTAGGTCAAAATTGCCACCGTGGCGTCGGGGCTGCTGGCCGGCGGTCAATCGATGGTGACGCCAGCGCTGGAGGGCTCCCGCCGGGCTGTGTGCGGGTGCGGAGGAAACAGGGCAACACGGTGAACCTTTAGGTAGCGGCGCCCCCTCGGAAAGGTCGCCGGAGTTGCTCCGGCGAGCTTCGTATGCGGCGGTGCACGGCGGTGAATCGACACGACGGAGCTACGGTGGCCTAAGAAGCAAAGCGAGCATGCCACGCGGTAGTGAAGCTCACCGGGAGCACGACGAGCTTGACGGCGAGGTCGATGGGGGCCTGTGTCGCCGGAATTCATGGCGTTGGCCGACGGAGAGAGGTGGTTGCTGACGACGCTACGGAACGCCCCCACTCGATTCCTTTTGCACGAAGACCATGTCGAGTATGGCAGTGACGATGGTGGTCGCGGCTTGGCCTGGGGAGGTCTCTACCGGCGGCGATGGTCGGAGACCGGCGTGCTAGGGTTTCCTATTTTTGGGCGATTTAGACGAAGGGAGACGATTTGAGGGCTTCTGTGCGTTTTATACGGTCGGCGGCGTGTGCTGGCGGTCAGCAACGGCGGCGACGACCGCGGGACGTGGCTCTGGCCATCGCGGTGGCGAGCTCCCGCGCGTCCTGTGGAGGAGACGAAGACGAGTTCGTCGTCTTCGCTCTTATCCGAGCCAAACGGTAAGTGGACTGGTCTGGGCCGAGGTGCTGGGCTGCTGCTGGGCTCTGGTGCTGGGCATCTTGGTGGGCTACACGGCCAGGTAAGGTCTGGTAAGGTTTTTCCCCCTTTTCTCTTTCTGTTTTTATTTTCTGTTTTATATATTTTCAATTTGAATTCATATTTGAATCCAATACTGTTTGCAATTACTTTAATTAGGCTATTTTAATTGAGATTTAGTTTCCTAATTACTATTTCCCCAATTCTATTTGGAGAAGTCATTTTAAATGAGATTCTATTACATATTTATGAATTTATTCAAAATAACAATCAATCATGATTTATATAGGTTCCCTTTAATTCTCTTTTTACTATGCAACCAATTCTGATTGGAATTATGAGGGTGGATACTTTCATCTCAAAGTTTTTTTTTTAGAGATTGTTATTGTGTCTTGGTTTCCATTTGAGGGATTAATCACTTGCATATTATTTCATGTGAGCAACATTTTATTAATGTTTTGTAGGTTTGATGATAACCCATATTAAATCTAACATTAGTGTTATGGTCTCTTAATCCTTTGACATACCTAGAGTAAATATTACTCTCCTCAAGGTTGGGTCTTAATGGTATAGGTAAGTGGTTGATAATCACACTGAGGGTTTTAATTATAAAATGTATCACAAGGTTTTCCTCAGGTTTAATAAATGAAGTTTAAGATTTTATTACTATGCCATACTAGGTTTCTCATGATATTCACCTAATGACAATTGGTTTAAGTTTCAATTATGGCCTAGGTTCATATTATGATCACCATAGTGATACATGAACTAGGGTTGAGATATACCCCTAGTTTGTAGAGTTGGGATGCCATCATATTGCATTTGCTAGGGTTTAATCTCCCATAACCAAGGTAATATGATTACTTGCTTAATTGCTCATGTGCTCCTTTGATTACTAAGGACTCAAGAATTGGTTTTATCTAAATCCAATGGATTTCTATTATTTTCCTAATCCATCATTAAAGTAATTAAAGTGACTATGGTTCTTTTTATAGTTAACTTTGGCTATAGTGATGAATGGTTTCCCACCATATTAAGTATGGATTTTTACTCTAAGGTTTTCTTAGGTCCTTTCATTTATGAAACCTTGATATGGTAGGATTCTACTTATGATCTTAAGTGATTCACAAGTTAAGGTTGGGGTATAAGCTTAGGGTTGCTTACTAGTTACCTCCCTATGATTTCATGTGGTGAATGATATTTACTTATCCTATTAGGGTTTAACTTATCCCCACATACCTCAAGAACATGGTCATGGATTAGGCATAATCAACTTGTTCTTAATCTCTCTAACTCAAGTTCTTAGGATTTATGATCATCACTCAATTTATAATGATCAAGGTTTGGCTTCCTAAGTTATCTCTCAAGAATTAGGTTTCTCACTCCCAAGATTAAGTATTGTCTTGATCAACTAGGGTATAGTACTTCTAATTTACCTTCTTGAATGGGACTACTATGGTTGCCTCTAAAGTTTATATCCCAGGAGAATGCCTGAGATATTATGTTAGGGTTCTACTTAATCAATGATGATATAATCATCTGGTTATATAAATAATTCTCTTCCCCAAGTCCAAGTGTTGCCTCATTAACTTGAGTGTAACACCATAACTTGAGCTCTCTCTCATAGGAATAGTTATTCTAGGGTTTATGGTGTATTCACAATATCTTCAATAGGTATTTAGTCTAAATCTCCACTTGGCTATCTTGGTTGAATTAATCTCCTCTTTTCCTTATCAATCCATGGATATAATCTTATTCCATGTGATACTAGGTTGTCTCACCACTCCAAGATGAAATGGTTAACCTCCTAATACTTTAGTTCAAAGGTTGTTCTTTATTCTTAAATAGGTTAATATAAAAATTGGTATCTATGGTTTCTCTCATTTGGGAAGGACTTCAATACTAACCTAAGGTTAGGCTCCATAGAGAATGATGTGGTCACCAATATCTATGGTTAACATAAATGGATTCTCTCTCTAGGAAATATCTTGAATAAGATCCTAGGGTTCCTCTTAAAGATGATGATTTGAATACTTGGATGTATATCCAGGGTTTAACTCAAGGTTTGTTAATGCTTCACAAATATTTATATTAGAACTCTCTCACCTCTCTAGGTTTGATGTATAATAATATGGAATAGAGAAGAAGATATACTTCTTGAGTGGATCTCCTTGTTATAATTCCAATGTTGAAGTGGAATGAATACCATGAGGTTCATGGTAGGAACATGGATTAGTTTAAGACATGGAAAAGATAAGTCTAGAATGGTTTCTCCATTTTATTATTACTTGATTTGCAATTGAATAGGTGTTCATATGTTATGACAAGGATTACCATATTATAATCTTTTATAAGATCAAGCAATTTATCATTGAGTAAAGTGTTGTTGTGTTGATCATTAGTTCCATTTGATCTAACCCCTTAGATCAAATCATCTCTACCCAAAACAAGGTTTTAACAAAGTCACATTGAGGTTTATAGCGCTTGACTTGATGAGCTACTTTAATTCCACCAAGGTCAAGTGAAACTTCAGTTACTGTGAATGTTTTACTTTAAAGCGCGAAAATTCCCCAGATTTTCTATGCATGAATGCAATGCACACATCTGTTTCCTCTATATTTGTAACCCCAATACCTGGGATATTACAAAACTCTAGTATTTGGTTTTCACCTTTGTGTGAAAAGGTTGGAACGGTACATATGATCATTACCTTACCTAGATAGTATCACCATTTCCTGCTTATATTTGGCATGGGAATTTTTAGGTGTTGCGATAAAATGAAAAAATATTGAATGCTATAAAAAAATAAAATCATTCAAGTTTGTATTGAAAAGTGTGTTGGAGAGACACCCCCTCTTCCCAATACACATTGAAACATGCATGCATAGTTATTATGCGGGACTAGGAGATTCCATATTTGAGTACAAGGTGGGATATAACATGTCCTAAGAAATAGGTCCTTTGACATACTAGGAGAAACTCCAAGTTATCAGGACTAGTGAAAACTTTCATTGGAGGTATATTCAAAGTACATTAGCAACTGTCATAAGAGCTTCACTCTTTTGAACCACATACAAAGGGAATTTGCAAGGTTTGGTACTCTAGTATTTGCCCTTGTTGTATGGTTTCCTTTTCTGCTAGGCTCTAGACCTGTTTTTTTTCTCAAAGTTGATACCCTTATACTATAGTCCAACATGTATCAACCGTGACAATCCTTGGTAATTTTGCAAGTGATGTCAACAAACTACAAATAAACATTTTGTTGGACTCCCAAATTATAGTTTTGCAGACTTGGCATGCCAAATAGTGGTATCAGAAAAAAAATGGCGCATCAACAAAAGCCCATACACACATACACATCTACCATGTTGCATCTTATCAAGGAATGGCGCCATGAATCAAAGCACTAAGAAATGTAGGGTCTTGAATCAAACGGCCATGCCTGCTTAGCAAGCAAGGCAAGATTAATAAGTCGAATATCATGAAAGCTCGTGCCTCCCATGAACTTCGGATGAGTCATGACTTCCCACGAGACCCACGCTGTTTTCCACTCCCTCTTATTGCTTCCCCACCAAAATTTCCTCAAAAGGTCATTTATATGAGAATAGAGCTCCCGAGGGAGCTTGAAACATGACATTGAAAAGGTAAGGATGGCATGAACCACATATTTATTTGGAACCTCTTTACCTCCTTAATACAAAATCATCGCCATCCATCCTCGAACCTGAAAGTGCATGGAGCCCCCATGTGTGGTTTTGGTAATTAATGACAATCCCTATGGCTAATGTTTGCATTGAGTTATATTTGTAGGAGTTATCCATAGGCAATGCTTGAACCATATGTTGGCTTCAAGATTTCAATAAGAAGCAAATGAAGAGTATTAAGTGTCAAGTATGTCTTGAAAATAAAGACGAAGTGATCCCTCAAGTTTAACTTCAAGACATCAACATGATGAAGAATGAAGAAATGAAGTGCAAGTTCAAGATGAGCCATCTCAAAGAGATCATTTGCTTGAAGCTTGCCATCCATATGGTGTTCATGGATATGTGAATATGCACCAAAGAAGAAGCTCTCCCATGATGGATTATGGGGGAGAAATCTGATACGTCTCCAACGTATCGATAATTTCTTATGTTCCATGCTACTTTATTGATGATACCTACATGTTTTATGCACATTATATGTCGTATTTACGCATTTTCTGGAACTAACCTATTAACAAGATGCCGAAGTGCCAGTTCCTGTTTTCTGCTGTTTTTGGTTTCAGAAATCCTAGTAACGAAATATTCTCGGATTGGACGAAATCAACGCCCGTGTTCCTATTTTGCCCGGAAGCATCCAGAACACCCGAGAGCCGCCGGAGGGGGCCCCGTGGCCCCCGGATGACATGGTGGCGCGGCCAGGGCTGGGCCCGCGCCACCCTATGGTGTGGTCGCCCCTTTGACCCTCCCGCGCCGCCTCTTCGCCTATTTAAAGCCCCCGCATCGAAAACCCTTACGGAGGAAGCCACGATACGAGAAAAGTTCCGGAGCCGCCGCCATCGCGAAGCCAAGATCCGGGGGACAGGAGTCTCTCGTTCCGGCACCCTGCCGGAGCGGGGAAGTGCCCCCGAAGGCTCCTCCATCGACACCGCTGCCATCTCCACCGCCATCTTCATCACCGCCGTCTGCTCCCATGAGGAGGGAGTAGTTCTCCATCGAGGCTCGGGGCCGTACCGGTAGCTATGTGGTTAATCTCTCTCCTATGTACTTCAATACAATGATCTCATGAGCTGCTTTACATGATTGAGATTCATATGAGTTTTGTATCACTACTATCTATGTGCTACTCTAGCAAAGTTATTAAAGTAGTTCTATTCCTCCCGCACGTGTGTAAAGGTGACAAGTGTGTGCACCGTGTTAGTACTTGGTTTATGCTATGATCATGATCTCTTGTAGATTGCGAAGTTAACTATTGCTATGATAATATTGATGTGATCTATTCCTCCTACATATGCATGAAGGTGACAGTGTGCATGCTATGCTAGTACTTGGTTTAGTCTTTTGATCTATCTTACACTATAAGGTTACTAAAATATGAACATGAATTGTGGAGCTTGTTAACTCCGGCATTGAGGGTTCGTGTAATCCTACGCAATGTGTTCATCATCCAACAAGAGTGTAGAGTATGCATTTATCTATTCTGTTATGTGATCAATGTTGAGAGTGTCCACTAGTGAAAGTGTAATCCCTAGGCCTTGTTCCTAAATACCGCTGAGTTACTACCGCTTGTTTACTCGTTTCACCTGCGTTACTACTGTCGCAATACTACCACCATCAACTACACGCCGCAGCAAGCTATTTTCTCGGCACCGTTGCTACCTGCTCATATATATTTATACCACCTGTATTTCACTATCTCTTCGCCGAACTAGTGCACCTATTAGGTGTGTTGGGGACACAAGAGACTTCTTGCTTTGTGGTTGCAGTGGTTGCATGAGAGGGATATCTTTGACCTCTTCCTCCCTGAGTTCGATAAACCTTGGGTGATCCACTTAAGGGAAAACTTGCTGCTGTTCTACAAACCTCTGCACTTGGAGGCCCAACACTGTCTACAGGAAAGGAGGGGGAACGTAGACATCAAGATATTTTCTGGCGCCGTTGCCGGGGAGGAAAGGTAAAAGGTACTCACACTCCGGACCTCGGCTACCAAGCTATTTTCCGCCGTTGTAAGTACTCGAAGCTATTTCCTTTAGACTCTGCAATTGCGACATTTGGTTTCTTGTTTACACTAGTTAGGCATAATGGAAAACACCAAAAATATGAGAGATCTTTATGAACTTTATCTTGAATTAGGACATGATGTGTTTGAAGAGAGAATTAAAAAACCCATGGAACTTTATATGCATGATAATGGGAATGTTATTAGTATGAATGCTTTGAACACCATTGTTGCTAATGCTATGGAAAATTCTAAGCTTGGGGAAGCTGGCTTTGATGAGCATGATATTTTTAGTCCCCCAAGCATTGAGGAGAAAATTTACTTTGATGATACTTTGCCTCCTATTTATGATGATTATAATGATAGTAGTCTTTTGTTACCACCTGTTATGGAGGATAAATTTGATTATGATTACAATATACCTCCTATATTTGATAGCTACTTTGTTGAATTTGCTCCCACTACAATTAATAAGAATGACTATGCTTATGTTGGGAGTAGTAATTATTTTATGCATGAGACTCATGATAAGAATGCTTTATGTGATAGTTATATTGTTGAGTTTGCTCATGTTGCTACTGAAAGTTATTATGAGAGAGGAAAATATGGTTGTAAAAATTTTCATGTTACTAAAATGCCTCTCTATGTGCTGAAATTTTTGAAGCTACACTTGTTTTATCTTCCTATGCTTGTTACTTTGCTCTTCATGAACTTGTTTATTTACAAGATTCCTATGCATAGGAAGCATGTTAGACTTAAATATGTTTTGAATTTTCCTTTTGATGCTCTCTTTTGCTTCAACTTTTGTTTCTTGCAAGTGCATCATTAAAACAGCTGAGCCCATCTTAACGGCTATAAAGAAAGAACTTCTTGGGAGATAACCCATGTGTTATTTTGCTACAGTACTTTGTTTTATATTTGTGTCTTGGAAGTTGTTTACTACTGTAGCAACCTCTCCTTATCTTAGTTTTGTGATTTGTTGTGCCAAGTAAAGTTTCTATGTTAAAGTTGATGTTATATTTGGGATCGCTGCGCAGAAACAGCATTGCTGTCTGCCACGAATCTGGGCACAGTTCTCTGTAGAAAATTCGAAAAAATCTGCCAATTTACGAGCGTGATCCTCAGATATGTACGCAACTTTCATTAGTTTTGAGTTTTTCCGTTTGAGCAAGTCTGGTGCCATCTTTAAATTCGTCTTTACGGACTGTTCTGTTTTTGACAGATTCTGCCTTTTATTTCGCATTGCCGCTTTTGTTAAGTTGAATGAGTTTCTTTGTTCCATTAACTTTCAGAAGTTTTGTGCAATGTCCAGAAGTGTTAAGAATGATTGTATCACCTCTGAACATGTGAATTTTGATTATGCACTAACCCTCTAATGAGTTTGCTTGAAGTTTGGTGTGGCGAAGTTTTCAAGGATCAATAGAAGAGGGTGATATAATGTGATCGAGAAGAGTGAAAGGTCTAAGCTTGGGGATGCCCCGGTGGTTCATCCCTGCATATTTTAAGAAGACTCAAGCATCTAAGCTTGGGGATGCCCAAGGCATCCCCTTCTTCATCGACAACTTATCGGGTTTCTTCTAGTGAAACTATATTTTTATTCGGTCACATCTTATGTACTTTACTTGGAGCGTCCGTGTGCTTTTATTTTTGTTTTTGTTTTGTTATCTTAGTTCTCTGAATAAGTTCATCCTTGTGTGGGAGAGAGACACGCTCCGCTGGTTCGTATGAACACATGTGTTCTTAGCTCATAATATTCATGGCGAAGTTTCTTCTTCGTTAAATTGTTATATGGTTGGAATTGGAAAATGCTACATGTAGTAATTGCTATAATGTCTTGGGTAATGTGATACTTGGCAATTGTTGTGCTCATGTTTAAGCTCTCGCATCATATACTTTGCACCTATTAGTGAAGAAATACATAGAGCATGCTAAAATTTGGTTTGCATAATTGGTCTCTCTAAGGTCTAGATAAATTCTAGTATTGAGTTTGAACAACAAGGAGACGGTGTAAAGTCTTATAATGCTTACAATATGTCTATATGTGAGTCTTGCTGCACCATTTCATACTTGAGTTTGCTTCAAATAACCTTGCTAGCCTAAACCTTGTATCGAGAGGGAATACTTCTCATGCATCCAAATACTTGAGCCAATATTCATGCCATTTGTGTCCACCATACCTACCTGCTACATGGTATTTCTCCGCCATTCCAAAGTAAATTGCTTGAGTGCTACCTTTAAACCATTCAAAATTTATCACCTCTGATTTGTGTCAATGTTTTATAGCTCATGAGGAAATATGTGGTGTTTATCTTTCAATCTTGTTGGGCAACTTTCACCAATGGACTAGTGGCTTCATCCGCTTATCCAATAATTTTGCAAAAAGAGCTGACAATGGGATTCCCAGTCCCAAATTAATTAATAAAAATAGACACTCCTCCATGGTATGTGATTGTTGGACGGCACCCGAAGGATTCGGTTAGCCATGGCTTGAGAAAGCAAAGGTGGGGAGGAGTGTCATCATAATAAAACTAAAATTAAAAGGCACTCCTTCGTGGTATGAGATTGTTGGCGAGCACCCGAGGATTCGGTTAGCCATGGTTTGTGAAAGAAAGGTTGGAAGGAGTGCCACCCAAAAATAAAATAAAATGGGAGCCGCTCTTTGAAGGTTTGTTTGGCAAGGGGGTTAGAGTGCCCACTACCATTCGTTGACAACAACAAACACCTCTCAAAACTTTACTTTTACGCTCTCTATATGTTTTCAAAATAAAAGCTCTAGCACAAATATAGCAATCGATGCTTTCCTCTTTGAAGGGCCATTCTTTTACTTTTTATGTTGAGTCAGTTTACCTATCTCTCTCCACCTCAAGAAGCAAACACTTGTGTGAACTGTGCATTGATTCCTACATACTTGCATATTGCATTTGTTATATTACTCTATGTTGACAATTATTCATGAGATATACATGTTACAAGTTGAAAGCAACCGCTGAAACTTAATCTTCCATTGTGTTGTTTCAAAGCTTTCTACTAAGAATTTATTGCTTATGAGTTAACTCTTATGCAAGACTCATTGATGCTTGTCTTGAAAGTATTATTCATGAAAAGTCTTTGTTATGTGATTCATTTGTTTACTCATTATCTTCATCATTGCTTTGAATCTCTGCATTTATCTCATGTGCTTTACAATAGTATGATCAAGGTTATGATGGCATGTCACTTAAGAAATTATCTTTGTTATCGTTTTACCTGCTCGGGACGAGCAGAACTAAGCTTAGGGATGCCGATACGTCTCCAACGTATCGATAATTTCTTATGTTCCATGCTACTTTATTGATGATACCTACATGTTTTATGCACATTATATGTCGTATTTACGCATTTTCTGGAACTAACCTATTAACAAGATGCCGAAGTGCCAGTTCCCGTTTTCTGCTGTTTTTGGTTTCGAAATCCTAGTAACGAAATATTCTCGGAATTGGACGAAATCAACGCCCGGGTTCCTATTTTGCCCGGAAGCATCCGGAACACCCGAGAGCCGCCGGAGGGGGCCCTGTGGCCCCGGATGACATGGTGGCGCGGCCAGGGCTGGGCCCGCGCCACCCTATGGTGTGGTCGCCCCTTTGACCCTCTGCGCCGCCTCTTCGCCTATTTAAAGCCCCCGCATCGAAAACCCTTACGGAGGAAGCCACGATACGAGAAAAGTTCCGGAGCCGCCGCCATCGCGAAGCCAAGATCCGGGGACAGGAGTCTCTGTTCCGGCACCCTGCCGGAGCGGGGAAGTGCCCCGGAAGGCTCCTCCATCGACACCGCTGCCATCTCCACCGCCATCTTCATCACCGCTGCTTGCTCCCATGAGGAGGGAGTAGTTCTCCATCGAGGCTCGGGGCTGTACCGGTAGCTATGTGGTTAATCTCTCTCCTATGTACTTCAATACAATGATCTCATGAGCTGCTTTACATGATTGAGATTCATATGAGTTTTGTATCACTACTATCTATGTGCTACTCTAGCAAAGTTATTAAAGTAGTTCTATTCCTCCCGCACGTGTGTAAAGGTGACAGTGTGTGCACCGTGTTAGTACTTGGTTTATGCTATGATCATGATCTCTTGTAGATTGCGAAGTTAACTATTGCTATGATAATATTGATGTGATCTATTCCTCCTACATATGCATGAAGGTGACAGTGTGCATGCTATGCTAGTACTTGGTTTAGTCTTTTGATCTATCTTACACTATAAGGTTACTAAAATATGAACATGAATTGTGGAGCTTGTTAACTCCGGCATTGAGGGTTCGTGTAATCCTACGCAATGTGTTCATCATCCAACAAGAGTGTAGAGTATGCATTTATCTATTCTGTTATGTGATCAATGTTGAGAGTGTCCACTAGTGAAAGTGTAATCCCTAGGCCTTGTTCCTAAATACTGCTGAGTTACTATCGCTTGTTCATTGTTTCAACTGCGTTACTACTGCTGCAATACTACCATCATCAACTACACGCCGAGCAAGCTATTTTCCGGCACCGTTGCTACTTGCTCATATATATTTATACCACTCGTATTTCACTATCTCTTCGCCGAACTAGTGCACCTATTAGGTGTGTTGGGGACACAAGAGACTTCTTGCTTTGTGGTTGCAGGGTTGCATGAGAGGGATATCTTTGACCTCTTCCTCCCTGAGTTCGATAAACCTTGGGTGATCCACTTAAGGGAAAACTTGCTGCTGTTCTACAAACCTCTGCACTTGGAGGCCCAACACTGTCTACAGGAAAGGAGGGGGAACGTAGACATCAGTCGTCTTCTCCTTATGTGCTTCATTGTTGGATCTTGTGAGCTGCCTAACATGATCAAGATCATCTATCTGTAATACTATATGTTGTGTTTGTCGGGATCCGATGGATAGAGAATACTATGTTATGGTGATTATCAATCTATTACCCATGTGTTGTTTATGATCTTGCATGCTCTCCGTTATTAGTAGAGGCTCTGGCCAAGTTTTTGCTCTTAACTCCAAGAGGGAGTATTTATGCTCGATAGTGGGTTCATGCCTCCATTAAATGCGGGACAGTGACGGAAAGTTCTAAGGTTGTGGATGTGCTTGTTGCCACTAGGGATAAAACATTGATGCTATGTCTAAGGATGTAGTTGTTGATTACATTACGCACCATACTTAATGCAATTGTCTGTTGCTTGCAACTTAATACTGGAAGGGGTTCGGATGATAACCTGAAGGTGGACTTTTTAGGCATAGATGCATGCTGGATGGCGGTGTATGTACTTTGTCGTAATGCCCTGATTAAATCTCACTATATTTATCATACCATGTATATGCATTGTTATGCCCTTTTCTATTTGTCAATTGCCCAACTGTAATTTGTTCACCCAACATGCTTTTATCTTATGGGAGAGACACCTCTAGTGAACTGTGGACCCCGGTCCTATTCTTTACATCGCATACAATCTCATCGCAATTGTTCTTTACTATTCTTCGCAAACAATCATCTTCCACACAATACGGTTAATCCTTTGTTACAGCAAGCCGGTGAGATTGACAACCTCACTTGTTTCGTTGGGGCAAAGTACTTTGGTTGTGTTGTGCAGGTTCCACGTTGGCGCCGGAATCCCTGGTGTTGCGCCGCATCACATTTCGCCACCATCAACCTTCAACGTGCTTCTTGACTCCTACCGGTCCGATTAAACCTTGGTTTCTTACTGAGGGAAACTTGCCACTGTGCGCATCATACCTTTCTCTTGGGGTTCCCAACGGACGTGTACATCTACGCGCATCACAATCCACAAGACTTCATCAAGCAAGCACAATTGAGAAAGGTGTTCCATCTTGTTGCGGTCAAGATCGTCATCATCGAGCTCAACAAGAACGTGCAAGGTTAAGGTTTGCTCTTGATAGGGTTTCTTTCTTAACGGTCCCATGGTGTAGTTGGAGACCGGTTTGTGGTCTAGTTGTCGTACTATCAAGAGGGCTCTCGAGTGAGTAACTCGATCGTATCCTTCGGAGAGCTAAAACCTTTGCATCCTTGCATGGTCTTTCTTGGTTTTTATTTGAATCTTATCCATGTGATGTTTTAGCGCTTGTGCTTATTCTCATGACAAGCTCTAGTTCATCGAGAATGGTTTTTGCATGGGCAACTTGTTGCATTTTTAGGTTGGAGGTTTTACCGGTATGTCTTTTTTAGATAGGTCAAACCTTTCATCATTTGTTTCTATACTCCCTTGCTGGACTATGATGGTTCCCTGCATGATCTTGTAGATCTTGTTACTAGCTTCGAAACGAGCCCAAGATCATTAAAATCGGAGTCCGGATGCTCAAGTTATGCTCTTTCTCGATTTGCTGTCTCTGCTAGTTTTCCGGGGAGCGGATTATCCGGGGCCGCGAAAAACTGCTAAGTACTTTTGGGCGCAAGCCCCTGTATTGACCCCGGATTTTTGGCCGGATATTCCGGATAATCCGGCCTGGTAACCCCCAACGGCCATATTTCGTTGGGGGCTATAAATAGCCTTCTTCTTCCCCAAAATCTAGTTGGTTCTCTCACTCTCTCTCTCCTCCATTGTTGACCTTCAAAGCTTGCCCTAGTTCTTCATTCTTCCCATGATTCTTGCATATTCTTGAGGGAAAAGAGAGAGGAGATCTAGATCTACATCTTCACCAATCAAATCCCTCTCTTTGTGAGAGGAACCACCTAGATCTAGATCTTGGAGAAACTTGGAGTTCTTTGTGTTCTCCTTTTTGTTTTTCCTCTCTTATTCCCCCAATAGCTTTTATAGTTTTGTTGGAATTTGAGAGAGAAGGACTTGAGCATCTTTGTGGTGTTCTTGCCATTGCATTTGGTGCATCGGTTTGAGTTCTCCAGGGTGATTCGTGGAAGTGAAAACAAGAAAGTTATTATTCTTGGATTCTTGGAACCCTAGACGGATTTGAGGCCTTTGTGGCGATTTCTTGGGAGCCTCCAATTAAGTTGTGGATGCGTGCCCCAAGCTTTGTGTAATGCCCGGTTTCCGCCTCGAAGAAAATCCCTTAGTGGAACCGTGACCTAGGCCTATGTGGCGAGGGTCACCGGAGAATAAGGTGAGGCGCCTTCGTGGCGCTCGGTGTATGGTGTGACTACCGCATCTTGGGGTGAGGCCTTTGTGGCATTGGTGTGCATCGAGCAACCACACCTCAAGGTGAGGCCATTTGTGGCGTTCGGGAGCACTAAGCCACCGCACCCCTCCAACGAAGATTAGCACTCGCAAGAGTGTGAACTTCAGGATAAATCATCGTCTCCCGCGTGCCTCGGTTATCTCTATACCCGAGCTCTTTACTTATGCACTTTACTTTGTGATAGCCATCGTGCTTGAAGTTATATATCTTGCTATCACATAGTGCCTGTTTTGCTTAGCATAAGTTGTTGGTGCACATAGGTGAACCATAGTATATAGGCTTTGGTCTTGACAAGGTAAACGCTAATTTTATTCCACATTTGTTAAGCCCATCTCGTAAAAGTTTTAAAAAGCCTATTCACCCCCCTCTAGGCGACATTTGTGTCCTTTCAGAACCCTCTTCCAAACCCTATCTTTAAGGTATTTTAAGCACCCATTTTTAGAGTGCCCCACATCTGAAAATAAGCCCATATAGGTCAATCTATGTCTCATTAGGTACCTCCAATAGGTTCTTACTGCGTCCCGAGTCACCTCCGAAACCCCCTTGCTGAAAAATTGGAGATTTGTCTTTGTTGATCTTTTGCCTCGAAGCATCACAATATTTTTTTCAGTATTCCAGTAACACGCGAAGCTTGTACCTCATTTGATCCATAGAACAATAAAAAATATCATTAACAAGCAAGCAATAGGTGGCTAACCTCATGCGATGTGTGGGTAGCTCCACACCCTGAACTCCATTCTCGCTAGCATTTGCTTTTAACAAGCAAGATAAACCCTCTACAATAATCCAAAAAAGATAGGAAAATCGGATCTCCTTGTCAAATACCTTTGGAAGGTTTAAACTCCTCAAGTTTGGCCCCATTCAACATGACAAAGAAAGAAACCGAATAGACGAACCTCATAATAGCTTATATAAACCGAGGGCTAAAACCGAACATCAACATCACAACCTTTAGATAAGACCACTCCAAGCGATCATATGCCTTCATAATATTAAGTTTCAATGCACAATGCCGATTTCTTTTATTTCTCTTTGTCTTCATAAAATGCAGAAATTTGTATGCCAAGATGATATTATCCGCGATTAGCCATCCAAGTACAAAAGCAGATTGCTCCTCGAAGATGACCGTGGAAGAATAAGCTTAAGCCGGTTCGTAAAGACCTTTGACGCGATTTTCACATTGCAAAGACATATCGACTAAAACTGCACCAAATTTCTTGGACTTGCTACCTTAGGAATCAATACAATGAATGTATTGTTTAACTCCTCCACTGAATCTTCTCCTCTGAGACAATACATGTAACCTCGTCCCGCGTAAATTCCAATGTTTTTTTTTTTGAAAAAAAGTGGGTTGGAAAACAATGAGGCCGGGTGCCTTTGTTGGAAACATTTGAAACAAAGCCTCCTTAACTTTTTATGTTGTATATGAAGCTTTCATTCATTCTCCCATTCACCTTGACCAGGATATGAGACAACACCCCTCTATTCCAATAGTGCTTTCTGAATTATATAAGTTATCATAGAATTGTGTGGTCATAGCTGCCAATTCCTCCTCATTATCACATGTAGTACCATCCTCTCGGGTAAGCTCTACATTTTTTTTTTGCTTTCCTTACACTAGATTTTTTTCTGAATTTTTTTGTGTTGTAATCCCCCTTTGTGAGCCACTGAATTCCCCCCTTTGCTTCTATGTTACTTCTCCCCTATAACATAATTCAACAATCCTCTTCTCTACCGCCTTCTCCTCATTCCTTGGTCCAACTCGGAGTGGGTTTTCTCTCAACTGACCCAACTGATGGCACAACAACCACAACTCTTTTCGAATAGAACGAAAACATGTTCGAATCTCGTGAGGTAAGAGCCTGTGCAACCTTTCCCAACTTGGACGCGAGATCATGAATCGTACCACACTCCGGTGTTTCATTCCCCGTTTCTTCAACCAGGGCCCCATATGACTCATGGGTTTCCCACATTATTTCGTAATGGAAAATCATATCTTTCGGTGCTCTCCTCGGATCGGATTCCATTTCATTCATCAACACGTCAGGGCTGGGGTTTGGGCTTGGCGGCATACTTGGCCTCGTTGGCGGAGGTTCAAAATGATTCACCAACATCCCTACTAAAGCACCAGGTACTGGAAGCACCATAGTTCCTGGTAGCTCATCACTAGACCATCTCTTTTCGTTGCCATCACCACCCATCATCTCAGCATCCTCCATAGCCTGGCTCTTTCCTCTACTCAATAGTGATGACTCCTCTCCCGGGCCATCATCAACATAATTCGCATCCGACCACGAACGACCACATACTCTTCCTCTGTCAGAGCGACCCAAGCGACCCACATCTCTTGCCAATCCACCGTCGCCGCGCCCTCTACTTGACTACTTCTAAAGCTTGCATTAGCCAGCAACCAAGGGCCATAAGTTCTATGCTTTTTAGCATGGATCCCATCACTGTGTTCCTTGTAAACATGGCCCAACAGACCACACGGTTTGCACCATTGGGGAATGCGCTCATAGCAGACAATGAAAATGTACCTTCTTCCACCTGTCGACGCAGACATCACTATCTTCAAAGGCTCCCGCACACCTATCTGTACACGAACACGACATAAGTTACCCCAAAAAATACATTGAATCACCTTCCACAACTTCATACTTCTCCACCTCCCTTGCCATGTTATTCGCCATCGGGCTATATATGCCTCTGAAAGATCATGGATCTATATCCACACGGGAATCAAATTTAACTTGATCAGCTAGGATTTCGTGAATCCATATATGATTCAGTACAAACTAGGACATTTCAAAAGTTCCGTGGACCACCTTCAATTACTTTCTCCCAATCCCCAAGGCAAAAAAATTACAGCACATACAAATTACTTTCAATGGCCCTAAACTTCACGCCTTGAGCCAGACCCCAAGCCGATCTCATATTGGCGAAGAACCAATTTTGGCTATACTTAGTCTCCGTATGAACCCAAGCCACTACAAGCCACTTCGGGATATCCTCCACGGACGAACGTTCCTCCTTGAAAACCACATCGTCTAGATCATCGTCACATATGTCAAGTTGATTCATCAGCTTCTCTAGATCACCATCATCCTTCAAACCCGAACCAGACACTCCATCAACCATGATGACCAAAACCTAAACCCTAGGTAAGGTGGAACCCGCCACCGGTCAAAACCCCTAGGAAGCCAAGTCCGGGCATCAGACTAGGTCTGCCCCATGATCATCCCAAACACGCACATGGGAGGATCGATCATCGGTGGCAGGGAATGGAAAACTCACAGTCGAGGTGATATCGACGAGAGAAACAAAACCCTAAGGGCTTGTTCGGTTTCATCTAAATTGAGGGGGATTGCGGTGTATTGAAGTGGTTTAAATCCCCAACACGTCAAAATACCTCTCAAAACACTCCAATCCACTCCAATCCACTTGTCTAGGGGATTAATCGAACAAGGCCCAAAGGGAAAGGTCACTTGGTTTTCAGTGGTGTTCATTTGGTAGGTGGACAACCCACTACAATCCACCGCAGCAGGCCGCAGTTAGCGAAGCCCAGTCTTGACTAGCCGCAATTATACCTGGCCATGGGCAGCCCGGCCTGGTCGGCCCGGCCCAAAATTCCCGGGCCAAGCCCGACCCGACCATGCCTCGAGGCCGGGCCTGGGCCTGATTTGGCCCAATGGTCAGAATGGGCCGAGCCTAGGCCTTGATTTGTGCGATTTAGTGAAGCGGCCCGGCCCGAGGCCCAATGCCTGACATGCTTTCTATGTGATGGGCTGGGCCTGGGCCTATTTTTTGCCCCGATGGTCAGGCCTGGGCCAGGCCTGGGCCGAGATTTTCCGTGTTGGGCTTTGGTCGGCCCGGCCCGAAAAATGCTAAGGTATAGCCGCAGTACAAGAGATCCGGGCCTTGTCTCGCCCACTGGCCGCTCACCAAACGCAGTCACTCAGATGCGGGCCCACGGTCCTACCGAGTCATGCGTAGGGGTAAAGGCGAAGCATCAAAAAAAAAAAAAAACAGAGAAGAACGAAGGCTCAGGTCGCTGTACTGCTCCCCCACATCAGGACTCAGGAGCAGCAGAGCAACCATCCGACGAGAGCGACGGACGGACGGACGGACGGAGCTGCTCCTTCGCAATGGCGGCGAGATCTCCGCGCCGCTGAACATCCCACCATCATCCGTACGGTTGTCCCTCTGCTAGGTGAGCTCGCCCGCTCGCCCTCCTCGCAAATTTCGTTAGAACCCGGATCTCCTAGAGGAAATGCGTAATTCATGACAAGGTTCTTGGTAATTGAAGCCAGCTCGGCAGAGAGCTCGGCGCCGGCGGGTGCGGCGGGGGACGAGGACTAGTGCCAGGCGGGGCAAGACCGGCAGTTGCTCCCTAAGCAGGAGATGGCGCACGTCTCGTTCAAATCCAAGGAAGTGGACAGCGTGCCGCGGTGGTCGGAGTACCTGGCCGCCGAGGAGTCGCCTCCCTCGGCGTCAGCGAGCTGGCGGGCCACGAGCGTCGACGGGCCCGCGAGCGGCGGGCCGAGGCATCTGCAGATGGAGCCGGTGGTGCAGCTCTCCAAGGTCGCCGAGGGCTTGCTGGCCAAGATGTACAGGCTCAACAGCGTCCTGGACTACCCAGATCCCAACACGCACACCTTCTCGGACGCGTTCTGGAAGGCCGGCGTCATGCCGAACTTCCCCAAAATCTGCACCACCTTGTCCAAGAAGTTCCCGGAGCATCCCAACAAGCTGCAGCTTGAAAAGGTGAGCATTTTAATCGCCCGGATGTGTCATTCGACCTGGAATTTTGCTTAATGTTATGTTATGGCATTCTGCTTTGCAGGTAGACAAGTTTGCGCTCGATGCTTTGAATGAGAACGCGGAAGGTTACATGCGGAACCTGGAGCAATGGGTCATGGTATGTGCCTACTACCAGCTTTACCAATTAAATTGTACATGCATGGTAAAAATGTTTTCTTCTGCTGGCTAATCAATTAAATGCTGCAACCCGGTAGGATAAATTTTGCTTTATATACATGACCTAAGTCACATATATGTTATAGTAGCATACAGCCGTCTCCTTTATCCAAATGGCGGGCTCTCGCGAAATATTTTCCAAATATGTATTAGTCAGAGGTGATATGGATGTTGCCCCTCTGGAGTGTTTTTTTGGTACCATAACTATGTCCTTCAATCAATAAAGCTATGCTGACGATTTCCAAAGGCTTGTAATATACTGGCCAAACTTTTGTCGTTCTGTGACTGGAATGAAGCATTATACTGAACTTTTCAACTGTTCTATTTCAGTACAATGTGTCTAGGGGAAATTACTCTTTAGTATACTACACTTCTACATTGAACAAAAGGCATACACATGTGCATTGTACTTCTGTTGTTATTTCCACATTTGACTAATTTTCTTTTCATTTTCACTTCACTAGTTGCTTCTTGATTTGCTGGAATTTCGTGAACAAGTTCTGCGACTAATTTTGGATCTGAGTAGCACGGTCATAACCTTGCTGGTGAGGAAATAGTCTTGTCTGAAGTAACATCCGATCGTTTATTCATCCGTAAATAACGGCATTTCCACTATTTTTCACAGCCACATCAGAACTCTCTGATTCTTCATGCTTTTATGGATCTAATTTGCTCATTTGTGCGAGTCAACCTTTTCTCCGACAAGGTAATTCAAACCTTCATCCTGTCCTTGACTGAAATATGTAACCGCTCCGTACACATTTCTTTTATACTAACATAATGCTGCCTGGTGTTCTAATTGACAGATTCCAAGAAAGATGATCCTCCAGGTTTACAACATCTTGCACATCATGCTTAAGGGTGGACGTGATTGGGAGTTTTATCATCGGTAAGGTGGTAAGGGTACTAAAAGTTGTAGTAAATACAAGTGCTCACCACCTTTCAAAACTTTTTCTTGTATTATGGCATTTTTTTTTTGTTCTAGTTGGCTTAACAAATTTATTTGTTTCAGCTGCTAATATTGTAGTATCACATGCATAACATATATATTAATTGCTTAAACAATTTACGCTTACATACTGAACATATATATTAATTGCTTAAACAATGTATATGAGAATTGATTACTTCCCAAAGTAAAAAAAAGTAAAAACTAACATGTTGGCAATCAATATAGGATTCATAATTTGAATTCCAGAATGTACTGCCTTTTCAGAGCAGAATTGCTGGCACTTCTGTAGCTTATCCACAAATATACACACATGAATCTGTTTTACGAAATTTAAATATCATTAGCGGTGCTTGTTTTAACATATTAATCTTATGATTGTTAGGAATACAACTTATGCACTTGCAATTGAAGTTGAAATGGATCTCAGCGATATCTATTGTTGGGTCGATAGCTTCACAAATTTTATCAAACTAAGCGAAAAAATTCCTGTTATGTAACTCCTTTTTACTCACATCTTCTTAAATTCTAAATATGTTATTGTGTGCAGGTTGGTTCAGTTTGTAGATTCTTACGATCCACCTGTGAAGGGATTGCACGAGGATCTCAATTTTGTGAGCCCACGTATTGGCGAGGTGATACCATCTGCTTGTACCATTCCAATAGTAATAACTAGGAAGTGAAGCTTCATGAGTTACTGTGAAGTGTTCTCCCTAAGTTATTAGCCCTGCAAGTCTCCTTCCTCTGTCACTCAAGGCTATGAGTCCATGATTTTGGAAAGCATTGTAGAAACTGTTCTTAGAGTCACAGTCAGGATTGTCTAGAACATATTTGTAATGCTAATTATTTTGATCTATAATCTGTTCTGTTTGGTTGGGCTCTTCTGTGATCTATTCATGTTAACCATCATTCTTTATGCCGCATGTGTTTCATGTGATTCCATATCTCTTTTGCTATGTACTTTTATTTCATAGGCATTACTTTTTGTTCACCCTTTTACTTTCACTATGTGTTTTTCTACTCTCAGGTTCTAGAGGCTGTTGGCCCGATTATCTTTCTTTCAACTGATACCAAGAAGTTAAGAAATGAAGGGTTCCTCAGTCCATTTCATCCGCGGTATCCTGACATCCTTACAAACTCTGCTCATCCCATGGTTAGTTCTTTCGTTGACACTGACTAGAGATGAATCGTGTACTTTTCTTTTTTGGCCGAGTGCCATCATGTAAGAGTATTTAAATCTGAGTGTTAACATCTTCCCAGAGGGCCCAAGATCTGGCTAATGTGACATCATATCGTGAATGGGTTCTTCTTGGATATCTTGTTTGTCCTGATGAACTACTTCGGGTGACCAGCATAGATGTCGCAATGGTACATGCTCTTTTTTTTGTTTTGTTTTGTTATTTGCTGTGCTTGACACATGCAAACTCTATAGTTGATATGTCGTTTCATGGTTTTCCGTCTGTACACTCATGCTGGAACATACCTCGTCATGTTTTTCTAGAGAACTTTATCATTGTACTACTTATGTTGTATCCTGTTATCCTGTAATTCATTTAATTTTTGTGTTCTTCAGGTTGTTCTTAAAGAGAACTTAGTACTCCCTCTGTTCAGAGATGAGGTGAAATCAAAATTCATGTGATGCTACTGTTAGTTTTTGTTGTTTGCTATACTAATTTGACCTTTCATTTGTTTATGTAGTACATCTTACTTCATGAGAACTATCAACATTATGTCCTTCCAAAAGTTTTAGAATCGAAGAGAATGGCCAAATCTGGACGTACTAAACAAAAGGAATCTGATATGGAATACAATATTGCAAAACAAGTTGAGAAGATGTTAACGTATGTCTCTTCACAACCTCATCTCCCCTACTTTGTCCTATGCTCTGAGATAGCTTGAAACAGAAATGATTTGGCCTTTTCGGTGAATTTGAGCCATTTACCTTCAATAATTTACTGAAAGCTGTGTACATATTCCTGTCATTTCCGCTTGCCACAAATTCTGAGATTCTCTCTGCATAAGAGGTGAAATGTTTCTGGTGGTGTTGTCTTGACCTGCATCCGCATGGGATTTAGTTACTAAGTAAAGGTTTCCTCCTCGTGCCTATCATTTCCTTTTACGTCACACCTATTTATGTGTTGTGTTGACTTACTGCAGGGAAGTGCATGAGCAAGCATTGGTGGCATGTGATGCCATACATCATGAAAGGAGAATTCTTCTTAAACAGGAAGTTGGAAGGATGGTATTATTTTTCACAGATCAACCTAGCCTCCTGGCGCCCAATATTCAGGTTTGGTACCAATATCTCTATAGTAATATATAAGCTTGCAAAGGATTTTTTTTTCTGATATTAACATTTGAATGATGTCTTGACGATATCTGTATATATTAGTCTCTTCGTGTGTTAACGCTTATGTGTCTTGGTGACTAAGAGCAGCAAAAAGTTATCATGAAAGCCATACGAGAATTATCTATATTTATAAGTAATTTAGTTTATCAATAAAGGGGCTGTATAAAAATTGAGCTAAATTTGGGTCAGTTGTCTGTAGTATCTCATGATGCCAAAATTCTTGCAGATGGTGTTTTCTGCTCTTGCTTTGGCACAATGTGAGGTGGTTTGGTACTTCCAACATGTAGGGATTGCGTCATCAAAATCTACTCGAGGGAGAACTGTTGACATTGTTAGTAATTTCGTTCATTTTGTCTTGGAGATCTTAATCTTTGTGTCTTTCATTTCTAACTTTGTCATCAAAACTTCCAGGATGCAACTGACCCAACCATTGGCTTCATCTTAGATGGAATGGGCAAACTTTGTTGCCTGGTCCGTAAATATATAGCAGGTTCTTGTCTTCTTCTATGCTATGTGCTGTAGGGAAATCATGCATGATTATTTATCTTACGAATGTTATATCAGAAGAACCCAACATTTATGCACCTTCTTGTACATAATATCTTAAACATATTTGTTAGGGTTCATTCTTGGTCAAATAATGCTTGCGAGCTTCGTTTCTTAGAGCCTCTCGTATCTTACATAATTTGCTTGGAGACTTTTTGTGTCATAGTATGCTTAACTATTTTCCTTTCTATTCCTTTTTCCGAAACCCTAATTTTGATACGATTTTTCCATAAGTAGTTGCAGCAAGATATTCCTAGATTTCTCTGCCAATTCATATTTTTAGGTTGCGAGTCTATTTTGGCTGCTTTTAGGATTCTCTGTTGAGAAAAAACCATGACTTCTCTTAGAGTTGCAAACGGAATCTTGGATGTATTTGGACAATACCATGTTTCTAATATTTAATATCTCCCTCAACTGTTGTGGAAAGTGCCGTTCTAATCTGTTGGTTAAGCAAACGAAAATATCCTTTGCTACGGGCTGTTATTTCATCTAGAAATTTAAGGAGCTGTCTGTGTTGAAATCTTGCATTTAATACTAGTAAGTGGTGACAATAATTGGATAATGGAATTTCATATACGCCCTCAAGAAAGTTATGAATTTCAACGTTTGGAAGTTGTTCCTTGTTACTGTTGTAAATTCAGTTACTGTTGGACAATAAAGAATATTGCATAAATATATATGGTAAATTAATGATATAAGACAGTGATCCTTACCACATTCTTTAATATGTTCTCTTTGCAGCTATAAAAGGTTATGCATTATCATACTTATCATCTTGTGCTGGAAGAATACGGTTCTTACTTGGTACCCCAGGCATGGTTGCTCTTGATTTAGATGCTACACTGAAGGGCCTGTTCCAGCAAGTTCTCCATTGTCTGGAGAACATTCCAAAGACTCAAGGGGAGAATGTCCCTGCTATTACTTGTGACTTAACTGTAAGTATCTCCCTGAGATTATTTTGTGAATTAAAGTCGGTCACATGTGCTAACTCTACCAATATTTACCTTGTATAACTGATGGACACACGTACACAGACATGCAGGTGCGCACTTGCGCACCAGCACAATTTTATGTTAGAACCAAGTTAGTGTTGTGTTTCTAGTTTTTCGTAAGTTGCAGAGCAAATAACCAACTTACTGTATAATCAGGATCTTTCAGTGTCTTAACAAATTCTCCAGTTTTTTGTCACATCTTGTTGCTACAGTCCTTTATGTAGTTCAAGGTTTTTCTAGACTCTGTAACCCAAAGCATTGGACTCTGTAGTTCAAGGTTTTCACTTCAACATATACAATGACAGGGACAATTTTCTTAGAGTACTATTGCTGGGATCTACACATAAAAAGAGCTCGCTTGCTTGTCTTTAAATTTAGTTTTTCTCCTTTGTGGGTGATAAGTTTTTCCATTATTTATTTGTTAACGATGTCATCATTTTAATCATGTTATCCTAGCCGAGTACATTCTGATCCTTGTATTGTAATAAATGGCGAACGTAAACACCATTACTCACTGCTTATTGTAACTTGTACATGCAAAGGATTGAAGTATGCAAGAAAAACCATGGCAATGCTTTCGTCGTGGTTCCTTTGATGCACGGTTTCATAACCGTAACACTGAGCATTCAAGAAAGTAATAACTGAAAATATCAGTACTTGTGATTTTGACAAGGAAACCAATGCACTAACTGTATACGTACACATGCTAGATATTTCATAGAGTTTACATTTAGGATTTGCTAAACCTGTTAATCTAACGGCACAGGATTTACGGAAGCACTGGCTATCCATTTTGATGATTGTCACATCTTCACGATCCTCTATAAATATAAGGCACTTGGAGAAGGCTACTGTGTCTACTGGGAAGGAGGGCCTGGTCTCAGAAGGCAATGCTGCATACAGTTGGTCTAGGTGATCGACAGTTACTGATTTGAATTGAATAGTTCAATTTCCTGACACACATGATGCAGTTTTTTCTTAGCTTGTAACTTCGAAATTAGCAATAGTATTCACCGGAATTGCAATAAACTATCTGAATTTCTTGCACCATTTAATAATCAGGGCAAGCTAATGCTAATCCACATAATATGATCATAGCTAGTTTCTCGTAACATGTACCCGTCTTAATGTTGCTCTGGCACTAATCTTAGGGTAAATTGTGTCGTTGCTTCCATAAATAATGTGGATCCTGAGATCTAAGTTCTTCTAGAAGTCTGTATCTCACCAGAATTAAATTGCCTTACAGATGCGTCGATGAACTTGAGAGCCAACTTTCCAAACATGGAAGTCTTAAAAAACTGTACTTTTATCATCAGCATCTTACAACTGTAAGTGTAAAATTTGTTTATATTTTCTATTTATTAACAATATTTTCTTTTTTATTTCCTTTCAAGTAACTAGACTTTTCTTGGTGTTAGCTAGTTGATTATTTTCTGGAATCTTGCAGGTCTTCAGAAACACAATGTTTGGTCCAGAAGGCCGTCCACAACATTGTTGCGCGTGGCTCGGAGCAGCTTGCAGTTTTCCAGAATGTGCTTCTGCAATTATTCCTGAAGAGGTTAGTATTTCAACTCACTATGTCACTTTGTTCATTATTATGCTGCTTATTGCAATGTGAAGATGTGCTTTTGCAAAATGGCCAGCTACAACGAATACTGAAAGGAGAAGGCAATGCATATTGGTTGATCTTTTCTTGAACATGGACCTTTAATAGTACTCCCTCCGATCCATTTGAAAACAGAAAACTGTAATGGAGGTGGACAGCAGTAATTGTATACATGAGAATTAAAATCTTTCTATAAATACCGTTCAACTATGATGTTAATAAATGTTAATATTCCTGCACTATATATCAACCACACCTCTCTATATTGACTACTGCATTAACACAGGTTAACAAGATCGGCAGAGATTCTATCTCATACGTCGAATCCCTTATCGAGTCTATCATGGGTGGACTGGAGGGTTTGATAAATATTCTTGATGCAGAGGGTGGGTTTGGCTCATTGGAGATGCAGGTAGAGAATTTCTGAGCTCATATTGATGTTTCAGCTATTTGTGGGCTGCGTACTTAATGCTCTCTCTTACAAACTCTTCAGCTTTCACCGGAGCAAGCAGCTCTACGATTGAATAATGCAACAAGAGTCAAAGCTGTTCCAGGCTTGTTAGCACCAGGGAATGAGAGCTATCCTGATAATAGTTCATCAGTTAAGATGTCAGTCACTTTGCTACTTCCCATTATTATTTAAATATATATTGGGTTCCCATAACTTTAATTGTGAATGTACAAAAATAGGCTCGAAGCTGCTATGCAAAGGCTGACAAGTCTATGTTCTGTGCTGAATGACATGGAGCCTATTTGTGTTCTCAACCATGTTTTTGTTCTCCGGGAGGTTTGTAGTTTATGCTCCTCTATTTTTGGATCCTCTTTTGCTATTCCACTGTACATTTGTGAACTATCACTTCTTTTTATATTATAAGGATATAAGGACTTCTTTGAGTTACCTCTTTTCATGGTTGAAATGAAGAGAATTTTGAGGTTACAGTCTATTTACTTCACCTTAGATTGGCACTGTAGATGTTTTACGGTATGTGGTAATGGTAACAGATGATTGTACATGACTATGAAGCTATTAACCTTTTTGTTGTTGTGAACATACCTGGGATATTATTATTCTCCTGTAACATAATATTTGTAAAAAATGAACAAATAACTGCACAATACAAATAACTTATTCTGGAAGGTCAGTCCACTTTTTTGTCTTAATGTTTATCTTTGTTTCCAGAAATTATTACTTATGTTATTTGTTTCTGACAGTAAGTATGTAAGTGTCCTTGTTTAACTTACTTTTTATACTTTTTTTTATTTCACAGTACATGAGAGACTGCATCATAGGAAATTTTAGGAGAAGGTTCCATAACATCATTCGAACTGATAACTGCCTTCAGCGACCATCAATCATTGAATCTCTCTTAAGAAGACACTTGAGCATCATCCATCTAGCAGAGCAGCATATCAGTATGGACCTTACTGAAGGTATACGGGAAGTGCTCCTAGCAGAGAGTTTTACTGGGTTGTTTTCAAACCTGCAAGTATTTGATAGACCAGTAGAGACAAATGGGGGAGGATCTGCCATAGAGATAATATGCAATTGGTACATTGAGAACATAGTACGGGATGCATCTCGCACTGGAGTTGTTTTTGATGCAACTCATAATTGCTTCAGGAGCTCACAGCCCATTGGTGGTGGATATTTAGCGGAATCATTTACAGATAAAAGAGAACTCAAAGCACTTGTTCGTCTTTTTGGTGGTTATGGAATTGATAGAATGGATAAGATGCTAAAGGAACATACTTCTGCTCTATTAAACTGCATCGATTCCGCACTGAGGTCGAACCGTGATGCGTTAGAAGGCCTGGCTGGAAGTGTAAATTCTGGTGATAGGATTGAAAGAGATGCAAATCTAAAGCAGATAATTGATATTGAAACTTTGGCTGACTTCTGTATCCAGGCAGGGCAGGCAATAACTTTTCGTGAGCTGTTGGTAGAGGCTGTCGGAGCGGTTCTCGAAGAGAAAGTACCTCTCATATATTCTCTACTCAAGGGATTGACTACGCAGTTGCCAGAAGAGGTACCTGATAAAAATGAGATCATTAGACTCAGAAGGGTTGCAAGCAGTGTTGGTGTTGGGGACAAACATGATGCTGAGTGGGTGCATTCTATTCTGGCAGAATATAATTCTGCTAATGATAATTCTTGGATCCTACTTCCATATCTTTGTTCTGCATTTATGGTGTCCAACATGTGGAGCAGTGCTGTTTATGATGTCAATACAGGTGGCTTCAGTAATAATTTGCACTGCCTAGCAAGGTAAGAAGTTGGTTCCTAATGGAGTAATGGTTAAGCATGACTCCAACAGGGTTATTTTTGCTGGAAATTATAATACGACACTATAATTAGCATGTACAACTCTAATTTTCTAAAGATTCTCATAGCGTACACACATTGTTGTGGCATGATAGAAGGCATACATGCTATTATTGATAATTCCAAGTTTCATATGACTCATCTGGTGTTTGTACAGGTGTATCAGTGCTGTGGTTGGAGGGAGTGAATATACCAGGATAGCAAAGGAACAACGAATGAATTCTCTTTCAAATGGTCATACAGATGAGCTGCAAGAGCCCGAATTACTGAGCCGTGCATCAGCTGAGTCAAATATTAAATCTGCTATGCAACTGTATGTAAAATTGTCTGCAGGGATTGTCCTGGACTCCTGGAATAACACTAGCAGGTAATATACTTGGTCTGTCCTTTTTGTTTCAAAGTTGTAAATGAATTTGTACTATACATCCAGTGGTACCTGTTCCTGCAGCACTTTGGCGCACATCATTTTGTTCGCTAGGAGTATAAAACTGCAAGTATTGGTGTCGAATCCTAGTCATGATAGACGGTGCACTAGATGCGACACCTATTCTAGGTGTAAAGCCAGACATGGCGTATTGTTTATTGTTTAGTGTTAGTATGCTGCCCAGCATGATAATGATACACTTCATATTTTAAAAAGTATATTCTAATTTTTAGTAGTCATTTATGCAAAAACTAAAATCAGCTGATATGTTACATACCATGTAGGCAGGTAAGACTATCGTTTCCAGTTTGCTTTGGAGGATAGAAATATTCCTGATTTCCTCGTAGCAATGCTATTTATTGACTGACAAACCAGATTTTTTCTGTGCTAATGGTTTTGCAGTCCGTGTTGGTTACATACAATGTGCTTTTGATGATCCTTGTCCCCCTTTTGATGATTTTATATGACCTTAATGCAGACCGCACATTGTTCCAAAGCTAATATTCCTCGATCAACTCTGTGAGCTGTCCCCGTACCTTCCAAGGAGCACCTTAGAAGCTCACATCCCTTACACCATTCTACGTTCGATCTATCACCAGCTGTACGGAGCTTCACAGATGGCTTCAGAACAAATGGACCCATCCCCAAGGCAGTCGCCTCTGATCTCTCTGGCGCACGCGTCCCCATCAGCGAGGCCCAGCCGTCCGGACACGACACCCAGGTCTCATACTTTTGAGTCAGGGTACCACAGCTCATCTGGCTCCCAGCACGATGGCGGCTACGAAGCGGATCGGAGAACCGGAGAGAGGCAGCTGCAAAGCATGAGGCGTTCCGGGCCGCTCGACTACGGCACGAGCAGGAAAGCAAAGTTCGTAGAGGGTTCAAGCTCTGGAAGCCATGGATCTAGCTCACTGCAGAGGTTTGCTGTGTCAAGATCTGGCCCTCTGTCCTACAAATAGCCTTTTTAGTTTTTCTTTTTTCTTTTTCACAGCACCACCATCGTCTGCGCTTGCCTTGAGAGAAATGCAAGCACTGTATTTAGTACTCTGAGATAATAGATCATGCTCGAGCAGATGTGCATTCTTTGTAGTTTGTTAACATCTTGAGAACACAGGAAGGTCTATTCTAGTTGTATGTAGTATGTACCTATAGTTTTCCTGTAACAAATGCAACCCCTCCTGTAATATTTGCTTGATATTCAGGCTCGGCCACACCGTTGGCAGAACTGGTCTGTGCAGGCTTGCGTGTGAAGTGTACTAGTAATAATAATGTTTGTTTAGTGTAATTGATTATATTACGATATGTGCCTTTTTTACATTTCTTTGATAGGTTTCTGTTACTATTGTTATACTCTATTATCCTTTGAGCCAGTGATATTTAATGGGTGACCTGAAGAATATCCTCGGTGATGTAGGCTCTTGTTCTGGCAATGTAAAGAAGTGATGTATGCATCCCTGTGCCCCCATTTTAATTTCCAATGATTCTCAATTTTGTATACCTAAGTTGAATTTCAAGTTTGAGAACCGTTGGACTTTGGAGTACTTTCGAAGAACAACTAATTCTTTCTGGAGATCTTGGGCCAATTGGCCTTCCCATGCCCGCACCTATAATCTTGCAGGAACTCTGAAAATATGGTGTAAGAATAAAAGAAGCGGCAGCTTGGTGACATTCATGCTCAGGTCAGAGACATCCAGATGCAACCGATTCAGGTACAAAACGTTGCTTTTGAAGATTCCTTAATTTCTTACCTGCAGACTGGGATGTCCATTGATCATTTGTAACGCCAAACTGTAAAAAAGCCTCGTAGGTGTGTGAAACTGTGACAAACTCTTGTATGCAATGAAAAGAAACGCATTGTCATTGCTTTTTCTTGAAAAAGATTCCTTAATTTCTTAGCATGAAGAAAATATGACTTACTGAATTTTGTAGGCAGATCAAAAAAACATTGCTCAGGGTTAATAGTCAATCTCTGAATTGTAGATGTTTCTGTAGCGCTCACGAATCACGATGTTCAGTTCTGTCCTGTGCCGCTGTGCGTGAGTGAGGCTATCTGAATTTCCGAAGAAAACAGAGAGGGGCATCCAGCACAAGCTCCACCTTCCCTGCTGCCATTGACTCCCGCTGGCGCAGATTCTCAGAGAATCTGAGCGTGACTCCTGCCTCCTCCGACTGAACCCCAGGAATAGTTTCTCCCTCTTCCATCCATTTTTTCCAACAAGGTAATAATTTGCTACGGATCTCGCATTTCAGTTCAAAATAGGGTTTGATTTCTCACTTCTTTGATGCAGGATTCCTCGTGTCGACCCAGTTCGAGCAGCGGCGGCAGCCATGTCTAGGCCTCGTGGCTACTTCCAGGGTACCACCACAAGGTGTCAGGGCGGCGGGGCGAAGCGCCACCGCAAGGCTTCGCGTGGCGGTGCCCGCAGCCAGGACATCGGCGCTAGGTCGTGCCTGCGCTTGATACACACTTTTATAGTTTAAGGGGATGATTTTTCTAGAGCCTCTATGTCAAGTGGAACATGGAGGCCAAAGATCACAATTCGGTAAGTACTTGAATATTTTTTTTTTTGCGGGAAAGTAAGTACTTGAATATGATATGCTGCATTACCATTGCGATTTACACTGCAAGATGATACATACATGCCCACCTGAATGAACTTTGATATGCTTTACATTTCCTACTCACATGTACACTTTGCAATTTGATTTGTTCATCGACCTAGCTATAACAACAATTCTGTAAGGCTCTACTAGCAATACATATACAAATGCTCACACAAATCATGATATTACTTTATCATTTTTATCTTGCAGAAGCAAAATCCTTGTGGTCTTCTGCTTATTTATAGGTGTTTACCTTCCCTTAGCTTTATACACTTAAGTTGATTTTCTGATTAGTGTATCTGCAGTTCGCAGTTCAATCTGTCTGTGCTACCTCCGCTGGAACTTGAGGTACTTGATGGAGATGAAGAAGAGGAAGGCGAAGAGGGCGATGATGGCCAGGTGTAGGCAGGTGACAAGGTTGAAGTAGCGGTCCTCGAGGCCAAGGTATCCCTCGAGAAACTGCCGCACCGTCTGGTCTGGTTGCCCTGGCACACGGATCAGTTCTGTCCGGTCACCCAGCTGAGAGAACATGAGCCCGTACACCGTCCACGCTGCTGGGTTAGCCCAGTACACCCACCTCCACCATATTGGGATCAGCTGCATTCACGTTGCCACATAGTTGTTGTTGGTTAGGTTAGGCATGCACAATCTATTCTCTCTTGTTCTAATTGATTTTTAACTTTCAAGAGAAGTCCAAAATCTGAATTAAATGAACAACCTATGAGCGGTTTATATAGGAATTCCATGAGGCCTAGTCTGAGACTGTTCCCTCTAGCGGGCATTGTAATTGAAGCACAAAGATTACAGGGTTAATCGGCGGAGTGAGACTAGTACCTCTCTTCCAATGATGAAGCCGGAGAAGAGGTTCCAAAAGATGAAGATAACGAAGGACAATCCAGCAGCTATCTCAATGTTAGGTGTTAGTGCCACTGTCATCATCCCGTAGAGTGTGTAGTACATGAAGCTTAGCACCATGTAAAGGACAAACCAAAAGAACTTGCCAGCGGTCATCTGGAACCCAATCATTGGGTATACGATTGACGCAAAGATGGCCACTTGGACAAGCATGTAAGGAAATTCAATTGCTACCTGCAAACATAAATCCAGCGTTGAAGGTTAAAGAACATGCCAAAACATCCTATGTTTAGATTATTATTATTTTGCCTTTGAACAGAATGATAAAGTAACAATACCTGAGCTATGGCGTAGGGCAAGGTAGAATACATGCCTGCTGCCTTTTCTCGGTAGAGAACAACTCTCTCTGTTGCCACAACTGGCTGTAAGATGCTGCAGTTCATGAAGCCCAGAAACAGTGCTGATCCATATACGATTCCTAGTATGTTGAATAAATCTTGTTCTTGTTTTCTGTTGCATAGGAATACCATGATCTAGTTAGGCATGATAAGTTCTCATGAAAGAAAATCATTAAGCTTGTTGTCATTCCTACTTACATGGTTGAGCCAATTTTCCAGAATACAATTCCAAACATAATTGATACAGCAAATGTGTTCAGGAACCGGACAACATTGTGTTCTGAATTTTTCCAGTATGCACATCTTTGTTTCCACAGGCAAGCCATACACTGCACCCTTAGGTTTTGCCAGTATCCAGGTGGAAAATGTAAATCCTCTGTATTTGACGCTGGTTGCCCCATCTCATCAATTAGAAGCATGTTCTCCCTGCAGAAACACGGTACATAGTCATTGTGTTTATCTTTTTTCCCTATTGCTGAAACCAGTTAACAGTACATTTTCTGTAGCTTTATGATCGTATCAGGCTTACCTGTATAATGAGGAGCTCTTATAAATTTCTGCGTAGTCCACTCCAATCTCATATTCTGTTGTGTGCGAACTGATGTCCAACATCCATGCTGCTGGGTTTTGTCCCTGTTTTATTCCAGGAACACCAGGTATAGCCTGTGACAAAGCAATTTAGTATTTTTGTCGCTACCTTGTGAATAGACATTTAACATTAGGCAATCTTACCTTGAAATATTTGATCATGTTGCTGGATAGTGGACCTAATGAACCACTGTAAATGATCTGACCGCCTCTTTTCATAAGCAGAAGCTGCAATCAGTCAAATTGAATTCTAGTTCAGAAATGTAATTTAACTTACTCGTGATCCTATATTCATATAGAAGACCAGTTGACTATCATTAGCTATTTCTAAGCTACTATAAGAAGATATCTGAGGGGCGAGGGCTAACTAGATGCTTTATTGTGTCAAGAATCATGCTAGTTTAGTTCTGTGTGATAAAAAGCTTGATACTCTTATCAGTCTTTGTTCTTGACACCACATGGCCATTTTTTCTTGTTCCGGTAGAATTTATTGATCTATTTAAAATTTAGACTCCAGTACCTCATCAAAAGATTCAAATATCCCAATGCTTGGCTGATGAATTGTGCAGACAACAGTTCGTCCAGTGTCAACTGTCTTTCTTACTGTTCTCATGACAATTGCTGCAGCACGGGCATCCAAGCCAGTGGTTGGTTCATCCATAAATATAATGGAAGGACTAGCTACCAGCTCCACAGCAATTGTTAGCCTTTTTCGCTGATCTGCTGACAGGCCAGTTGCTCCTGCCAGGCCCACCATGGAATTCTTCAATCCAGTTAATTCGACTAGGTCCATGACTTCGTCTATAAACATCTGAAACATGTTGAACGTAAATGTTGTGAGATCTTTTGCTATATATCTTCAAATATGATAAAGATAGTGGTCAATGCTCATACATCTCTTTGGCGAGATTTAACGTTTGAAGGCAGGCGGAGCCATGCAGAAAACTGCAGTGACTCAAGCACAGTGAGGTTAGGGGAGTGGATGTCACTCTGTTCACAGTAGCCAGATATCCTTGAGAATGTCTCCTGCTTCTTTGGGTATCCTGCTATTCTAATAGTACCTTCAATATATCCTCCAGTTTTCCTTCCAGCCAAAACATCGAGCAATGTTGTCTTTCCTGCACCTGTGATCCCCATCAGAGCTGTTAGCACCCCTGGCCTGAAAACACCACTGACGTCTTGTAGCAGCTGAAGCTTTTTCTCTGTTACTCCATACTTCATCATCTCCTGGTGGAAGATATGCATACTTTTGGTCAGCAAGTGACTGGAATTGATGTAACTATACAGCAAGGAAGGCACTGTGCTCAAGAGCTTACCTTTGGCATATCGACAAAATAGTTGATATGATCAAATACAAGGGAAAGAGGCTGAAATGGGAGGATAACTTGACCAGCCGATGCATTGCCCGCTCCAACTTTCTGGTTTTTGCACTCTGTATTTTTCTTCACGGCATCAATGTTAACTTGATGCTTGTGTGGAGCTGCAAATGATAAACAAGCAGGATTGATTCTTTTGTTCGATTTATGTTTCATCAATTATGATGTTTTGATAACTCGATATACGTACAGTTCATGAACTCCAGGGCAAATATAGTGAGGATGTTGAAGACCAGTGAGAATCCAAATAAAATGCTGACACAAATCCAGTACCAGTGCCACTCTGTGAGCATCCCCCTGATCTTGAGTATAGCTTCACCAACTGTATTGGCATTTGCGTAATAGAATTCCTGTCAGCATGAACGATCATCATGATCAGGTGATAACTAATTGCTACGGGTTATGTACATGTGATCAAGAATGTTAGTTGAAATGCTTGCTTACAATAGCCCATCTTTCGTCAAGGAACTCATTTAGGGCAATTGCATTCTGTGCGTAGGTGAATGGGGACGTCCAATTTGCCCAGCGCAGCCATGGTTGGAGACTATCTGATTTCAGTGTGCAAAATTTATGAGCTTCTTGGACACACACAAGTCAAACCTGTCCTGTTTGTTACAGGGCTGACATACATCTTATGTTATTCTGAGCTAAAACATCTAACCTTTTGATATGACGAAGCCTCCAAATATGTAGATTGCTATAAGAGCTGCAGTGCCTAGCATGTTGGCCATTACTTGTGTTCTTCCTATCGCTGCTAAGAAACGATAGAGGCCCATAGACATTTGATGCATGGCAAAAAGTACCAGAAAATGCTGGATGAATCTGCAAGAGGGCAAGGTAATTATTTTCTGCTATTCCAAATTATTCTTGTATTGTCATTAGATACTGAATGGACAAAGAAGAGTACCTGAGAAAAGAAGGTGCGTAGCCAATCACATAGTAGGTTAAGCTGGTCCAAAGACCTGTCTCTAAAAGTGATATTGGGAGGCTGATAAGGTAAGCTGAAGAAAGAAGTGCCCATCCTGGCAATCCTAGTAACTCTCTTTGCTTGTAGAAAGTGGGGAGTCGCTTTATTGTCATTGCAATTTCAGTCATGCCATTGAAGTTCACTATCACAACAGCTATAAAGAGTGATCCCATGTACTTATTGGCATCAAGTACAGATTTCTGGTTCATATTTGTGCGCACGTAAACCGTTGAGATAACCAAAGCAAGAACAGTTATCTGTACAATCTTGAATATATGAAGTGGAGAGTTTCTTTTCATAAGAAGTACTTCCCTTGAAAGGCATGCTTTGAAAGTATTCCATGTGGAGATCCTGCGACTTGCACTTGTTTTAATCTCCTTTCCTTTTCCTGTATTGTTTGACCTGCAGTGATTGTCTTCTACAAGTTGAGGGAGATAGGATGAACGGAAGGATTCTGCAAATTTTTCAATTGTCCGGTATTGATACTTATTTTCATCACGAATCCAGTATTGCTTTTGATCCATCTTCGATGTCACCTGGCCAAATAGAGAAAAGTTGCTGTCAGTTTGTTACATATTATGCACCAGTAGTACATATTACACAATAGTGGATTATGTCGTTGAAGTCTGACTCATCTAGTGCACGCTACACATGGTGATATTAATGCTCAGGTTTTCATTAAGTTCTTCTGATCATTAATTTTGGAAATGGTAATTAATTGCTAGCACTATTTATTTGTTTAATAGTTCTTTTTTATCAGAGTCTGTAATCTAGTACCTCTTGAAGGAAATCAGCTACATTCTTCCTGCTGGGGCATTTGAATCCCATAATTTCAAAGAAATCGGTAGCTTTTTCTCGTGGACCATGATATACAATTTGCCCCTCGCATAAAAGGATTATGTCGTCAAATAATTCCAATGTCTCAGGAGGTGGTTGCAGCAAGGAAATAACCAGTGTGAGATCCATCAGATGAGCCATTTGTTGGAGAAACTTTACGATCTCGTATGTGGTAGCGCTATCTAGACCTGTCGATATATCATCCATAAAGAAGCATCTCGATAGACCGACTAGCATCTCTCCTGTATGAAGGAATTCATCTTTAAATACAGAAACAATGATAAATCGACAAAAAAAAAGCAATGTTGATTATGACATCAATATATGGATTTGTTAACCTTGGCACTTGTACCATCAAATAGCTCTTTCTACTTCTGTAGAACTGGCATATCGTAAGCAAAGTAGGCTAGTTTCATGTTATTAGTTTGCAGTTCATTGTATAGGAAACAATGATAAATTGACAAAAAATGCTTGTGCAGGGATTTTCCAGTAATCTATACATAATTTCTAGTTACATCTTACATATTCATGAGTGCTCGGATTCAGTAGAATAAATATCAAGTGTCAACCTGATATTGAATTCATTTCTCCTGGAGAACATTACAGGGTTCTGCATTAAGAGAGCATTGTATAGTTCTGTCACTGGCTCACTCACTAATTTACTGTTTCCATTTGCTCAACCTTTTTTTACTGTTTCCATAGTTCGTTTAATCGAACATGCCAAGAAAATAAATGATGGCGCCATTTTTACATTATCTTACTCTACAATCTTTGCATGTTAAGCTAACTATGGAAGTTCTGGAGGTGGTAATTTTTCTGTGAGCTAAGTACTAGAACACAAAGTCAGATTGGAAAATACACTCTAGAAAGTGGGACCAGAGGGCAATGAGAGAAACAATACATGGTAGAAAGAATATAATGGTTACCAATTGTGGCTCTTTTCTTTTGTCCTCCTGATATGCCTCTTATCAGCTCATCACCAACTATGGTATCAGCGCACTCGGACAAACCAAGTATCTGCATTTACACAAAGTTGTGATTATGTTATCAAAAAAATGTTGAACTCAAAAGTTACAAATTTACCTTGAGAATATAGTTTGTTGTAAGGTTGCTTCCTTCTCCAAAGGTGGTAGCCTGCAGAAAATAGATTTAAGTAATTGGGGAAATGGAATCCATTTTTAGCCAAATTGGCAGAGAATAAAATTAATGACCTTGATAAATGAGTCAAGATCCTGGTCCACTTTGTTGATGACACCCTTTTTCCTTCGTATTGCTTCTCCCAGCATCTCTACGATGGCCATTCCAAACAGGAATTGTGTATTAGTGTTTATGTCATGAAAAAAGGACACCATTTATATCTTCATGATTGCTTCTTGAGTTACAATGTTGGAATTTGTTATATATATACACAGAGAAACTAAAGCTATATCAGATCTGTAATAGGAATATCACACCATACGCAAGAGGGTTCCTCACCAAATTCATTATTGGTTCCCAACATCTTGGAAGAGAAATCAATGGTCTCTCTGACGGTCATCTCGGCATGGTGAAGATCGTACTGGCTAACGTAAGCACGCAGGTACTGAGGTGTCGAGGAATTCACTTCTTTTCCATTGTACATGACCTTTCCTTTGAGCTATTATGGCATCAGGAAATATGCAATTATGGTTAACCGATGCTTTTCCTGTCAGTAATTGGTTTTGGTGGCATGTAGATGACTCAGTGTACCTTCAAAGAAGAATCCAACTTTCCCGCCAATGCTTTCAGAAAAGTTGTCTTCCCGGAACCAGGTGCTCCTAGAAGAAGCGTCATCCTGGTTATGCAATGTGGTTCACAAGATTCAGCATGTTAGGTGAGTAAATTAATGAATGATGATGAACTCTTTTTTATGGGAACTTCACAAAATTACACATGTTCTGATGGAACACTTAATCTGAGATAAGTAGCGTCTACAGACACATATTCTCGATTCAGTAAAAATTAGATCAACACTTTACCTTGATGGACGAATTGTCCCGCTCGCTCCATTTATAATTTTGATGGGTCTTTTCCTTGTAGTACACATGTGTGAAATTGTTGCCAATTCCTGCATAAGGCAATAATATCCATATTGAAGGAAACATACATATGTGATAGTGATACTTCAGAGATGCTAAACTGTATGGTTCCAAGTCCTGTAGTGCAGCGGCTGGAGACATACTTAGATCTCTACTATTAACGTTGACTCTTTTGATCAATTTAAACTAGGTTGATGCCCGAACTTGCTTAATATTTTGCAATACCTATTGCTGCACTTCCATTGTCTCTGTCTCTATCGTCAGGCATACCGGGCCGTTCTCCTTTCTTTGGAGTGCTATGACTTGCAAGTAATTCCATCTGCTTGTCGTTTTGCACTGGAATTTCTAAGTTCACGAACGCTCCATTTGTAGGTAACCGTGGATTATTTTGGTATTGTTAGGCTTTGTCCTGTGTAGGAAATGTTGGCGTGTGCTGAATGAAATGGCTAACTGACAACGACTTGTTAGAAATCAGCTAAATAGTCCTACGAGACGTGCTCAGGTTTATCGGCTGCAGTCAAAACGAATACTGGCTGAACTGTTAGAGGCAGCGATGACACTCTTTCAGAAACGGTCCAATTTTCTTTTGGTATTTGGGTGTCTCAACCACTTCAATTACCATAGCAATACAACCTTCATCTGGAAATAGACGCTCTACATACAGATGCGTCTACATACTGAAATGTGTCTAGATACAACAAAGCCGCGTCACTTATTTTCCAAACGGAGAAAGAGCACTAGATACTTGGGCGATTAATACTGGTCTAAATTATGAGTGAGCTGACATGGTTTCTTTATATATATCACTGTGTGTGCGCCAACCACTTCGCCCAATAACTGCAGCCTGGACGAGCTCGTAGACGAAAACGGCAATTTCCGGTTAACTAAAGAAGGCAAGCATCTCAAAGAAAAAAGAAGGCAAGTATAGTAGCGTTAACTCTAGCTTCAGTCAACTGCCAAATAAGCGCAGCTAAATACTCCTATATATCGGTCGCTCCACCATAATTAATTTCGACATAGGCCGGAGTAATCTTTTGCTTTTCAGAGTGATTTGATAGTAAGAGGTTCAGAGAGACGTGTGTGAGCTGTTTCCTTTCATCATCAGGGCTACACTGCTTGCCATCAACCTTAGAATCTTTATATAAAAAAATCAACCTTAGAATGGACAAGATCGCATTAAAGCAGTTGCCGTCAGCCTAGTCACGTACGCGACCCATCTGCTACCATCATTTATTAAGAAGAGTTTTCCCAATTCTCGTTTGAGTGAGAATTAAGTTAAGAGCTCATTATTTGTGAGATATGCATCGCGATTCATGCAGTGTGTGAGTTGCAACTAAGATAATATTTTTCAGTTGCACATGGTCTGCAACCGAGAATTTTTCGATTGCAACTAAACATTTTTTTAATTTACTACAGTTACAACTAAATTATATATTGGCATGTTTTTAATTGCACTACGGTTGCAACTGATTTTTTTTCCATTACACTTTGATTGCAATTGAATTCCCCTCCTTAAACTTGGCTGATGCTAAACATTTTTTTGATTTACTATAGTTACAACTAAATCTTTTATATTTATATATATTGACTTGTTTTTAATTGCACTACGGTTGCAACTGATTTTTCTTCATTACACTTTGATTGCAACTGAATTACAACCAAATCTTTTTATATTTATATATTGACTTGTTTTTAATTGCACTACGGTTGCAACTGATTTTTTTTCATTACACTTTGATTGCAACTTGGCTGATGTCGTTCGAATGAGGATTTCTCATTTGAATTAGAATAAGGCGACCCAAAGGAGAATACCTGGTTCTAAAATGGAAAACCCTCCCATGTTGGCTGTTGAAGGCTTTGTGCCTTTTATCTAATTTTTGTTGTTGCACCTGTGTAATACTACTGCTTCTGCAATTACATTTGAATTACCGTTGTCGACTGTTGTCCTGCCCAGAGGACCCTGTCCTATCTCTTTCTTTAAGATTTGTGGAGTATTAGTATATCATTGCTACAGCGACCTTGTACCCTGTCTTGTGATTTAGACAAGTCTTGGCTGAATCAGTACCCTTTTAATTTAGTCTGAACTAGTATAAGCGATGGACTTGCTGGGGGGTTGGGAGAAACTTGGATACTTTTATATGGGGCACAGCTACCTATCAATTCATCAGCGGATCTAGGAAGAAATGGATGTCCGATGACGTCAATGGGATAGGTCACTGTGCCGGTAACAAGGACGCCAACTGAAAAGTACTCGTCTACTCGAGGTCTCGAGTGACCACTAGGACTTCCAGATAGCAAGTTCAGTAACCACTGTTTTCTTAACTGAAGTTAACTCTTGACTGTAAACCACTACTACTTCATTTAACCAACAATGCATCATTGGAACTGACCTATTGACCGATCACGATCAGTAGTAGTCAGGCAACTCAATCATAATTCAGACCAGGAAAAAGACAGCAGTACCCGGCATCTGCCAACTAAGTGTGGTTTTTTCATCGTCGCGTCTCATCGGCTCGCTAGCTGTGGCGTTTTCATCTCACAACGCCTTCCACGCGTCTCACCAAATTCTATTGGTTGCAAATGCATACGCCATGCACGAGGTAGCATCCAACTATCCACGCCGCATAGAGCCAATTCTAATTTACTTTTACACTAGCAAATAGCAGCGCAAACGTACGTACGTACCTGGGCGGCGTTGACGGCGCAGTTGATCAGCGTCGGCAGCGCCCGGCGGCCGACGCGAACGTCGGCCTCCACGGTGAGCTCCTCGAACCGCACCTCCACCTTCGCTGCGCCGACCCCCAGCCTGCGAAAAACACAACTCACGTTTATCACGTTGTGATTGGCGATCTGTTTCAGCATAGAGAGCCGGACCGGCGTTAAGCCCTTTCGTCCAAGAAACTCTCTGCCTCCAAACTGATGGCCATCCAAACCGGCTCAATCTTTCATGCCACTCGCATGAGATATAGACAGATCGTTCTAGGCCATACCTTTCCTTTTTCTCCCGGAGCATCTCCAGGAAGCCGCGGTTGTCCTCGTGAGTGAGCGGTGGCGGCGGCCTCAGCCTCGTCTCTGGCGCCGGTGCTGGCGCGCCGCTCGGCGGCTGCTCGCTCTCCCAGCTCTGCTCCATCATATCCTCGACCGGCGCCGGCGACCCACGCGCGGCACTTTCAGCCCTTTGTGGGCAACGGCGGCGCGCGGTGGCTGCTTGTCCTTAGACGGCGCGTGAATGGCCGCGCACGTACTCGGACATGTAGTTTGTACGAGCACGGGAGGAGATAGAAGAAGATATACTTGCGTTTAAAGGTATTTGGAGTGTCATCTCGTCTCGTATATATAGTGGAGTTCGACGGCCCAACGCCACTCGGGACATTACTACATGGATCTCCAATTGCACATGGACGATTCAATTGCATATCTTTTTTCTTAACTACACATGAATTTTACATGAAATTAGGTGACTAGGAAGTGCAGTTCTACTAGATAAACCGAGAACTAGCTGCGTCCTTTTTTTTTTTCCTTTGTGCTTAGTCAAGTCCTACACAGTTTGATTCCATCGTGATTCGTGTATATGAGTTGCAAGTTGGTTTGTAATTGGATTTTTTCAGTTGCAAGTGGAGCTGCAACTAAGAAAAACCATTCGGACCGTTAGATTTGCTTCGTGATTTGTGCTAGTCCGAGTTACAACTGAGATTTGATGACATCGTCTAACTGAGAACGAAGTTTTTTTTTTGAAATAACTGAGAACGAAGTTAGTTCTCAGTCGATTGAGAAATATAGTCATACCCTTTTTTGTCTCTTTTTTTTTTTGCTTGGCAGGCTCTATTCCGTTATTTTCCGCTGTAGCTTGACACGACAGTCATGTTTACAAGAGATAAACATACCTAGCTCGATCTCTAGCCGACGATATCTATGATTAACCACCGTTATGCACGCTAACTTCAAGTAAAGAATGGATTAAGACTGGGTGGTTGTCCGCTCCCGTACGTATATATAGTATTCGTCAGCAAAATGAAATGTTTTCATAACCTTATCTTTTGACAGTGGCAAATAATATTGTTGCACACCCGGCCATGCCGGCGGCCGGCCGGTGCGTGAATGCTAGGTTTTGCTGTAGCATGCATCCATGCATGCGCATATGGCCCTGACCTCTGAATCTTCAATGCGCCACCACTTGATATTTCATCAGTATAGCACCCCAAGGAAATTAAAATCTAAGCTCTGGCTTCTACTTTGAATTAGTCATGTCATGGATCACCACTCTGGGCATGCATGCATGCATGTGAGTAGAGCAGAAACAGATGCCATCTCTCCCTCCTGTATATCCATGCCATGGAGAGACAACACTGCGGAGACAGGCAAGGGAGTACATGTGTATATCTCGTCTGCTTCTGCCTTTCGAACTTAATGTTCTTGTCTCATGTATCTTGGAAAGTCCTGCGCTAGCTGTGATCTCTTCTTCTCCGTGTCGCAAAGACATGTACAGTACGTGGCATGGCGAATAGACCACTGATGGCATTGGCACCTACAACACAGGTGATGCCAGTCTTTGTTGGTGTTGGCCACAAAAATGGGGTATTTGTTCAGTCCGAAGGAGACACGATCCCTTTTCGAGGGACGATGGCTACGATTAAGAAGGCTCCTGCATTAGAGTCAAGAGATAGACGCCCTCCATTCTGATTAAATTGACGTGAGTGATCTAGAGGAAGTAGCTTATGCTACAGTACGTACGCCGCGTCGATTAAACAGAAGCAGAGGTAGCACAAGATACCAGGAGGCGATAAACCTCTCCGTGAGGGTGTCATTGTTGCTAAGCTTCGTGGCTTCCAACGAGTGGAGTGGTGATGGAAACTGATTGTATATATGGAGTTAGTCGATCTCTGGAACTCTCGTCCCGGTTTACATTCAGCCATGCCACCAATTCTACAAGAGATAGGAGAGCTAGCTTTAAACTTTTATTCTTTTGTTATTCAACATGTGTCAAGAACTCAAGATCAGCTAAAATTTCGGCTCACCTTTGTGCTAAGTTTGCTTGCACATTGATGGAAATGGATAGAAGGCTAGATCGTATCCCAGATTTTCTGGTCGTTAGTATTCAGGCTGATGATTCAGGTATGGTGTTAGTCGAATAAAGCTCTCAAATTTTCCCGCAAAAAAAGTGAGACAAGAGACGATCGATGACACCACATGCTAAACATACACCACCAGTAGCTTTTTCTGTGATTATTATATTACCAATTTTTTTCTATGCTATGTCTTGGTCAAGTAGACAGGTAAAAAAGTTGGCACACATATTCCTACCATATGTTCTCTCGTTTCCATTCCATTAGGTGTATTTATTCGGAGCTATATGGTTATCCATGCGCCAAATTTTCAGCAGTTTTGTGAGCGTGGTCAGCTCTACTATTGTACTCCTTTAGTCCTTTTCCACTTGTTTCACCAGATGCATGCTTCTGCATAAAAGTCTACTATTGTACTATCTAATGTAGAATACTCGTATACCGTCTCTACTTACAAAGAAAATGTCACGTCAGACCACGTAGTGTGCCCACTCTGCAAACTGTTGCCATGAGAAACGACACACCACCATCGAGCCATGCTCGCCTAACGTGTCTCATTTAATCACCGGCCCTCCGCAACTATAGCTATCTATGCCGAGATACATGACGAATACCAGTGATCAGTAGAGGAATTCAATCCTTGCATTGCATGGGCAGCATTCATGGCGTGCTAGATTGATCGATTGAAATAAGATTGCCCCTGATCGTCACATGTAGTCATGATCGCATCCTTCTCTGCAAGGGTAGGCACATCATATTGGTAGTAGTATCCTTGCAGATTCTCTTTTGATATAGATAATTGCACAAGATCACCACAATTGAGGCAAGTGTGCCAAACACCTATGGTTTTATGCAATTTGTGGTGTTTTTTTTATACATGGTTGTTACTTTTACGGTTTTATCTCAATTGTGGTGGTTTTTTGCAATTATCTTCTTTTGATATCAGTTAACGCTACCATTTTTTTGGTGAGAATAATTATTGACTAGCATTTTCTTTCTTTC